>NW_015645540.1:2076371-2119665 GCF_001515625.1 Sinocyclocheilus rhinocerous
AATTAAGCATTGGTCTCCCATAGTAGCATACATTTAAATCATGATAAACACAGTTAAAACCACACATATAACACCTCAATCCAATGGTAAAAATATAACGTATGTTATTTAGGTAGCCTATTTGTATGAAAAACAGTAGTCTAAAAACATTTAGTATAAATGCACACATGCTATAGCTTAATCACAAATACGTACTATAATTACCATTACTCCTGTATTAAAATTCAGTGTGAATATCCCAAGTTTCTGCCACAATACCTTGGTGCAGTGAGTGTTACTACAGTAAATCCATGGTAAATGATGGCGATGTGTAGATTGAAAAGCCTTCTGACTGTCTCGTTGCACACAGTGTTTCTCCTGTTTGGCTTTAAACTAGTTTAAATCACTAAGTCATTTGTGTTCATCGCTGAATTCAAGCAGTGGATCTCACAGCACCGTTTAGTGCTGGCGTGACCGAGTAAACGCATCTGCTCTAGTGAGCTCGTGCCGCGCGACAGTTTGAACTTTGATCCGAGCGGATAAACGGTCTGTGTGGCGCGCTTCAAATGAGTTGCGCGGTTTCGTTCCGCTTTTGGCGCATAAACATTATATCAAACATTTATTGAACTCTTCATATCGTTTTATCGAGGAAAATTATATCGCGATAATTATCGTTATCGAATTATCACCCAGCCCTAATTCAGACTGGTATCTACAACAGTATATTTACTAAACAAAATATGAACAAACAGATTTGCATTACACAAAGGAAATTAGTTCTTTAAAAAAAAGGAGAATTTTTGGTAAATCCTATAGTTCTTTAAGAAAACAGTGAGTTTTTGGTAAATACACAACAGAAAATATAAAACTAAAAATAATACTAAAACTGAAAATAATACTAAAAATAATAATAGTTAAAAAGTTACTAAGCAGACAAATATCAGTTAAAAGGTTAAATCAGATCAGTTAAATCAGATTAATTTGAATGAGAAAAGAATCCTGAGTGTGTACATTAATAACGGTATATGGTTATAATTTGATAAAAATGAATTTTAATCCATCACAATTTTAAATCCATTACAAAAAATATTCACAGCTACAGAAACATCTACTGTAATATCATAAAGTTTTAAGTAATTGATAGATATAAATTTTAAAAATATATATATAAACAGAAAATATGCATATAAATAAATAATATAAATATATTACATAAAGAAAATTGAGACAAAAAAGGCATGAAGAATTTCAATAAAGCAACTCCTTATAATTAGTTTCAATGCAGAGATGAATCAAGAGAGTGATGTGCCGGTAAACTTACATGTACACTGAGCTTCCTGTTGCCTTCACCCCGGTGTCCCATGAACCAGTTCACGAGTTCAGCCTTGGTCATGAGTTTCAGTGCATCAATCTGTTGTACAAGTAGAAAAATATGACAATGTCCAAGTATATTGCCACAATTCATCATTAACACATTGCTGAACTGTCAGCCTTTGCTCATGTGCAACAGGGCTCCTCACCTCTCGGCTGAGTCTGTCGAAGACGTATTGCTGCGTGACTACCTCTGTCCAGTTCCTGTTCACCTCCTCGCCAAGATGGGTGTCTTCGCAACCCTTCAGCTTGACGAGAGCAGTCACCTGGGTCTTAAAAGCCTCACGACTCAAGCTGTTCATCTTTTCTCCGAAGCTCATCAGAAACTCCTCAATCTTTGTCTCCACCAGCTCAGTGCTAGAATGCAGAAAGTGAGCGCAGAATGGAGAAGAGAGTTTTGCCCATTTAACACCACTCTGAAATATTTCAGAGCCCAAATTAATGGTTTACATTATTTACTATATGTGGAAGCCTTTTTTGCAGCTTGCAGCAAACTGAACACGAGAGAAAACACTTTTAAAATGCACTACTGTTTTAGCATATCAGGGTTCCCACACTTACTGACCTACACTACCATTAAAAATGATTTTGAAAGAAGTCTCTTATGCTCACCAAGGTTGCATTTATTTGATAAAAATACATTAATACATTAATAATACATTAACACATTTTCAAACGTAATTTATGTGAAGCTGAACTTTTAACAGCCATTACTCCAGTCTTCAGTGTCACATGATTACGATACATTTATTATTACTAATGTTGAAAACAGTTGTGCTGCTTAATATTTGTGGAAACTGTCATACTTTTTTCAGAATCCTAGTAATTTCTTTCAGAAAAACAAACTTACTGACCCCATACTTTTTAACAGTAGTTCTATTTTTCCAGTGGTTTGTGAAGATTTGTAAAAGTACTTTAATAGAAACCAATTTTTTTTTCTAGCTAAAGAAATACTTTACAATGAAAATAATTTATTACAAATATCAACTACATAAATTTCTATGACTTAAGACTTTTTTCCATTTACATGACTTGTGTAAAATCACAATTCCCTTATATTTATTACTGTGGTAGCCCTAATATACAGTATATTAACACAACATTATAAGATAGACTTAATTTATGAAGCAATAAGATGTTATGCATGATGTAAGTACATGGATGTAGGCTGTATTTCACTTCAGAAATAATAAAAAGAGCCAATCAGTGTAAAGTAACACTGCAATTTAGTCGAGCTAGAGGTGGAGATAAAGGTTAATTATGATTCTGAAGTCAAGAGGCAGCAGCTGCAGCACATAAATCAGATAATTCTGATGCAGCAGTGAACTGCAACCAAAATGCACAGTGAGAACTCACTTGAACTTGGTGGCCTGAGTCTCTACTGTGACTGAGAATCCAAGGACACCTGATGTGTTTCTACAGGTTGGGTAGACATGATATCTGTGAAAACAGATGGAGTACAACTAATTAAAACCAGCAACTGGAGCAAGATAAATGTCTTAATGTCATCTCTGCACCACAGACTTACCCCAGTGTCTCTTTGGTTCGGAGGAAGTCAAAGCATGGCTCCTCCATGTGCATCTACAACACAGCAGCCACAATGATAAAACATGAGTTAAAAAAAACAGTTAATATAATGCCACCCCTGTAGGAACATGCTTTAGTCTGCAGCCACAGCAGTAGAATTGGACAGAAGTCTGATATTGGATTTAGCTGATGTAAGGTGCAGAGGAGTAAGAATTTCTGATTAATTGGTTAATAGCTTTTAAAATTGCTATATTTAATGTGTGAAAAATAACAACATTTGCTTAGTTTTTCTTTAGTGAAGCTTTAGTTTCATATGCAAACAGAAATCCTACCTTAAAAAAAAAAAAACACAATGAAAAAAACATTTGTTTCAGCCGATATCTGGTACTTCGCAAAGCTGTTATCAGCAGCGATTCATCCTCAAAAATAAATAAATCGTTGGACCTTTAGAACAGTACATTACACTTTACAACGAGAGCCGACTCAGTGTTCTAAAGTAACTGCTGAGAAAGACAGAGAACTGGACAGCATCCAAAGTCAGTCTTCAGTATAAAAGTAAAGTGGATGAGTTGAGCTTATGGCCATGCAGATGTGTGTGCTCAGCGCCCTAGAGAGCAATAATTGAGAACTTCTTTTGAATCTGGCAGGAGGGACTGACTTGATTGCTTAAAAAACCCTGGGGCAGCTGTTCCTATACTTTTTATACATATATAAAGTTACAGTAATGTTTACTGTAAGCGATACCCTTCTGTAGTCAGCCACCAAAACTGAGTCATACTCACCACTAGTAGCTCCATAAGAGTGTGTTCACGCAGGTTCTTAGGACCAGACTACCAAAAGACAGAGGCAGATATTAAGGACAATCACTGCTAATTTAGGAATACGACATAAAAAAGGTGAATGTGCCTAGATCTCTTGTCCATTTTGCTGATCTAAACCACAAAACAAGTTTTACCTGGTAATACACAGTGACCTCAGAGTTTGCATCTCCCTTGTTGAGAGTCTTCACTTTGCACAGATGATGTTTCTGAGGAAGTTCTACCACTCTGAAGAGAACAGGGACCTCTACTGACAGCTTCTTGAATTGCAATTTGCTGAAAGTGAAAAAAAAAAGCTATATAAAACTTTTTCCATTTTTTTTTTATTGTGGTACTGGTATATAAAATAAACTGGTGAAAAAAAGTGCTTACTCTGTAACATACTGCAAAAATCCCATGGATTCCTACATGTGATGAGAAATTAAAAATGACAAAATCTTAACAGACCAACTGTAGTTCTGACAGAAAACTTAAAGCTTTTTACTTTTACAAGTATTATATAATTTTATAATATTCTAGGTGTACATCAATAAAGGTAAGATCTATCAGAAGCAATTGCTCAGAGTTTGCATCTCCCTTGTTGAGAGTCTTCACTTTGCACAGATGATGTTTCTGAGGAAGTTCTACCACTCTGAAGAGAACAGCGACCTCTACTGACAGCTTCTTGAATTGCAATTTGCTGAAAGTGAAAAAAAAAGCTATATAAAACTTTTTCCATTTTTTTTATTGTGGTACTGGTATATAAAATAAACTGGTGAAAAAAAGTGCTTACTCTGTAACATACTGCAAAAATCCCATGGATTCCTACATGTGATGAGAAATTAAAAATGACAAAATCTTAACAGACCAACTGTAGTTCTGACAGAAAAATTTAAGCTTTTTACTTTTACAAGTATTATATAATTTTATAATATTCTAGGTGTACATCAATAAAGGTAAGATCTATCAGAAGCAATTGTGGGATATTTTGAACCTGGAATGTTCTTGAAAAACAAATACATGCAACGTGTATATAAAACGTGAGAAAACTCACAGTGCAAGTGAAGTTTCCCTGCACTAGTCCTTCAGCATATAGCTCTGACTTGAAGCTGCTCACAAACTCCATGAGCTCGTCCACACTGAGCCCATCCAGCACAGCCTGGTACTTCTGAATGGTCGACCAGCGAGAGTGCTCTAGAATCAGAAGCCTCACGTCTCTGAGGAGACATATATGGACAGACAGAGAGCGATGAGTGGAAGACCATGCATTTTTGAAAAGATATACATAGCAATAGCTATATAGACGCTGGCATATGGGACTGCAGGGGTTGCAGTGGGACCCATGGTGTTCCAAGCCAAATATATTATGCTTCATTTTGCCTATTCTAGAGCAGTTTTGACACTACATCACTATCTCTGAGGAGACATATATGACAGACAGAGAGCGATGAGTGGAAGACCATGCATTTTTGAAAAGATATACATAGCAATAGCTATATAGACGCTGGCTTATGGGACTGCGGGGGTTGCAGTGGGACCCATGGTGTTCCAAGCCAAATATATTATGCTTCATTTTGCCTATTCTAGAGCAGTTTTGACACTACATCACTGTAGAAGCTGCATCAACGTGCCATATGCTACCATTCAAAAGTCTGGGGTCAATAAATTTTTTGAGCACCAAATCAGCTTATTAGAATGCTTTCTGAAGGACCATGCGACACTAAAGACTGCAGTAATGGCTCCTAAAAATGCAGATTTGAATAGTAATACATTTCAAAATATATTAAAACAGGAAACAGTTCTTTTAAATTGTAATAAGATTACTGTTTTTATCCAGTATTTTTTATTAAATAAATGCAGACTTCGTGAGCAAGGACTTCTTTCAGAAACATGTTTTAAAACATCTTACTGACCCCAAACTTATGAACGGCAGTGTATAGACTAGTATTTACACAGATGTTTTAAGGTGGCATTTATTTATACAAAATCACAATTGCAAGAAAGAAATGTCACATGCTCGAATGTTGCAAACCATAATCTTACTGACCCCAAACTTATGAACGGCAGTGTATAGACTAGTATTTACACAGATGTTTTAAGGTGCCATTTATTTATACAAAATCACAATTGCAAGAAAGAAATGTCACATGCTCGAATGTTGCAAACCATAGAATGGCAGTGTAAAAACGCTGTAAATATGCTTGAAAGACTTGCATTCCATCAGATTTGCATTTTCTAAATTAAAGAAAACTTTAAAAATTAACAAAAAAATTGATAAGAGTGCCGGTGTACGATGTCACTACTTGTGGGCAGGGCTATAGGTGTTTATAAAGTGTAAGTGCAGTAAAGGAAAAACGTGAAGGAGACACACTTTCCAAGCTTTTCAGGCTTGATGAGGATGTTAAAGTAGGTTTTCTTCAGCTGCTCTGCAAACATGCTGAATACATCAGGAGCAGCGGAGAAATCAGCAAGATAATCCACGATCAGGTTGAACAGCAACTGCAACAAATGTCAGAAATGAAAGAATTATTTTTAAATTTTTTTAATTAAACCATTTTCTGTATACAACTTGATATGAGCTTGTTACTTACTGGTAGTTTGTGGTTGAAGCCCTTAACCTTGATGACAAGACCATGCTCCCCTGCAACCAATTTATATTCTAGCTGGGCCACATCAGCCTCGTAGGCTGGCTCTGCCAAGTTATGCACCAGGATATTCACAAACAGGTCAAAAAGCACCAGGCTAAGTGGAGGTGAGAAGAGAGAACAAAAAGAGAAGGTCAGATGGAAATGTAAGTGGATGAACAAGAATAGAAACTAGAGATAGTGATTCCTGAGACCTGAGCAGACACACTAATAGCTGTGCAGCATTTACAAGATCTGCTCGAACGACTAAGTTTTCACATGATCTTCAGCTTACTTTTTTGCAGACTTCTGAACCACAGGTGATATAAGGTGGAACTGCACGTACGCTGCAGGAAGAGAGATAAAACGTAAGTGTGAGCTGGGTAATTGAGCAGAGTTACAGAAAGAGATTTTTCGTACTTCCCACTCAATCTATTTTACTATTGGACATCGGAGACATGATATATTGAGTGTAGAGACAAATACAATGACACCTTTGGGGATCTTGAACTTGTTGTCCTTCTTATACCACAAACACCCTCTGTCATTGTTCATTATTCTGACAGGGTACTCTGTGTCTGGACAGTCAGAGGTTTTGAGGGTGAAATCAGTGGCTGGAGGTGAAAAGAGACAAGAACAATGGCACATGGTCTTGAAACAGGCTACAGAAACAGCACACAGCAACAACATTAAAAGACATCAACTGAAGACACCCACCGATGAACTTATTTTCAGCAGGTAGGTGAAGGCTTGGGTTTAAATCGAAATCTCCTGCCCAGAGCTCTCTCCAGTGCTGCTGTATGTCTGTAAGGAAAACAAAAATCATGGTGCTTTTGTCTCCAGAGTTGCACAATATAGAGGAAAAATGCTTAATGGTATTTATTGCATAATGTGATAAACCTAAGATTAATTAAGAATACATTTCAAGTAGATCTGAAACCAGGAAATAATTACTTCCAATAAGCATGTCAGCTTTCAAAATTTTCAACTTCTCAAGTGCATCCGAGTAAGAAATAACAAATCTTTTACTAAAGCAACAGGCAGAAACAGCTTGTTGTGCTTGGACTTAAGATGTATTTCCCATTTGAGTAACCACCTACAATCTACTAGTATACTAATATCAGTTATCCTTTCCTGCAGTTATGTTCAAAACCAAAATACTCCTACACAACCAAGGTACTTCTTAATGTTGGCATCAGATATTCTTTTAAAGCTACAGTGGCTACACTGACTCATTTTGATAAGCTAGAGCACATTCACTTCAAACTGGTATTAATGCTGCTTGTTTTAAGTGTATGTAAATTTATATAATTTTGTGATTGAGCTTATTGCGACAAGTAAATCTGCAATGTTAACAATTCAGCACTGGATTCTGACATTCACTTCCAGACTAATCTAATACGGACACAGATTCTAAGATATCAAACTTTAACTTCTCATCCTGAATATTGTATTTTAAACTGAATTGAAATAGGGAGTTGAAAATATGTACAAACCCTCTTCACTGTACTGAGTCCCAAACCACTTTTCCCTGAGTGGGCACTGGCCTTCATGCTCAGGAGACAACAGGAGCAAGTTAGCCTTCTCTGGTGTGAGGAGGTTCAGTGCAACAGAGATCACCTAAGAGAAAAAAAGATTTTCTTTCACTTGGCATGCTAAAATAGCACAAATATGTACCCATATTTTTCAAAACCTGTAATAAATCAAAATCAATGCTGCATGTGATGGGCAACTACCTCCGGTTTGAACTCAAACATTAGCTGGTCTCCTGTTAAAAAGTCTTCTTTTGGGAACAGCTGCAGGTTTTCACAGATATCCTCCACATACTCAATAGGATCAGTCTGTAAAAGCAACACTGTAAGTACAGAGTCTACAAACAAATACTCCTATCCATCTCTTTTCAAATTGCTTCTAATAGCCTGAAATACAAAAACACTCCATTGTTGGTAAGAAACAACTAAGCGTTCATAGGCTGACAACAGTGTAAAATGCTTAAAGGGTACTTTGTTTCCTTTGCTCCTGCATTTCTCAGAGGCGCACGCACATCCTACATCATCCGCTTGAAAGTGAGAAAAAAGTGTTTATTATGTTTGAAATACGGATATTTATCTTACAAAAATGCATGGATTCGCTACAGGAGGCCTTTATTTAACCCCCGGAGACGTGTGAGGGACGTTTTATTACGGATGCATGCACTATTTCACGTCTTCTGAACTGTTGACAACCAACACCCGCTTACCCGAGCCCAAGAGTCTGAAGCATTTTCAAATACTGGAAGACGAGATGAGCAACCTGAACGAAGAAAACCATCCAAATTACCATGGATGCATTTATTCTGAGTGGGACTAAACTTTACAGCAATCGTGTCGTTATAATTTAGGATGGAAAAGGGGTGTGTTTGTGCCTCAGAGGCTTTGTAATCCTATTTTACACATATCTAGCTAAGCTGTTAGTTTCTCAGCTTCCCCACATATTTCTCTAATGACATTAAGTGTGAAAACAATATTATATCTTAAGGATGCTTGTAAATATAGTGCATAATTTTGACATGCACTAGTAGTGTAGGATCACAGAAATGTAAAAGAATGGAAGGTCTAGACTGATGACCCTTGCAGACCTCACAGAAGTTCTGGAAGCCCTCATCAGTCAGAGTTATGGAGATACTAAAAATTGAATAGGTGGTGTTCTGATCAAAACCAGTCTCACTGTTTCCGCCAAACAAAGCTAGAGCCCAGCACCTAGACCGAGAGAAAGAGATTCAATTTCCCAGTTTCTGGGGTAAGTGCAAAATTGATGCTACATGTAGAGATTAGTTACAATGAAAGTAGAACCACCTTGCCATTTATTAAAAACCAAATCATGAGAGAAAGGACTCACTTCCTCCTAAGCATGGACAAGATACTTCCAGTTCCCTCGTGGCCAATCAGCCAAGCAATGTAATGCAGAGGCTTTACCCTGAGGACCAACATAAAGAGTTTTTGTTAAGCATCATATCTGAGAAATAATATTGGCATTCCAATACAGACCATATTGGACCAATACAAAATCAATATGTAAAGTTTTTTATGAGTGCAGTTTTGTTCTGTAACATATTTGCTACTGATAAAGGAAGTTGAGGTGAGACATATCAAAGACATGGATATACAAAGATGCCCTCAAAGTGAACAAAGACTTTCAAAAAAAAAAAAAAAAAACCTCCCAATTTTGATTTTCATTTGTTTTTAACAGCACTTTTGAAAGATGTTTTATGAATGAATGAAAGTAAAAATGACTGATTACTAAACCTGTAGTGCTTCTCTTGCGGGGGTAGAGCCCATGTGATGGTGAGGGCATGTACTTTTCTAACAGGCACCACTGCAACAGACAACAAACAAAACATTAATAGTAGGTTCTAGAGTTTCATTAAACCTCATTTGAACATTAAGTTCTACTACATACTTCGGTAAAGTTTGTTGAAAGCAGGTGTTTCAAAGGGGCTCAACTGGTCTGAAAAATCAGGTTTCGGCTTCCCACTGAAAGGCATTGAGAAACTCATTAAAAATAAACATTAATATTATGAAAGGCATTGAGAAACTCTTTAAACACATTAATATTTTCACATTTTACAGATATTCAAATAGGACTTGGATTGAGCTTACTTGTTGGGTACCTGACTGAAGATTTCTCTAACCCATTCCTCAAGGGTGTCAAGACTCTCTATGAAGGTAAGAGAAGAAGAGATTTTAGGATCATTTTCTATTAGAAATGCCATATCCAAGTTAAGTCCTGCATACTGTACCTACCTTTAGACTGCACAGCTAAGGTCATATAGTGGGCAGAGTAGTACCTTTTCCAAAACTCACGGAGCCGCTTGTAAACATTGATATTCTTTTCCCTAGGCTCAGTCTTCAGGGTCTGTGCATTTCCTTAAATACAATCACAAGACCATCAAAAAAACAACAACAACAACAACAACTTTAGAATAAACCCAGAAGCTGCTCTAAAGCAGCTTTTGACATGTTTGACTTACCCCAGCAGAACTTGCTCATGGGATGGTTGGGCTTTGCTAGGCTGCCAAAGAGCATTTCCTTACGGTGAGAGTCTGAAGGCTTAGCAAGCTGATATTCTGTAGCAAACAAAACACATTAGGCTGTTAAACTTCACAGTTGAGATATCAAGAATATTTTTAATCTACAATATAAATGCTTTACTCACCACTGTCCACAGCCTCAACCTCTCGGTCAATGGCGTCTTCAATCATAAGAGGACAGATGAAAAACTGAGCCCATCTGAGATAACATTAAAAAGACAATCACATTCTTTTAAAGCTTATGTATGACCAAACATATAAAGAAATGTGCTTGTTTTTATTTTAATGCTTTTGGTTAGAAAATACTCAATGGGATTGTGTAAAATATTCTGAAAAAAATAGGAAAAAGAGGCCATCAGGATAAGAGGTGATGTGATACAATCACTTTTTTTTAGAGCTGCTTCACCTGTCAAGGGCTTCTTTGAAGCGTTTTCTCTGGACATCAAATTGGAAAATGGTTCTCTCACAATCAGTGGAAGCATTATCACTGCCACCATGCTTTTTAAGGAACGCATCAAAGCCATTTTCAGAAGGGTACTTTTCGCTGCCCATGAACACCACTGGGACATAAGTAGAGAGATACGTTTGACTGAAACATTATCACTGAGAATAAAGCATTCTTGAATACAGTAATGGCAAACAACTGCAGGTGTGACTTACTGTGTTCCAGGAAGTGTGCAAGGCCAGGTAGGTCATTAGGGTCACTGAAACTCCCTACGCCAATACACAGGGCCGCTGCAGACTAATTTCCAAAAAAAAGAAAAAGGAAAAAAGAATTAAACTGCACTGAAATCATTTCAACACACTTAAGCTGATATGTTTATGTAAAAATTATAACTGATAATTTAGTTTTATATTACTTTGTCTAAATAGAAATAGAAAAACACTACAAACTAAGATCAGTCATTATAAATACCACAAATGAATTTAGACATCAAAACATTATAATGTACAGTAATGAGAAATGGATATTCATTTTGAGATTTGCTAAATGTTACATGAACAGGTGCCATTAAATTAAAATGTAAATGTAAAAGATTCCATAACGAAATATCCAATACTGATAAAGATAAAACATAGAAATATAATGTATCCTTCAAGTCACAATGAAATGGAAGCAGTGACAAGTCCGAATGAAACAGATTATTAAAAAAGAAAAAAAGAAAAAACGTATGGTGGACTTTTATGTAATGTATTGTATTGTATTGCAAGATTGTATCTATCAGTTGTTGACTGGATGGAGGTAGAACTGAATGAGTGTTTCAGTCGATTGTAAGAAAGGGGCTGGGTTTAAGCGGACAAATTGATTGGACAAGTTGTTTCACAGGAAGATCGTTATGACAGTTTGGAAAAAAAAAAAAAAGAAAGAAAGAAGGAAACATGGATAAGTAGGATTTTTCTTTCATGCTGACTTTAATATATGTTCAACCAAAATAACATGCAGCCAGTATCAGAGTTTGAATCCCTAGACAACAAAACACAAACCTGTTTTTCAGATCCCTTTTTCTTCTTCCTGTCGTTGTCCTCGTCAAGCTCCTCAAAGTCACTATCTTGACTGTCCCCTTCTTCTTCAGATTCCTCATCCGTTCCTTCCCCCGAGTCTCCCTCCTCTTCCGCTTCCTCTCCCTCCTCTTCTTCTTCCTCCTCCTCTTCTGTATCTTCATCATCTTCAGTTTTCCCATCTAAACCACTCAGATCAGAGATCAGGAGAGCCCTCAGTCCGTTACTCAGCTCAATGTATCTGGATGAAAAGAGAGAGAAAAAAAAAATCTGTTAGCTGGTTTAGTCATCAGCACTTGCATGCAGGGTTGTGTTACACACTCAAAAGATGCAACCGGAGCTTGTCTTTTACTTGTGTGATCTCATATTTCTGCTAACTCCCTGTCCTTAAGTGCCAACATACAATATCATTCATAATGTAAAATGATCTTTTAAAAGGTTTCACTTGGTACTTTATGAACGAGACTATGCTAATCAATAGAACCTAGTTATCACCGTTTAAAATCTGTACATGTGGACTTTACCTGTATTGTTTGGGGTCACTTGGAGATTTAATAATTTGAGGGTCTCCTTGGTTGTCATCTCCACCACTGTCCCCCGGAGGTGCGCTGGGGTCTCTGAGTGCTTCTCCCCGGTCTGGACCAGCAAACTGAGCAGCACTGCTGGCTCCAGCACTTTTGAACTTGTTTGTCTGGGGCATCTTGAGCAATGATGCTACTTTAGCACTGGAGTTGAGGTGAACGGGGCGGTTTATGGCTCTGCTACAAAACAGGTGAAACGTACGCGCAGCCTTGAACAGAGCAATACTGACTTTGTCAGTCGAAAAGAAACGATATATATATATTAGAAACAGGGTGACCATAAAAATAAATAAATTTTGTAATGTATCTTGAATGATAGAATGAGTCGGGTCTGTCTTTTGACGAGGGAATACTTTAACTTCAGATACATATTTTGACAGTATATATTTGTATCATCACCACTGTGCTACAATGAAGCTAATCTGCTAACGTTACATAGTGACACAATATAAACCAAAAACGTCTGATTCGCTTGCTATGGTTAATAAACGGACTTCGCTAATTCGTCTAAAATATGATGCATCCAAGTGTGATCAGTCCCTCACATTTTTTCACAAAGTTAGCCAAGTTTCATCGCAGTCTCATACCTGCTATCCTGATGATGGGTCAGCCGAACTTTACAGCACGCAGCCTGTCACTGGTAGGTTGCGTCTATGCAACAAGAAGAGTTCTGATTCGTCAAAGGTCATAGACGTAGTAAACCACGACTCTATGATTGGCCAAAGTCCTTGCTAAGGCAAATAGCTACATGATGCTGTTTTATCTGTCTCAGCAATTTGCAAGTTTATGTTGTGGTCTGTGGAGGTTCTTACATTTGTCAGCCCACCACCGATTACTAAATTAGCGGCAAAACTGTAATTACATCATGTCTATATTATTTTCTGTCTTTTAGTAAATTCCAGAGACTATAATCCAATCGCCCTTAAATCAATTAGGTTACTTGTTAAGTACAAGCGTGTATACATACTCAGTGATTTTGGAGTTAAATCATTCTGAAGAAAAGGGTGTACAGAATTGGTAAAACATGTATATAACTAAGATGCATTCGTGGCAACTTAAATATACACCTTCCCTTATTAATATACATGCATCTTTTATTTTGATAAGAAAAGTTTATGGACATGCTATACAGTATACACCAACCACTCAAACACATTTATGACTTCATATGACCTTTAGAAGAACTGTAATAATATGTGTGTGTGTGTGTGTGTATAAATATAAAAAAAAAATAGATTTTGTTTTGTATCATATTTGATACATCAGGCTTTTATGACTCATAAAGTAGGGATGCACCAGTATCGGTATCGGGCCCGATAGTGGTCTCCTGTACTCGTACTCGTACTCGTTAAAATGCCCCGATACCAAACGCCGATACCACACAGCATGTGCATCTTTTATTTTGATAAGAAAAGTTTATGGACATGCTATACAGTATACACCAACCACTCAAACACATTTATGACTTCATATGACCTTTAGAAGAACTGTAATAATATGTGTGTGTGTGTGTATAAATATACAAAAAAAATAGATTTTGTTTTGTATCATATTTGATACATCAGGCTTTTATGACTCATAAAGTAGGGATGCACCAGTATCGGTATCGGGCCCGATACTGGTCTCCTGTACTCGTACTCGTGGGGAATGGGTGCATCCCTATCATAAAGTATCATTCAGTGAGAATATGGAGCTCACACTCGAGGAAGAAAAACACATTGGTTTTATTCAGATGGCCAAACTGAGCAAAATATGCAATTTCGTTCAGATGTTATTTATATGTCCAAAGAGTAAGATGAAATTCTGATGAAAAGCTTCTAATGCAAATCAAAATGAGATTTTTATAACAGTAAAACAGGCTGCTTACATAAAGAATCTTGAGCAAATAATCCCAATAAATGTAATGAAATGCATCAGATACATACAAACATACTTCAGTAAACTGATATACACAGGCAGAGCTTAAGTGTTCTTTTGAACCTTTATTCCTTTCCATTTAATCACCAACAGATACCCTGTGAAAGGAGAATGATAAATGCCACACCCATGCCAACCAGATGTGGAACAGTAATACTGGTAAGCTGAACTGTCATTATACGACTTTCAAGAGTTAAGAGTAGGTTAACACAGTGTTTTCAGTCACATATCACATCATTGCTGCTGCTGTGGATGAGACCAGTTGGCTTTCTTGCAAGGTTCTTATTTGCTGATGTTTAGAACAGGTAATCTGTGTTTAGCAATTTAATTCTTGTAAATTGTTTCTATATTTTACAATTCGAAAGCTCTTAAGTGGAGATAATCATAATCATTGGATTCCCTGTATAATCCTGTGTGGGTATTACATGCCCGTGAACCCGTGAACACGCTTGCGTTGTTTAGTAGTGGATGACTGCGACTCTCTCCGTCAGTAGGGGGAGCTCTCGTCGTGGCATATTTTCTGCTTCATTTAGTGTGGCTGCTTTGATGTAATCTTTTAACATTTCAAGTATGATGCTTCACATGATAAGAGGTGATTTCCCTTGGAGCACCACTACTACAACATTTGGAGTTTAGGTCTAGTGCGTTTCAATTTTTAACAAGATGCTTTTGACAAGGAAATGCTAGGCCAGAAAAGCACTCAAACAGACAAACAGATGATACACTGAAAAAGTCCTTGTGAAAACATTTATTTATGTTAAGGATAATAAAAGTATGGCTATAAAAATTTGCTCAAAATGATGACTATAACACAAAATATTAACTGTGCAACATGGACAGTGGAAATGTTTTTGATCATTTGATCATTCAAATATGTTTTAAATGGCTATATACGTTTTATTCTATATTAGAAATGAATGCTGATTTTAATGGATGAACATACACATAATTATAGATGATTAAGTTATTGTGTCCCACTTTACTTATAGTGACCCTATTGAATGGTCCTTAGTGGATTTTTGGAAACAATTAACATGATTTAACATAAGATTCAGTCACGGCATTCACCGGTCAGATATTTCCTACTATTTGCGGTCGTCCATGGCAACACTGTATATCTGATAACTGAACCAGTGCTACTTTCCTCAGAGCACATTAGTATTAATATTATTGTAACATTGCTGCAGTGTTTGAGTTGTTGCTAGGCAGATTGTTTTGTAAATTTTATTATGTAATATAAAATGTGATTTTTATGATATAACAATTATCTGTTTATTTTGTAATATAAAAAATAACTCTAAAAAAATCAAATGCATATTTTTAGCATTTATTTGTTCATTCATGTGACTGCTGCATGAATTAAAAGGGCTTCTAAAATAGCACCCTTCATCCACTGCACTTAATCCATCAGGAGTTTACATAGGGACTCCAAAGGACAGGTTCCCATGGCAACTGATTTATATCCTAATTAAAATAGGAGGGTAGTTTAATTAGCTTAACACTGGTTATTGCTGAAGGCCGGCCGTCCTTGGTGGAGGTCCATGTGTGTAAGGAGAGGGGTCATTGCTCTGTGGTATCCACGAGGTGCACCTAACTAAATAGTAACGGCACTTGTGGATCCAGATAGCACCTCAGTGTCAGCTACGCCCTTCATCGTCTGTTTTCTAAAGCTCTAATTAATGACCAGCTTCAGGCTAAATGAGCTTCAGATGGCCTGACCACCAGATTACATCTCATGATTTTTATTTATTTATTTATTTTTCTCTTGGAAAAATTGCACCTCTAATTGTGTCTCTTCAGTTGTCGCAAATTGAGACAGTTGATTTTGTCAAACAATCTTTGTTGGTTTCATGTGAGGGGGATTTATAACTGAACGAGAGTGCTTGAACTGATTTGTTAATTAGTCAAAGGTGGTGGAAATCATGTAAATCCTCAATATAATCATTCTTCAAACAAAGCTAATCTTTTGTAATAATATTAATTACACACAATTACTTGCTTCAATTGATCAGTATGTGAAAATCATGGCATGGCTATTATACTATTATGGAACGGAAATTGAATTGTTTCTTTGAAGACGATTGAAATATGCTTGAGGTCAGAATCTGGCATTAGTTTTCAGAGACGGTTGGGTTTCTGGACCCCATTACTATCTTGTCAATCACTGTGCCTTCTTCCTCCTGCACAATGTGATGGCTGCAGAAAAATGGATATCCAGCACAACATACCTTTAATAGTGAATAAAGTCGTATAAAGCCTCATAATTTCAACCCCACAATTCCTAATAATTTGTTTGTTTGTGTCTTTTCAGCTTTTCTTCTCTTCAAAGGGCTCTGGTAAATACTCTTTCAGCAATTTGATGGAAAAACACTGCTTTAATCACCTTTAACAGGCTTTAGAAGAGAAGGGAAGCTGCTGTCACAAGCTAATTCACTAGAACATGTTCAGATCTGTAGCCCTGATCTGTGTGACGGCATTAAAGATTTTTTTAAGGATCTTCAGGAAAATGCTTTAATGCTCAAAGGCACAGAGAGCTGCTGAGACAGAGTATTAACTAGCTTTAGCTCGGATTCTCTGTTACCTGTGGGAAATTCACAATAAAGGGAAAAGTAAAGTCGATATGCTTGTGTGTTCAGAATATTACTTCGGATATATGTGAGGAATTTAGTGGTTTCATTAGCCGTTTGCTTTGGTTTTAATGCACAAAACCGTGATTGAAGCTTGCAGGATGGCATATTCCACAATAAACCAAAATGGTCAGATGAGAAATCACATTTATTTATCTGTGCATATCACTGTCAAATGACAAACTCATTATGAAGTAATTAACTGGTGATTTATAAGATAATTTAATCAGCCATATGAGAAATCAGCAAAAGTGGGCATCAAGTCAACATTGTTCATTCTCAGTTCCTAAATAAGCAACATGCCCATGTATGAAGCACCACATTGTTGTGCAATAGCAGATGGCACTATGTTTCCATGGTAACCAAAATAAGGTTTCATTAAATTGTTAGGGCCCTAAAACCGTGAAGGATGATGAATAAGTAACCCAAGAAGCCTCATCGCTCTGGGAACAGTTACAGTATTATTTAATAATACGAGAATGTTGTGATACAAAGTAAATAACCCGCGTTACGCATTATGGGTACAAACAATCTCAACTACTTTCTTTCGCAAATCTAACAAATATGTATAGGAGAGCGAGAGTAACATATTTAAAGCGCGTTAAAAAAAAAAAAACCCCGCTAAACCTGAAACGATGTGTAGCGCGCCGACTGCTGCGTTCATATTCTTCTCAACATCTCGAGCATATTTGGAGCGTTTCATAGCAGGGCTGCGTGCGGGCGGGCGCGCGCTCGGTTCAGTATATTTTACTTGGAAACCGAAGTCCGAGGCAGCGCCATCCTGTGATTTATTTCAATGCCAAGTTGCATACTTGAACCGGCTTAGTTTTTCTTACTGTTTCTAGCCGAAATGTGCTAAGATCTCGCTCATCATCAGTCCTCACAGTGGTGCTGAGCTGTCTTCACTGTTGAGCGCTCGTCAGGGGAGCGGACCTGCATCCTAAAGCAAACCTTTCTGAGACATTGCAGTCCTGTCACGTCTTCGGCTCTCCTATTTGCTCCACCACGAGAGCGGAGAGGAGAAGGAGAAGAAGAAGAAGAAGAAGAAGCGGCGGTGATATGACAAGAAGCAGCATCATTTAAAGTGGTCCATCTTCTGCTCTATTAATTCCACTGCAGCAACCTGAGTGAGTAGCGCACATTTCTGCTCAGTTAATGCCTCTTGATATGGATATGGATCCGGACGCGGGCGGTGGTAAAGGCAGACAAAGGGGAATGCTAATAGATTGCATTTTAGCGCATTGGATTATCATTATGTGTTAATTGTGTCTCTGACAGCGTAATATAATGCAATGAATCGCTCTTGGTTAGCTAATTAACATTGTGTTCAGCTTCCATAAGTTAAGCTTTTTCACGCAGTGCTTGAATGGTTTCCTTATATGTCTGTATTGCATACTCAGTTCAAAGCTGGATAGATCTACATTATTTCAATGACCTGCATGCACATATACTTCTTCAGTAATCAATAGAACCTAGGTCTTATTAACATCACATTCCTAAGTGCCCTGCTGTGCACATTAGCTAATAGGTGCTCCTGGAGGAGGGGAGAAAGAAATATTTTCCATGGAGGTCAAATTGATATTCCAGAGTCATTAGTTGATTTAGAAACTAAAGTGAAACCTCTAGAGAAGTATGATGCCTTTAAATGGATTAAGTCACACTTTGCTTCTTCTCAATATGACTGTAACAAATGCAGCAGGCATACTTTTAAGTCAATATTAAGCTCTGGTGCATTTGATGACATTGGTTATTGAAGCCTTATTCTATATTTCGAGTATATTGTTTGCAGAAAAAAACTGCAGTCAAAGCAGCCAAGCTGCATTCCGCTCTGTCATACAGTATAGATGATAGCCTCACCTATTCTACAGTCATATCACAACTAACTTGTCAAAAGTCAACATCATTTGGATTGAGCAGTGTTCATCATCCTCTATGTATTCACGCCACTAAAACTGTTGTATTTTTTTCAGTGCAGTGAAGGAGCTCTTGAGGCTATGCACTTGCCTGCTTTTGGTGAAAGCATGTTGTGGGTTACACTGCTAAGCACAATTGCACTTGGATGGACAACTCCTATCCCTCTACTTGATGATTCAGAAGAAACAGATGAGCCTTGCTTTGAGCCCTGCTACTGCGAAGTGAAGGAAGGCTTGTTTCATGTTCATTGTGATAGCAAAGGATTTACAAATATTAGCCAAGTCTCGCAGTCATGGCTTAGACCATTCAAGCTCTACCTGCAGAAGAACTCTTTACGGAAGCTCTATTTCAACAGTTTTTTGCACTTGAACAATGCAGTGGCCATTAATCTGGGCAATAATGCCCTGCAGGATATCCATGTTGGGGCTTTCAATGGGTTGAGCTCCCTGAAGAGGTTGTACCTTCACGAAAACAAACTGGAAGTGTTCCGGAATGACACATTTCTCGGACTGGAGAGTTTAGAATACCTTCAGGCCGACTATAATGTTATCAAGAGAATAGACAGTGGGGCGTTCCGAAATCTCCACAAACTCAGAGTGCTCATCCTTAATGACAATTTAATACCAATGCTGCCGGCGTTTCTTTTCAGATCTGTCTCTCTCACGCACCTTGACTTGAGAGGCAACCGACTAAAAACGTTGGCTTATAAAGGGATTTTGGAATATATCGGTCGCAGTCTTATGGAGATCCAGTTGGAGGAGAACCCTTGGAACTGTGTCTGCGATATCATCCAGCTCCAAGCCTGGCTGGAGCAGATTCCATACACTGCAGTTGTTGGTGAGATCACATGCGAGTATCCTTTCCACCTCCACGGGAAGGACCTCAGAGAGATCAAACGCAGTGAGCTTTGTCCTTTATTGAATGAAGCCGAGATTGAGTCAATTCTAGGCATTCTCCACTTACCATTCTACACAGGGAGGGTGAGGCCTACAAAGCCATCATCTATAGTCTCCCCCAATCAAAACACTGTTTCCTCCATGGAACAAAGAGAAAGACCCCCAAAGCCAACAAAACGACCCAGGCCCTCAAAGACACCACCAACACCACGTAGTGTGTTCCCTAATCAGCCGCCTGTAGCCGGATACCAGACAAGGCCGCCTATACCGATCATTTGCCCCATTGGATGTACCTGTAACTTGCATATTAATGACCTTGGTTTGACAGTCAATTGTAAGGAAAATGGGTTTCGGAACATTTCTGAGTTAATGCCTCGACCCTTGAACGCTAAGAAGCTTTACTTAAGTGGAAATCTCATTCAGAGAATTCACAAGTCTGATTTTTGGAATTTTTCCAGTCTTGATTTATTGCACTTAGGAAACAATCAAATATTTTACGTCCAAGAGGGGGCTTTTATTAATCTCCCTAATTTGAGAAGCCTTTACCTGAATGGTAATAATATTGTGAAGTTAACTCTTGATATGTTCCATGGCTTGGACAGCCTTGAGTATTTGTATTTTGAGTACAATGAGATACGAGAAATCCAGCTGGCTGCCTTCAGTTTAATGCCCTCCCTGCAGCTAGTCTTTCTCAACAACAACCTCCTGCAAACGTTGCCCATGGGAGCGTTCGCAGGTACCTCGCTGACACGCCTGAACCTGCGGAACAACTACTTTCATTGCCTCCCAGTCAGCGGTGTTCTAGAACACCTGCATGCTGTCGTCCAGATCGACCTGAATCAGAATCCCTGGGACTGCTCCTGCGACATCATCCCTCTCAAAGAGTGGTTGGACACGCTGAGCTTAGTGGTCATAGTCGGAGAAGTGGTGTGTAAGACCCCCGAGCTGGTCTCAGGAAAAGATTTACGCTCTCTGAATTCTGAAGTGATTTGCCCTGAGCTCCAACAGTCCTCGCTGTCTCCTGCCAAATCAGATAGCGGGTTTGTTACTACATATCCCGAGGTGGGGCCGCACCCGACGAAAGGTGCCATACCCCTCTCCGTTCTCATTCTCAGCCTGCTGGTTCTTTTTGTGTCTGCGTTCTTTGCTGCTGCAGCTCTTTGCGCATATGCTCTTAAAAAGCGAGAAAAGCTACCCTTTAGGAAGCAAGGGGAAGTGGGCCTGGCAGGCATTCAGATGGAATGTGGAATATTCACAGAACAGCCACCCACCTTACCAGAGACTCCTCCTTCCAATCACGTGTACGATAGCATCGGTGCTCCCTCCTCACACATGGGCAGCAACCCCGTTTACAAAAACGGACAGGAGGAGTCAAGGCAGAAGCATCCATTCTCAGAGACAAAAGAGAGCGGTTCGCACTACAGAACGCTGGTGGAGAAGGAAAAGGAGTGGACCATGGCAATCTCCAGCTCCCCCATTAACACTATTGTCACTGTTGGTGTGCCATGTGGTGACATTGCCAGCTTCCATGAAAACGGAATTCTCTGCCCGACTGTCATTGATAGCCAAGGTCCCACGCCCAAGGTGGGATTAGTGGACAGTCTTTTTGGCACAACTTCCCAGTTTAGCAACCTGCCTGACAGACACACGCACCCTCCCTCAGAGTATCCACATGCCAAACAGGATGCCAGACAAAAGCAAATGATCACAAACGCCACAGGGACAAGGACAGGATGTCCTAATCAAACCCAAAGTGATTACCCTGAGCTGAGGGCTAGACTCAAAACAAAGATGGATTACATTGATATGCTGGAGAGGTCATATCAATTCTAAGACATGTCAGATGTAAGACTGCACATCCAAAATGAAAATGGTAAGATGGAAAAAGAATTCATGCGATGTACGATGGTACGGTTTTCCCTCAAGTTGCTCTGGAGGAAATCCCTCGTTCAGATTTTTTAAAGTGCCTTCATAAGAGCAGCCAGCAATGTTGTAAATGAGTATTTTTGTATCACAGTTTTATTTATCTAAAATACATAGATTTAAATTGGAGGGAAAGGGATCAACTGTTTCCAGACTTTGAGATGTTGGTAAACATGTGACTCAAATTATACATATGAATGCAGGGCGTGCGGTCTTGGCTTTTAACTGGTTTGCATTGAAAACTTCTGAGATATTTTTTATTTAACTGAAAATTGTCCTTCAGCAATAGAGATACTGCAGTTATTGTATAACTGTTAATTGCTTTGTTGAATCTGTATTTTCAAATTGAGTAGATTGTCTTTATTGGGACTTAAGGAATGGTTTTATGGACCAAGGTAAGGTCAAAATATGTAAAAGTTTGGGAACTATTGATCATGTCTACAGATGTACCTTTTCATGGTCTATCTCACAAAGGCAAAGACAGATCTGTGCATATATTTATTCTTAGATTTCAGTGTTGCAATTATTATTGTAAGACATCATGTTAAATCAGTGTATAATGATTATGCCTCTGGTTTAGCCTTCCTTGAAAAAAAACCATGAATTCAATAAAGGGTGCTAAACTAAGCCAAGTTCTGCAAACTGTACCATTTTGAGTAGCGCACGTGCAGATTTTGGCCTCTACATAGCATGCACACACATAAACAGCACTTTATCCATGTGCTTATAGTATGCTTCAAACGAGATTCGAAAGAACAAAGTGTTTCAAATGAGACCTCATATGCTGGAAACTAGTAAATAACAGTGTGAAATTTGTCAAGAGATTGCATGATATTGACACAGTCAATTTGCGGAAGACTGTCAGGTCACCCACAGACCTGGAGGAGAGGAAGCAGAGAATATGTGCAGCATTCTTATAGCATCCTCTGCAGTCTCCAGTCCCCTGAGTGTCCATGGGAGGGCATCAGTTAGATACACCTATTCACCATGCATAAGCTGGCTTAACCTAGTTACGCAGCATTGTGTAAGGGAGAAAAATACCCTTTTTGGCATCATACTGTAAAAGCCTTGAATAAAACCAAACCTGGAAAGAGATGAAGCTGAATATTTATGAATATCGAAGTTCCGTCATCCCACGGTTTGATGTTTGTCATTTTTATTTCCTCATTCTCATCAACTTCTTCCATTATTTCCTCTCTGATTGCATGAAATGCAATTACAAACCTTCACTTAGAGCCATCTGAACACATTATCCCATTTCAAAGAGCTACAGTAAACATTAAAGTAATGGAGCATCTAAAGTATGAAAGTGTGCGCCAGAATGTTTTAATTGCTCACAAAAGGGTTTTGCTGTTGGTCCAGTTTCTCTTGAAATTGGCCAGTAGACGAGCTGAAAGTCCAAGGACACGTGTGTGAAAGGAGGATAACATCAGAGCCCCGGATCGGCTCTTATCGCGCTGCCCCTGTTTATTTTTGCTAATGTTGTACTTGGCAGATTCCATCCTTCACCGGCCATCCATCATTTACACAGTTGGACTTTATAATGGCATTTCTGCTTCTGGCATCCAGACCTGCTTGTCAAAGAGAGCAGCTTCCTAACCACCTTTCCTCTGCGATAATTCATAAAGCTTTTGTCCAAAGTATGAGGAGAGATAGTCCTCTCAATGCCACTCCAGTAACCCTCATTATACGCCTCTGCCACCCAATCCCACAGACGGCCTGGCCAACTGATCCTGTATGCAGTGAATGCGATCGCAGGGGCAGTCAGCTGCTCTGCTACATAGTGCTCATGTGCCTCGCCAAGACAAAGTGGCATTTAACCAAGAGACCATGAACAGAGTGAAACGGGCAAATGTGAAATGATTGCTTATGTTTAATGGTTGATGGAATCTAACTAACCAGCAGTTACTTTCTTTGATAGTATTGTGTGACTTTTTTTATGGGAAGGCTCCTAACATAAAGTGACATCATTATGAGGTTAATAATTACTTCTGAAAAATGTTCTCAGAACAGCCATTTAACACAACACCGTTATTATGAATTCTGAACACGACATATGGCGATGAATGTGAAAATGTAATGTGCCGCACCGCGGATTATGTGTTCCCAACACATAAATGAGCCACAAAGTACCTGCAGAATTTTCAATGGGATGCAATTAGTCAGCAAACGATGTGTGCCGTTGCTCTCTGACATTTGCATTTTTACCGGAGACTGTGGCCTTTTCCTCTGGCTGTCATGCCTGTAATGTGTCTGCTCAGACATGCCGTCAAAACCCATGCCCCTTGGGAAATTCAGGGACACCATAGTGCAGACAGTTGTCATTTTACTTAGTTGAAATGCTGGACAGTTGGACATGATTCAAGTGTTCTGCTGTCGTCAGAGCTGTTCTTTCTCAAAATGTATCACCGAACAGAAAAATATGAAAAAGTTTGCACTGGCTTGCATACAGATTTATTTCACTTCGACAAGAATTAGGTGTGTTACTGTTCTGAAAAACCTCAGCAAACGCCTTTCTAATATTGACCCATATTGCTGCGGTATTGTGTTTTGTGATATTTACTGCATGTGGTTTGCAATTTAACCTTTCACTATATTGAAGTTGCTTGTTTGAGAGAGAAAAGGGGAATAATAAGAATGTGCTTGAAAGGGACAGGTAGGGGACAGAGAGAAAATGGAAAGGTTATTTAGAAACGATAAATTTAGTTTAAAATGAAAAAGCCAGATTTTAATTTCCCACAGGTCTTATTGAACCAATTTAATCCCTATTGATTACTATACTACAGTATATTATATTTTCATTGTTAAAATGGTAAACAGCAAATGTTACTCTAAAGAGCTATTTGACAACTAGGAACTGTTTGTTAACTATTGTCAACAAATCTTTAAGTTTTGTTTTGGTGGTGTATTTCGGTTGATTCAGTGATATTAAATAACATTTTTGATTTGAATAAAATCTAATTGTTTAGCTGTTACCACATGAAGCACTTTTAGTAGGGATGAAAAATATCCAAATCTGTACCATATTGGTTATTATTTAATATATAATATTTAATTTTCATTTACCAAATTTTGTATATTTTATATTGCGTGAGTATCAGATGATTCCAATGCTAAAGTTAATCTTTAAAAAAACACAATAATTTAATAACACTGTTAAATGTAACATTTCTGAAAACTTCAAAATGAATATTCACTTTTCATATATTGTACATTGTAATGCTGTGATGCCAAAATTCACTTGTAGAATTTGAAATGATTTTAGTGCTTTTTTCATTATTGAGACAAAATAGTATAGCATGTTGATATATTAATATTGGCATTTATCAGTTAATGTATAAAAAACTAAACAAAACAGTCGGTCGGTTATCTGTCAGAATTTTAATTTCAGGACATCCCTATTTTCCCATTCCCGTCTCTCTCTGTGGCTCACATCCACCTCATTGTCATATCAGCTCACAAACCTTGACTGAAAGATAAACTGAGGTTGCTAGTATAGGAAATGATAAGAAAATATTACCTCACACCGCAAACTTCTCTAAATGTACAGCCGGTGCAAGAACAGGCTGGTATTTTGTATGCTGTACAGGTTCAATCTCTGTTTGAAGCAGCTCTGACACCATGCTGAGAGCTTTGTCTTGGGAAAAGAGAGTAGGATGCTGTCAAACCAGATCTTTTGTTTCTCCTCCTTTACTTTTCCTTCTTCATCTGGAATTAAACTCTGCCAGCAAGGAGAAAAGTTGTGTTTTAGTGTCTGACGAGTGACTTTTTATGCCCAATTTCTTCGTACAGCGCGGAGTGCTGATATAGTTAGTGTGAGTTGGTTATTCCCTGTCCATGGTGCTGAATTTCTTTTGTGCAAAGGAGTGCGAAGGTATCGGCAAGGCATACTGCAATGCTCTGTGCTGTGCTGTGCAGCTTTTACAGTGTGCTATTTCCTGCAGTGGGAGCTGATTTTAATGCATTTGATGATGAATCTAGAATCTAGTACACTGTGATGCAGCCATCAGCACCGTCTCTTAAGTCCGGCATCTGCTGTAGTTCTTGGACATTTATGGGAGATCTGTCAGTGTAATTGTGTGTTTGTCTTGGCTGGGAGGGCATTGATCTGACCCACGGCATCTAACGGAGCACCATCACTGTCTCAGTAATCACATGTTTTCATTAAGAAAACTTAATCAGCCTGGAAGAGGGAGACAAAAGGAAAACTAAGCAAATTATATGTGGTATTTGTTTATTTGAATGTCTTGATTTTTTATATTTAAACATTTGAAGGTAGTGCTTTTTTAGGTAGTGTGATATCTGCCAAAGGGTTTATGGGAAATCACTGTAAAACAAAAGAAGCTTTTTGGAAGTTTAGACAGCATTGGAATGTTTTTAAACTATGTTTTATTTTAAATCAGGCTTATCTATTATTATCATAGGAATATTTTGCTGATCATGTTTTTGCCATCTTTCATCTAGCATTTCCTAATGTCTTTCTTCAGCTTACACAATATAAAGGGAGAAAGAGATAGACATGCACGCACAATGGGAGTGATGATTTTATTATACTAATATTAAAAATGCTGAAGTTTACACAGAGGTGTTTATGTCTGTGTCAGAGAGAGCTGCTCTGGGCAGGTGGGAACTAAATATGGAAAACTAACATAGGAAGAGGCGAAAAAATAAAGCCAAAGAAAAGCTCTTTGTTTATAAATCTCCTATCCATGTGTTTAATGTCCTACTCAATCACTTATGATAGAAAATTATGTTAGAGTTTATGTACAGTCAGTCGGTAATTATCACAAAATACGACAGGGTGATTGGGAGTCTTGTACCAGCCCGAAGACATTTATTTTGCAATAATAGCCGTGTGATTGTACATTATCAGGGCTGATAACTAAATAAATAAATATGTGTGCATGAAGTGTTGATTTGTGTTGATCTTGAAGCTAAGAAAAAATACATGCACAACTACAGCGTTACCATGGACAATGGTGAATATAGTTTGCAACAGTTGGGTTCAGTAAGTAAAAACGTAAAAATGTTTTAAATAGGGGAATTGATTTTAAACAATAATATACCTTTAAAGATAGATCTACTGTGATCTACATTGTTAAATGAAGGTATGTGCTTTTTTTAAACCCACATTATTTCAGTTTCTTTTTTAAATAATCGTGTTCAACAGTGGAATTCCCGATGAACAACTACATTACCCATGATTCAGCAGAGAAATGTCCACCAATCAGTGACAAGCAAATTGTGCTAAATGAACACTTTAGTGCCTGGCCACGCCCATGAAACACCACAAATGATGTGATAGAGTCTCCCAATGCTTTCAAACTACGTAAATATCCATAACAAGCATATTTTGTAATAAATATGAAAAATTATTGTTTCTATATACAGTATATAATTAACATATTGAAATCAATAGTTTCATATTTCACCATTGTTTTTTAAATAATTGTTATTCACAGTACTTGATGGG
This sequence comes from Sinocyclocheilus rhinocerous, assembly GCF_001515625.1. NCBI lineage: Eukaryota > Metazoa > Chordata > Actinopteri > Cypriniformes > Cyprinidae > Sinocyclocheilus > Sinocyclocheilus rhinocerous. The sequence continues at coordinate 2,103,570 of NW_015645540.1, forward strand.
ATTGTAGTTCTTTCCCTCAGTAAATACTTCAAGTACACAGTTTTGGCTTTGTCTTTTTTGTCTGATTTTCAAAGACTCTTTTTTTTTGTTGCTTCAAATTAAAGCTTGTTATGTTGTAATTCATATTGTATCTGGCTGGTTTGGTTCATGGCTTATAACTCTTAAGCAAAGACTTAAAAAAAAATCCCCCCATACTTCCAGAACCAAGACCATTGAAAACGTGGACAGGTACTGTTGCAGTCTATTAAGAAATATCTGAACACTAGCAGCGTGATTGACCAGTCAGAATCAGCTATTCCAGAAAGCCATGTTATAAAATAATATACTGCATTAATGATGGAATTTAATTTCATAATATAAAACTAGATTCCATATTTAGCTAATTACAAGAGATTCCACGGAGCTAGATAAGACCACAACCAGTGAAACGTACAGTATGCAAGAAACTTCTTATTGTTTAGACAGAATGAGAGAAACGGTTTTGCTATCTTAATGTTTGTATAAGCAACCTGAAGCTATATGCAGTGTTTCAGCATGATAAGACATAATAGCCATAATAAAGAGGGTTTTATGTTTTATATTGGATGCAACAATATAATTACACTGAAAGCATAATTAGTGCCCTTCCATCTTAAGAATATGCATTTCTTTTTCAGTCGATCTCAAACCAATCAAAATATCTGTGGAGACCCTCCATTTTCCTTAATTTAAATGAGAGTGCTGACCCCATTAGATAAAAAATAGAAGAGGGGACAGACTGCATTCATTTTGAGAACAGTGATTAATTACAGATGTTACTGAGACAATGAAATATAGATCATACCGACTGGGACTCCAGCCGGGTTTACTCAGTGTCAGGCTCTTCCAATTTGATCAGAGGAAAAGAAATTCATTGCTGAGCTATTTGGCACAGGTTTCCATGATCATTAACATTCTCTTCAAAGGCTTGCAAAAAAGCATGCTACCCAAAAACTCCACCGAAAGAAGGAGAAGGAAAGCTGTGACATGCTGTGGTAGATTTATCTAGATATTTTGTCTTTGCAGTGTGTTGCAGCTAATTTGGAGCTTGTGGCTTGTTCTAAATGGCGGCCTGAAATGAAATCTCTAAACCAAATCCTCGACGAACATTTGCTTTGGTCGACAGATGCACGAGAGAATGAATGGAAACGAGAGGATGTGCGAAGAAAAAGGCGAGAGAAGATATACTTTGCATGGCTGAGATAAAGGACAGATCATTAGTCAGGGCTCTTAATATAACTGCAGGAACAGGAGAGCATGGCACTGTCAGTTTTTAGACATTTGGGATCTATTTTCATTTCATGTGTGCTTATTTCACAACTATCTGCAGAGGTTTAACATCTAGCTTACATTAATGAAATATTAAGTGTGTGGGCATGTTTATTTTTTTACTGATTTCTTGACTTAAACTTTTTGTTTTGTTATCGCCATCTTTTAAACTCTTAAAAACAATGACTAATATGTGTTTTATGTACAGTATATAGAGTCCACCTACATTTTGGAACATTTCCAGAGGAAACATTATGCAAAAAAGCAATTCTTTTCATGATGAAGTGCAAATTGTGACAGACACAATTCTAGCTATTAATCAGATGTAAATGGAATAAGCGTTCTTATTATAAATAACACACATACACATAAGTGGACACTTCAAAAATATTGTTACACGAGGCTTGCTTAAAGCTGAAGCTAAAGCCTTTTTTTCTGTTAAATAATTTTCTTCTTTTCTAGGTTAATATGGAAAAGAACTATAGGTAAGCCATTCGTAGGTTGATATTTCCAAAAAGTGTAAGCATTATTGCGTTATCAAAACTTTGCACTGTTTGTGTGAGCATCCCGATCAGCCCGACAATGTGTCATTGGCTCAACCTGTTTGGGGTGGACCTACAGGATTTTTTGAATAGAAGTAGAGCATTTAGGAAATCTGTTTGTAAATAATCATTATTGTTGCAGTTCCATTTGGTTTTGCTAGTGTTGCTGAAATTACACATTTTAGCTTTAAATGCACAGTTATTTTAAGTTGTAATAATATTTAAAAAATATTACAGATTTTACTGTATTTTTAACAAATAAATGCAGCCTTGGTTAGCAAAAGAGACTTCTTTCAAACATCTCAAACTAGTGTAACCTGCAATTTAATGTTTCAACCACAGATGGTGATAGAGAGGCCAAACCTCCGTAGTGCATCTTTGAAGGGACAGATCATCCAAAAATATTTTATATATGTTGTTTCAAGCCTTCTATGACCTATTTTCTGTTGCAAAACCCAAGAGAAGGTATTTAAAGGGGTCATATGATGTTGCTAAAAATAACATTATTTTGTGTATTTGGTGTAATGTCTCTGTGTTTTTCTTCATACAATGAAAGTCAGTGGGATTCAATGTTGTGTGTTCCCCAGTGTTTTTGTTTTTTTTGTATTTGACATGAGAGTGAGTAAATTATGACAGAAATGGCATTTTTGGGTGAACTATCATTTGAAGGAAACTAGAAGGCTTTTGTTGTGCCTGCTTTCTGACTAATATCTGACCAATTATGCATTAACAGTAGTTTTGATCACGTTTAAAGTCACCATGAATTCAAAATTGATCATTCGTAATTTAACGGAATATTGCAGTATTTATTATAAATTATTCATCCATGCACATCATTATTTTTTTTAATTATGTGCCCTCATAATTAACCCCCTCTCCCCTTCACAAAGACATCTCTTCTCTGATGACATTTTCACTCACTGGCATGAGGGCGGGACAATATTCCCTCCCGTCCAGCAACCTGTCACTCACTTCAGAGCTCAGCAATTAGCAAACATCAATTCAATGATCTAATCAGTTCCTACAGACAAAATCAAGTCCATACATTTTTTTTTTGAAGTTTCACTCAGTTTCAGTCCTCCACTAATGTTGGCACCCTTGGTAAATATGAGCAAAGGTGGCTGTGAAAATAAATCTGCATTGTTTATCCTTTTGATCTTTCATTCAAAAAAAAAAAAAATCACAGAATTCTAACCTTTCATTGAAGTAAAACAATGGAAAGTGAAACAATGAAATAAATGTTTTTCTCTAATTCACATTAGCCACAATTATTGCCACCCAATTATTGCAACGTCCTTTCCCCAAGATAACTGCTCTAAGTTTTCTCCTATAATGCCTGATGAGTTTGGAGAACACCATTCCTTCATACAGAATCTCTCCAGATCCTTCAGATTCTCAGCTCTATGTTGGTGCTTCTTCTCTTCAGTTCACCCCACTCATTTTCTATAGGGTTCAGCAGGGAACTGGGACGGCCATGGCAGAAGCTTCATTTTGTGCTCAGTGACACATTTTTGTGTTGATTTTGATGTTTGTTTTGGATCATCGTCTTGAAGGATGATCCAACCATGGCCCATTTTAAGATTTCTAAAGATTATTTTCTTTATCTGTTGGTATTTGATAGAATCCATGATGCCATGCATCTAAACAAGATGGACCTCCAGCAGAAAAATAGGCCCACGGCATTAAAGATCCAGCAGTATATTTAACCGTGGGCATGGGGTACTTTTTATCCCTGTTTGCACCAAACCCATCTGGTGGGTTTGCTGCCAAAAAGCTCTTTTTTTAGTTTCATCTGACTATAGAAGCCAGTCCTGTTTGAAGTTCCAGTCGTATCTGACAACTGAATATGCTAAAGTTTGTTTTTGGATGAGCAAGGGGGATTTTTTCATGAAACCCTTTTGGATGACATGTGGTGAGGGGCTGTTTGATATTTTTTTTTTAATACTTTCTTGACCCCAAGACTCAGCTAATCTCTGCAATTCTCCAGCTGTGATCCTTGAAGATTCTTTGGCCACTCAAACTCTTCTCCTCACTGTGTATTAGGATGATATAGACACACATCCTCTTCCAGGCAGATTTGTAACATCTTTATTTGATTGGAACTTCTTAATTATTGCCCTGATGGTGGAAATGGGTATTTTCAATGCTTTAGCTCTTTTCTTACAGCAACTTTTTATTTTGTGAAGCTCAACAATCTTGTTCTGAACTTCAGAACTATATTCTTTGGTTTTACTCCTTGTGATGGATGATTAAGGGAATTTGGCCTTTGTGTTCCTCATATTTACAATCCTGTGGAACAGGAAGTCATGGCTGGATAATTTCATGCTTCTAGTCACCCTGGTGTGCTAAAAAAAAAAGTAAATATGAATGGGAATATATTTCAGAGATATTTTACTCATAAGAATTTCTAGGGGTTCCAATAATTGTGGCCAACATGCATCGGAGAAAAACATTTATTTCATAATGTGCGTTTCCCCCCACTTTCAGTTGTTTTACTTCAATGAAAGGTTAGAATTTTGTGAAATTTTTTTGAATGAAAAGATCAAAAAGATAAATGATGCAGATTTATTTTCACAGCCACCTTTGTTCATATTTACCAAGGGTGCCAATATTAGTGGAGGGCACTGTAAATGGCACAATAAGGAGGAAAATATAATTGCAACTTCCGTTTCACGATGACTTTAAGACTGATCTTCCTTTTATAATTGATTATAAAAAAAATCCAACCTTAAAATGTCAAGGATTACACAGTAATTTTTAAGTGAATAAAAGAATTATGGATTAAAACACCAATTCTCTAAATATCCGGTTTTATTTATTATTAATTGCTAGTGAATCAGCTCATTTCATTTATTTTTGCAAGTCTAGGTGAAATTCAGTGGAGTGAGCACTATGTTTTCTGTAGTTTTCTGTAGTTTTCTCTAAGCCTTTTGAATGTTGATGGCAGGTTGTTGGTGTCCAGGGATGAGCCTGTAGACTTCATAATGAGAGTGAGAAGATTCACCATCCACTCATTAGTGCCATAGTGAAAGGAAATTTTGTACTGGGGCAAAAAAAAAAAAAGCACATGCTTGTCCCATTATACTCCAATAAAAGCTTGATGATTTCCTCAGTTGTAATAAATGCGTATATCTATATGCAGGCAGAGTTTAGTGGCTTCCATTATGAGTCTTTTTTCATTTCCTCAGAGGAGGGCAGGTTATTGTTCACATCATCACTAGTCTCAATTCCACAACGGTTGGTTTCAGAGAGCCCAGCGGCATCAGGGAGTCTTCTTCGCTCTTAGGCTCACTGCCAATCGCCTCTTAACTCCGACTGCTGGAATAACACCCTCACAGTATCAATTATTCCAGTCTATTTCCCAGTCTGACACTCGCCATTATCCTTTCAGATATCATTGCTGTCATTGAAATGGAGCCAAGGCGGAAGCGTTTGTCTACCTGGGAATTTGCGCCTGCTGATCCCTGACACAGAATGGATGCACAGATGTCACATTAAAATGATGGCTCATCTTTTGCGACCCACATGTTCTATGGCCCATCTTCAGCAATACAGGCCCCCGTCATAATACGGCGGGCTTCCACTTTGTCTAGACTCTTTAAAACGGAGGAGGAGGAAGGTTCAGATGGCCAAATCAATTTCGCTTCAGTAAGGTGCACGCATGTCATAACAGTGATATTCATATTCTTTTTGAAGAGCTTCACTCACAGAGAAAGCTCTTTACCCAGCAAGACATTCACTCGTGAGTGAGTGGGAGAGAAAATGGCCTGTGACTAAGCACAGTCTCTTTGATTTCAGTTTGGAGGATTGTGGGAATCCAGATGAATGATATGTGACGGTTTCTTTCTCGTATGATCGAAATTGCATTCAGATCAATTATGAAAGGCACCTCAAAGTGATCCGCACTTTTTTTTACTGCTAATTTCAGCCTGGTTATGAAATGTACACACCATCAAACGTGTGAGCGGGACTGACCTTGGCTAGTGCACATGAAAGGGAAAATGACAGAGGCAGCTGTATGATATGCAGTGGCACTGTCTTCTGCAGTCTCTTATTTAGACCTAGTCCCCGAAGTCATTTGCAAGGATAATTAGAGAGGTACATGAATTGTATCTGCAGAGCTTCTCTCCCCGTCCTTAATAAAATATGAAGTTTTTAATGACAGTGTGGTGTTATGCACCATTCATTATTCATCACTTTACGTAACCTTTATGTAAGTAAATTAATTGCAACTTAAATAAGTTTGAGGGATGGAATTTGGAAGGTTTCATAGTTATCGATTGATTTGGTGTGGGACAGCCCTACAGAAATCCAGTTTGGAGGATGAGGAAACATGAAAGGGAGTCCTGTGTACAAGCACATCGTAGATGAAAATGATGAGATGAATCATTCAGTGGTATTTGTTCATGTGCTGGATACATAATCTGTTCCATGCAGATTAAAAGAGATTATAGTTGTAGTTCGGTTGCATTTCAAAGCACCGTGCCTGGTTAATGGATTTCATGGCTTCGATGGCAGAGATAGAGGAAGTGTGAATTTGCATTTCCCTGAAAACAACACAGGAAGAGCATGTTGTTTTAAGGGAATTAACCTTTGAAGTTAATGAGGCACATTTCCAAAGCACATTTCAGCAGCCATATCTGAACTCTCCACTGCATGCTATCAGCTAGCATCAGTTGCCGCAAAGCAAACTGTTCTCTCAGTCTCTCGCTCGCTTTCTCTCTCTCCACAAGGCCACTAGCCAGCTTTTGTATCCCATGAGACCAAGAGGGAAGAGTTCACTGAATTATGGATGTTTTACAGTGCCAGGAATTCTGTCAAAATCTTCTGCAAATAAGCTTTAAATCACTGCGGCGTCAACGCAGATTACCTTGCAACCACTGAAACGCTGAAAATGCAGCCAAAACTCAGCAAACCCAACAACTACAGCAAGGCAGTTATGCAGACAATGCAGCAATGGAGGCAGGAAGAAAAAGATCATGTTTAGATGTGTCTTTGTAGTATGCTAATGCTATTTTTTTTCAGGAATTTAAGGGGGTGTTCACACTGACAGCTATTAAAATATTGGAGGTCACTAAGTTTTTGGTGGGCGTTCCCACTGCCTGCGTTCCCATAGGTTGTTCTTGTGTCCTGTCGCTGCTCATTTGCATAAAGTTGAACTCTGTTCATTTGAAATAGATGATGTCTGGTTGCTTTGTCACTGCGAATCAAATGAAAATGAAAATAAAATGAAAATAACCCCATGATTTACTCAAGCCATCCTAGGTGTATATGACTTTCTTCTTTCAGACGAATATTAACCCTATGGAGCCGTGTGGAACACTTTTTTTTATGATGGATGGACTTCTATTATTGGACTATTTAATATCAACAACCATTCACTGCCATTATAAAGCTTGGAAGAGCCAGGACATTTTTTAATATAACTCTGATTGTATTCGTCTGAAAGAAGAAAGTCATATACACCTAGGATGGCTTGAGGGTGAGTAAATCATGGGGTAATTTTTTTATTTTTGGGTGAACTATCCCTTTAAATTCTATGTTTTAGACCAAATATAAACATGTAAATCTCAAATATTTTATGAAATTATAGTAGATATTTTAATAGTGCCTTATTCATTTTTGGATGTTTTTTGAATTAATTTGAAATATTTTTTTAAAAATTTTAATACATTTATTTTATGCGTTATCACATATCACCAGCCAGGTAACTGCTATTGAGAAGAATGGGAGAATGTTAACACATAGCTCTTTCCAGGTATTATAGACCTCCTTAGTTTGCACCCAATAAAGCAAATAAATTAATAGGATTTATTAATCACAAAGAGAGAGGGAAAAGTAAATGAGGTTTGGTTGGACCTGTAGCACACAGTCATTTTGAGCTCCCTCTATTCTAAATGTAAGCATGCCTCCGTTCACTAGAGTAACAGCTGTGGTTGTTTGCAGCATTAAGCTAACAGCTATACCTCAGCCTGACCTTAGATGTACTGTCTCCATGGACCTCTGTGTCCCATTGTTAGACAGACAGCTACAATATGTTCCTGCCAAAGGCCAGATTTTATTCTCTTATTGGGTTTGGTCTGAGCACTCTGGGTTATTCCCCTCAATCCCCTGTATTACTCTTCCTCTCTCAACACATTGAGGGTCCAGTTAAATCCTAAGTACCGATGTTTTAAGGGACGTTTTACCCCTCTACCAAATTAGTCATATTAGAACACAAGCTAAAAAAAAAAAAAGATCTTAGATGAGAATATACCAATTAATTTTCATAGTTTTTTTCATAGACCATTAATGATGTCACATTTTTAGATTGTTTAAAATGTTTTCCTCTTTATAAAAATATACCTTTCTAAACAGGGAATGCATTGATATTAAAATTCATTCTCGTACTGATAAGTCAATGATTTTTTTCATGTTATGGCTGATATCTGAAGATTTTACAATTCTCAAAATCACATATTAAAATGGATGTTCATTTTGATATTATTAAATTATTAGTGTTTGGCAATATTGACATAAAATTAAATCAAATTAAATCAAATTAAATTAAATCAAATCAAATCAAATCAAATCATGCATGCCAAGTTTTTAGACTGATCCAAGAGTGCATAGAACATTTCTTTAATCATTTATTTGGCATCTGAAATATGACATTAATATGTGAACAACAGACTTAGAACAACAAAGACGCCGCCAGTGTCAAAAGGAAGATATTGGTGCAAGGAAAGAAACTTTTTTTTTCACTGCTGCAGTGCAGAGAAAGATCCATCAAGATTGTGCTTGATATGTCTGTTTGGTATATTGTTTATGCCTATTTCATCATCATGGCCACCACCACAATGATTTGTGATCTCTTGCACAGATACATTTGAACCCCCAGAATTTAGCAGAATTTCCCTTAGGTATTCTGTGTGAGTTTGACTGCAGTCCTTTTTTCAGTATTTATATTTTTCGATTTCATTTCAACACTCAGACAGATTAGTGAGAGAGAGAGAGAGAACGTGTGCGAACATCTCATAGCGTTTGGTTTAGTAAATGCAATTCTATTCCAAAGTTTCAGCACAGCCGAGTGTTAGAGAGTGTTCTATTAAGCATTGTGAAGTTCAGATAATTCCATGAGTTGCTTCACACAATGGCTTAATTGAAAATGACTTCGGATGAGTACAGCCTTCGCAGACACAATGTCTGTGCAGTGCTGTAATTATTATCCGTTGATTTGGACCATGCTGTACAATTTACTCGTTCTCCTCTCTTTTTTCTCCTATCCATTATTGTTGTTTGCTAAAGTAGAAATACAATTTCACAGCTCAGAGGCTGGGTCAGGACTGGAATTATGATTAATAATATTCCACTGAAAATGATTCAGTCCTCTGTGTGTTGGTGAAAAATAATTACTCTTCTTAATTTTACAAAATATTGCTGCACAAGACATGGAGTAATAGAGGAAAAACAAAAGACATGTACTGTATAAAGCTAGTATATTAAACCAAAGTTTCGCTCAGCACTTTGTAATGACCTCTCAAAGGCGTATCGGTGGTGTGCAATTATTGATAATTCAAGAGAAATTCCTATTGAATTATTCAGAAACAGAGTCAAGGCTTTTATTTAATGTCTTAAGCTGTCTGCTTTATGGTCCCTGTTCCCTATTCAGATAATTGAGCCAATCCATTTGGCTTGGTATAGTGATAAAATCCTCAGTGCTGTGAGTTCAGTTATGACACTTGAGTTATTAATTACTGCATCTTAAATTTGGTCATTGACCGTAATGCAAGGCAGTTAAATTGCCACCAGAACCCAGCTGCACATTGTGTCAATTTACATGAAGCTAAAAGACTTTCGAAAATGCATTATCTTTCTAATTTCTGCCTTGTAGCTCATCCCTAGTTATTCTTCCCCTTCGACAATACACTGAGGGAGAATAATCTGATCCTTTACAGAAGCAAGCACCGTTTATTTATCACATGACCGCTGTTGCTTGGCAACCCAAAGCCTTCAGTTGATCCACCAGCACAAGTAATAAATCCATTATACAGAAAAGCAAAGTAGCCTCCAACAACAGACATACAACTCATTCCTGCATTTCCTACTGCAACAGAGCTTTTTCATTTAATATGATATAGAAATATCTATCTATCTATCTATCTGTCTATCTATCTATCTTATTGTTTCTGAAAGAGTTATCTTATGCTCACCAAAGCTGCATTTAATTGATGAAAAATACAGTAATACTGAGAAATAAATGTGAATATATTTTAACATTTAATGTATTCCCAGAAAAAGCTGAAATAAATATATATTTGATGAAAAAAATGTTCACATCAATCTACACTCAATACTCCATAATGACAAAGCAAAAACCTGATTTGTGATAAATCTGCATATTTATTGGAAAACAAAAATTACTCGACTCTCCAGTGTCACATGATGCTTTAAAAATCATGGTGCTAAAAAAAATATTTCTCGTTATTATCAATGTTGAAAAGAATTGTATTGCTTAAAGGGGTGGTTCATTGTGATTTCACTTTTTTAACGTTAGTGTGTAATGTTGCTGTTTGAGCATAAACAATATCTGCAAAGTTACGAAGCTGAAAGTTCAATGCAAACGGAGATATCGTCTTTTAAAATTCTGGCAGTTTAATGCCTATTACAATACAACCGGAGCACATGCCGCTGAGAAGAGGGGCGGGACGTTTAGACGCACACTACAGGCGGTTTAGCCAATCACAACACACTGGGCTAGCTAACCAATCAGAGCCCATCGCCTATTTCTGAGGGAGGGGCTTCATAAAAGAAGGAAATGATCAGCACGTTTCTCAGAGAAGGGACAAAGCGGTGTGGAATACAGTTAAATTATGTGAAAAATAATGCGTTTTAAAAAAAACGAAGCATTAACACATGTTAGACTGCACCCCATAAACACAATCAAGCCTTGAAAAAAAAACAGTGAATCACCCCTTTAATATTTTTGTAGAAACCATGATACATTGTTCCAGAATTAATTTCTATAAAAACAGATAGATAGATAGATAGAGAGATAGAATGCTGTCAATGCAGTTCATCTTATCAAATCAATAAAATTCTGTATGTTGACACACAAAGTTTTCTTTATGGGAACCTCATAGACACCTGTGAACCTGCGAGCATTCCTGACTGTTCCAATATCAGGTAAGAGAGAAACAATAGCTTTCTCTAGATACAATCTCTCTAAAGTGTCCTCTTGATTTTTTTTAGATTGCCCCTGTGCTATCTGCTAGTGGACTATCTTTAGATCATGTCCACTGGCTTGGGAAAAAACAAAGGCCCTCTAGGTGCTAATCTGTAAAAAAATACCACTGAATGTGGGGTGTATATTGCGTTATGCCACTTCAACCACAGAGACAGAGAAAGTGAGCCGGCTTTTAATGTTTTTAGACTTCCAGCACATTCTCTCTTACTACACACATTCGGAAACACGATTGAATGTGACCCTTTTTCCTACACAGAAGTGGGAGTATGTTTGTGAAGAGTTCATCTCAAAGCCTTTGACTTGATTACTCAAGCTGTGTTGTTTGTGCTTGCAGGCATCATAAAAGACAGAGAAACACGGAAAATAGCAGTTTGAGAGCTGCTATTCATGTGGCAGAAACACAGGTCAATGACAGAGCTGAAAGGCTCATTATAATTGCAGAAAAAAATAATAATTAAAATGATTTGAAAGAAAAATGAGTAGCCTTCATGTTAAAAATGTTTTTTAACATGAATTTATTTTTCTAGCCTGAATTTCCAGGAAGGAATCCTTCAAAATGTGTCTGTAAGCAAACTGAGATACTACCCAGACGACCTTGGCACAGAGCAAGCAGAGAGCAGACTCATCTTTGTGTGTGGTCACTGGCTGTGAATGTATTTAAGGTTGGAGGACCAGGGCGTCAAGTGTGGTGCTTACAGGAAGGTGCGGGAAGCCCTTAACTGTGACAGAGAATCCACAAAGACGCTAATTCGAAATAATGCCTCCTACCTGCATTTCATTTATTTCTTTTCTCTTCCGTAATGATGTGGTGGGTTGACATCGTCCCCGTGACCGTCTGCCTGCAGTGATTAAAATAATGATCAATCACAGTGCACTGGATGGGCCCTCATCACACTCACATTCCCACTGGGGCACGAACACATTGATGAGAGCGGTTGATCCATTCACTAATGATTCAGAGCTGAGTCAGAGTCAAGACTCATTACAATAACAGATGATGTGCTCTTTGATGATATGGAATTGCTCCAAGGAGTAGTTATTGAAGAAGCCCTCACTAAAATTTACGGTGAGAATCTGTGTTTGTGCAGGAATAATAGTGCAACCTTTAGATGCAAAGAAAACAAATGCATAAAAGCTGGGTGCCTCCTGACTCCTCCACTTATTTTCCATCTTACATACAGCCATGAGTCTTCCATGCCTATAATTTCTTATTTGCCCGTGGAATAACTTCTCTATCATGTTTAGGTATAGGAATAATTAAGGAATTTAACATTTTTGGTTTTGATGATTTCTCTTAAAGGTGCAGTAGGAGATCTTGGAAAATGCTAACTTTAGCCTGATAGCACTGAAAGCGAACGTCCCACCCTCCCTGCAATCGCCGTCCAAAGCCACGCCCCCTGAACGCATATACGTTCACAGACCAGAATACCAGAGACAACATTACTACAATAGGCTACATCAGCGGTTCCCAATTCCAGCCCATGTTCCAAAGTGAAGTAAACTTCAACGGATTTACCCCGCTCAGGGAGTAGGGAGCAATGAACACTGTGTGATGTGCTCTTTGATGATATGGAATTGCTCCAAGGAGTAGTTATTGAAGAAGCCCTCACTAAAATTTACGGTGAGAATCTGTGTTTGTGCAGGAATAATAGTGCAACCTTTAGATGCAAAGAAAACAAATGCATAAAAGCTGGGTGCCTCCTGACTCCTCCACTTATTTTCCATCTTACATACAGCCATGAGTCTTCCATGCCTATAATTTCTTATTTGCCCGTGGAATAACATCTCTATCATGTTTAGGTATAGGAATAATTAAGGAATTTAACATTTTTGGTTTTGATGATTTCTCTTAAAGGAGATCTTGGAAAATGCTAACTTTAGCCTGATAGCACTGAAAGCGAACCACAGCGTGCGTGAACGCGCTGATGACGTATCCTGTGTGCGCGAACCGGGTGCACAGAGGTTTTGATTGAACGAACATTTCATGGTCCTACGCCTTTCACAGAATATATAAATACAGATAAATACATTTAGACCACTTAACTTAATGATTGCTATCGGGATGTGAAGAGACTTTCAACCAGCATAACAAAAAATGTTTCTGAAGACAATCACATATTGCACCTTTAACAATTCAGATTTTTTAATAGTCCCTTTAACATTGATTGATTGATTGAGTAAGAAATGTTTGGAAGGATAGATAAGTAATTTTGTTGCCAAATGCTGGGATCAGGAATATTTATAAAAAAAAACAAAGAACAAAATATATTTATCATATATTTATATATGATCATATTTATCATATATTTAATATTTCCTTTTTTTTTATTTTATAAAATACCACTCATTTATGTCTTTAGCCTTACAGTAAGTACAACATACTGTAACACAGTATCAAACAGTATTATTTATTAAATATTATGGTATTAATATTTCAAATCAGCTTTTATTTTATATTTTCAGTCTTAGTTCAAGTTTTAGTAATTTGATTTGTGCTTTATTCATTTATTATTATTATTATTGTAATATTTATATAAAGCTTTAATGTATTTTTATTTCAGTTCTTGTTTTAGTAATTTTAGTACTTTAACGTAAACATATTTTAAACTTTTGTTTATTTAAATGTAACTTTTTCATCTAGTTAATATTTATATTTTCTTTTATTTCATCTTTATTTCAATTGCAGACAACAATATTAAAATATGTTTTTTTTTATAGTTTTAGTAAATTTTTTTGCTCCATGTACCAAGGTTCAGAAAGTGAGTCGATTTAGTGAGTGAGTTGCATTAATTGAGGAACTGCTCCAATTCATAAGTGTTTGTGATTTGCTAAAAAGTTTCATAAGAGTCATTCGTACTGAATTGAACTGCACTGCATTGCATGTATTTTATTATTATAAAAAAATCATATTAGCTCGGGAATCAGACTTCACTAGTCACACTGTATGTTTTTGATGCACTAATAATAATCGTCTCATAAAAGTCATTTGCTCGAGAATCATACTGGTCGTGCTGTATGCTTTGTGCTAAATAGTAATTCACTGAACACTTTTTAGAAAATTTTAGTCTGGTGTTCATCGGCATCTGTGAAACAATGCACGTGCGAGAACCATTAAAGGACCCAAGCAACATGAAAATTATTTAATTTGCATTATTTTTCTTAATGAGCTGGTTCTCTGTTCCCATTCATGTTTAAAATAAGTGATGTTGTTGGAGAAATAGCCAGTTCATGTTCGAGGCCTACATATGGGAGGCCAAATCCGGCTAAAGTAGAAAAAAACCTGTTAAAATATGTTAATGCGTGCTAATGGTAAGCTGAAAGTAAGCCTCGTTCATGCACTTTCTACATCAGCATTTTCCTACCATATTCACTATCACCAGCTCTCTCTTAAGTATATTTAATTTATTCTTTACTTTTTGCAAGCAAAATGTGTGGAGCTCTAAGCTCCTCGTGGCTGCAGCATGTGCAGAACGATAACAAACAAATCTGCAATAAATTCTACAAACCATTTATGAATCACTTTGGAACTGTATGCATTACATAAAACATTTCCCATAAAAACCTAGTATCAGAGCATTAAATAGATAAACACAGAAATTCACAAACCAACTCGTTGCCTCGTTACCCTGAAATTCAGCTCAACTGCACACAGTCTGTTAAAAAAATATATAACCATACGTTTACAATCAAAATGGCAGATATTTTTAGGATGGGCTAAAAAATAAGCAGTCTTTGCATAGGATACATTGTTGTCATCCAGCTAGCTATCTCTTGCTGTATGGGGCGGAGCGCATTTCTGTGTGTGTACAGCTGTGCAGCTTCTGTTTAGACTCCACTCCAGGGACGTTGCTTGACAGTAATCCTACTCCATCCCTGATCTTTCAAACACACTCACAGCTACAGTGTACGATACCAAAACAAAGAAATGCCTCAAACTCAAAATCGATAGTGACTATAAATAACGCTAACTAGTCATTTGTTAGGGTCACATAAGTGGAAAACATCACTCACTATATAGCCTGTTCAAGAATCAATAGGTTCTCATTGATGTTATCCATCGTCATTATCATTGTGCCGTTAAGTGCAAGGCTTAACCGAATAGAAGTGTTAAGTTCCTTATACCCAGCTAATATGTTCTAAGAATGTTTTGCTAATGTTGCCTTTAAGTTATGAAAATGTCATTTCTGAATGTTCTCGAAACGTTCAAACGTCCAGTTTCTTAGATGATTACATTTTTTTTCTTGATTGTGCAAACGTTAAGGTGGCATTGCATTTTATTATTTTGCAAACATTATGGGAATGTTAAGGTGATGATCCACGGGGCAACTTTTTGAGCAACTGGGCAACCAGGTGAGACACAGGGCCCACGACCGATCTAAAGTATCCAGAATTTGTTGCCCATTCTCAATGGGAAAGTGCCCAAGCAACATTGTTTAAAAAATTGCCCCGTGTATCATCATTTTTACTTTTGAATGTTCTCTGAACATTTAAAAAATGTAACATTTAAAAAAATGTTAGTCGAACATCCAACTAAAATATTTCAGTTAATAATGTTTTTGTGCTAATATTTTGAGAACTTTAAACAAACTTTAAATGAGCATTCTATTAACATTATTGGAAGAATGTTTGTTTATAACTTTGAGAGAACCCTGCCAGAACTTAAGCCACAGTTCTGAGAACATTTCCTGTTAGCTGGTCGATTTCATTTGTTTTAGTTTAATCTATGCAGTAATTCATGAGCATGCTTTAAAACAGAGCAAAAAAAAAAAAAACTAGAATAATACTATTTCTCTGCATTTTGCATTGACACTGATATTCTGTGTCAAAGTAATTAGGATCACTGTATTTAAAGGGGTCATATGATGTTGCTAAAAAGAACATTATTTTGTGTATTTGGTGTAATGCAATGTGTTTATGCGGTTTAAGGTAAAAAAAACCACATTATTTTCCACATACTGTACATTATTGTTTCTCCTCTATACCCCGCCTTTCTGAAACGCTTCGATTTTTATAAAGCTCATCGGTCTGAAAAGCGAGGTCT
>NW_015645540.1:2119874-2134183 GCF_001515625.1 Sinocyclocheilus rhinocerous
ACACAGTGTCTTCACAACATGGCGGCGGTGGTGGCAGCAACAATAAAGTTACGCCTTCTTTCTTTGTGTGAACATTTGGGCGGCGTTATGCAAATCTTCCCACATCGTGACGTAGATATGTGGGGGTGTGTTAGAACGAGCCGTTTTAGGAGGGCGTGGACCAGTCTTAACTTTTATAAAGAATATCTCTTTGGGTTTGAGACTTTAGTCTTTGCAACTTTAGGGATATTATCTATTCACGAACAACTTGTAACACTCCAAAGAGAAAGGAAAACATGAAATCGCATCATATGACCCCTTTAAAGCACAATCTTGGTATCTCTTCCTTCTGGGAATGAGAACAAACAGGAAGCATTTCTTGTGTTTATGGCAAAACTAGAACATTCCTCTCATCACTGCAATCTTGCAACTTCCATATTTGTCTCCTCACTGTCTGAGCTTTTGTGCATTTAAAATAATTAAAATACTTTAATTAAGCTCAGCATGCAATAACAGTCTTGGAGTGTTTAATTAGTTTAATAGTTTTGATTCAGCTGTAATACTTCAATGGTGAATTAGTATGTCCCATTTATCACAAGCTGTAATAGCTCATTTTGCAGAATCATAGCATAACTAATAAATAAAGGTCTTCTTATGTTGTTTTTGAGGATTGTGGCGCGCTCTAAATCCATGCTCCAGACATCTACTGATGCCTATGGGCTTTAAAAAGAAAATTAATTAGATTTTCACAAATAAAGCATCTGTATGCATCCTTTCGAAGATGAAAGCACTTGATTACCTTGGTTCTTTAAAACGAGTTAAGCCAAATCTAGGACATTATTGTGAATTCATTTGCAGTTGTACATAATATCTTACAGGTGGTGAAGAAAAAACCAGACATAACCTGAATTCAGTTACATATTTAATTATGTATAATGTAAATTAATATACCATGATTATAATGGAAATGTATCCTTAAAGCTGGCAGTTGCTTAGTAGGAAGAGATTTACACCATGACTACAGCTTAGAGAAACAGGGCTTTAACAATTTTATGACACAATTACATTGTATTACTTTTTGGCATAATAATGTGGGCTATGAGTCATCACTGTTAATTAATGCTTGACAATGGCCGATGTTGTATTGCACTGCGGGACGTCAGAGCATTCATGAGGTATTAGACAAAGCGTTCTCCAAAACACTCACTTTTAAATAAGCATTCATTTGAAACAGATCAAACTGTGAGCTCAAAATGAGGTTCTGAGAGAGGGTGAAAAGAGCGAGAGCCCCAGCTCCAGTATTGAGCAAAAGGGCTGTTTTGTATGTACAGACACAGAGCTCATTACAGAAGAGGCAGAAGCCAAATCCTTCAGTGCCCGTAGGCAGGGATTTACCGAGGAGGAGATAAAAGCTGGTTCATGATCGCAATAGAAGTACATGCTTGGTCACTGCACTTAAACACTTCATTGTTTTGGCATTCAGTTGAAATAGTGCTTTGACGGAGCTGCATGAATTCAATGGTTTCTGTCAAATTACATCTCTGTTCTCATTATTGAAAGGAGTTTTGCTGTTGCTGCAGAGAAAGTAAAACACATCGGCTAAGTTGGGAAGCTGTAAGTGGGAATTTTGCAAGCTTCAAAAACCATCGTTGTCAACACCTTATGTGTGCTTTGCAATTGTTTCTAAAATGTGTGACTTGAACACAATTCATTATCATGATGCAAGGGCATCAGTGAAGGCTTCTGCTTAAAATAGCAGCAAAAATGCAGTGAGTATGGAGCTATGCATTCATGTGGGCAAAGTTTTTGTAATACCAAGAAATTGAGTCTTCGTTTTCTACTGTAGGTATTGACATCGATTCCTAGATGTGTTTGATTCACTCCCCTTCATTTTCTTTAATTTTGCAAGCTGTTTGGCATTCCCCGAAGAGTCAAGAATTGTGGCGAGAAATATATAAATGCTAGACTGCGTACATGACAGATATTCTTGTTTGATTGCGCTGACTTTGTAATCCCATGAAAGAATAACTACCTGGAGGCCGTATTTGTGTAGGCTGTTATACATTTTCTTGATGTCTGATTACAGAATTAACAATATGGTAAAAATCAAACCTCAAGGGTGAGGATGGGAGTTTTACAACAAATAAGCACATGCATATATTCTCTTAATATCTTTCTGGGGTTCTGTTGTTTCCCTTATTATGTTTAATATCAAGAAGATTAAACATGCAGATAGTACATTGTACTGCAGAGAGCAGTCACGGAATATGGAGTAGACCTCATTATGTATCCCTCACCAGTCTAGCGTTTAATATTTGTAGAATATTGTAAAATGATGAAAATTAAACTGCTCGGATTCATTAGCTCTATGTGTTGCAGCAATAAGAAAGTAAATAAATCACTGCAGGCATTATGATGCTCCAGTTAAGAAAGAGGCCAAGTTCTTTAAAATTGTTTGTGCTGTAATGAAAAATGAATCAGCAGATTTTTTGATAATGTTGTTTTAGTTTAGCAGAAAGACAAGAGCCATAATGTTGCCTTTTTAACCTCTCACAGATCTACAATGGTCTCACTGTTTGTTAAATTAGTTTGTTGTTCTTTGTAATGCTGACAATTCTGATCCGTCATCGTGCCCTCCAACGGTCGGCGCAACATTCAGGTTTCTGAAGTAAAAATTTAATTCGTTTTCTGCATAGGGAAAAAATATTTTTTTAAGGATAAACATTTAAAGACAGACCTATTGTGAGCTCCGAGGTTGTTAATTGATGGTATATTCTTATAGAAGTGATCTATTTGTATTATTTCAACTTTTTTTTTTAAACATAATGTTTAACAGCAGAATTCGTGGTGGAGAACTACATTACCCATGATGCTGCACAGAAAATTCCAATCAGAGAGTTGCCGGGGAGAAAATTGTGGCAAAAGAGCCTTCTCCCATGAAGCACCAAATGAAAATCGAGTCATTTACCCTGTGCTTCCAAAATACATTGTGCAAACAAAAAAATTCATATATTGTTTCTATAGATATAATGAACAATTTTAAATAGTTTTATATTTATCTATCATTTTCAAGTCGATTGTCATTTGCAGTGCTTCGTGGGCTTGTAGTTCTTTCCCTCAATAAAGCCATTAGGTACATAGTCTTGTACCTACCTGTGTCTTTTTGTCAGATTTTCAAAAACTTTTTGCTTCAAATCAAAGTTTGTAATGTTGTGAACTTGTGATTCACCTCGTAGCTGGTTGGCTTGGTTCAGGGCTTATAATGACTTAATGAAGACTTTTTAAAATCCCTATGGGAAATATATAAATGTTTGTAATAATTTCAGTGGAAATCAGTATTTTATTTGGTAAGTAGCCATGTTAAGTGAGATAATATACAGTCAGATCGGGATAAATACATGTGTCCAGGATGATTTTGCATTAATAACAGGCTAACTTTACATTTTCTCATATTTATTCAATTTGTATTTGCAAGGAAATGAGAAAAGCAGCAGCTAGCAGCCACTCTCAGAGAACAGAAAGCCAAAGTACAGAAAGAGAGAAAGAAACGAGGACATGAATTTGTGTTGTACAAGAACAGTGTATCATATTTCCTAGCAAAGTCTTATTGGTTTGTTTATTGAAGATGGTGAAAAACTCATTTTATGGATAGTAGTAAACCTCTCTGTTTATTAAATACACAGATCAATTATAGACTGGGGAATCAAAACTGTAATCTTTTTTCTCTTCTGTGAGCACAGACCCACAATTCTTCTTCGGCTTTTTGACAAACAAATGAACCTTTGTGTATGATTTTTTTTCATAGTCCAGATATAAAAGAACACTATGATAACAAAAGTTGAATTGAATTCTCTTTGTCCATGTCTGTTTGTAAAGAAACACTTGTTTTTTCATTTTGTGTCACGACTGTTTCATGTTTTTCATCCATCTGTTGCCAAAGAGCTTTGGCATGCAGCTTTCATCTCTACTCTACTTCACTATCGTACATTTGTTCTGACGACCAGCAAGGACAAACGTGATTGAACATACCTTGTTCAGAGAAACATAAACATCCTGTTACAATCAGACTTGGAGAGCAAGCGAATTAAAACTGCAGTTGCAAAAATGGATTCCTGAAATTGAAAGAAACATTAGACTAGTTGGACAGAGAGTTATAGTAATAGCATGACTCATTTGTCGGCAAGGTCACTGTGTCGCTCAAAAAAAAAAAAGGATAAAAGAGCCCCATAAAACAGTGTACGCACAGCTATGATGATTAGCTATGATGGCAAATTAGCATTGTTCAACCTTATGTGCTCTAAATCATGTAAACCCCGCTGATGCCTTTCCTGTGCACTCTGAAGTCAACTCATAAAAACAGACGGCTGGCTGAATTGTCAAATCTGCCGATTTGATTAACGTCAAAAAACAATAACAATCAATTACTTTCACAGCGACTTCCTGACAGCCAGTTGCCCATACACTGCAATATTTGATTTCACATTAACCAACTGCTTACATGAATAGTGGCACATTTCATAGTAGCTGGCAGCTCACTATCTCTTGGTAAATCTGTTTCTTATTAATGTAAATAAGTGGCAATTGTGACATCCTCTGGAGAAAATAAAAATACAGTTTAAAGATATTTATGCTCTTTGAACTGACTTAAATTGTTTAAACATTTGTTCAATAAAATATGTTAATGGCTAAGTGTATGTTGATTTATTTACATTTACATTTTGTGATTTAGCAGCTGTTTTATGAGTGATTTATTATGTGATTTTATATTATAATTTATTCATTTGTTTTATATATATATATATATATATATAAAATGTTAAGCATTCTGTTTAGATAATCTGATTATTTATTTTTTTATTTATTTAGCTTTTGTTTTTGGATAAGTTAGATTTATTTTTATAAATCTTTCTCTCTTGGAAAAAACATACAAAAAGTTTGTTGAAGCTATTTGTTTTCGCACAATTGCACAGAACTGATTAAGTTTCTCCATTTTGATTTATTGTTTTTATTGTACGTCTATAACAAAGTTGAACATGAGGAATGAAGTAGAGGTATGATTATTGATTGTATCCACAAGCAGGTTTTAGTTAGACCAGAAAACCCGTCAGCACCTGTCATGGGGTACTGGAAGAACAGGAGTGAGAAAGTCAATGAGAAAAAAAAAAAAACGAGAGAAAGGCGGCAGGAGAAAAGAAAGGAAAAAGAGAGAGAAAGAGTAAGAGAGGATGAAGGGGATGAGAGACCTCACGAGAATCGACTCTTCTGTAAATCAATTCTCAGCCAGGTTTCACAACAGTCTGAAATCTTCTATCATCATGATGAAGTATGAAAACACAAAGGAGGAGAAAAAAAACAAGACTTTTGTTAAGTTTTACACATCAATATATAATGTCTGAGCTTCTCTCTAGATAAAAAATCCGGTCCACTTTTGTGAAAGAGGTGTATGCAACCTGAGGTAGCACCAAAAATGACGGAATAGGAATTTGTCTGCCAACGATTGCATTGTGGTGATTAGTCCAGCATGAAGGTTAAGCAAAATGACAGCACTGAATATCAGCACTCTTGCTTGTTTGATTCTATTGGTTCTATAGGCAAGAATTTCAGTAACTTCAGATGAAAAACTTTCAGACAAATTAGCCAGTTATTCTGTATAGAGTTTTTCGTCCACCAACAAAAATTGTTCTGAAAGAAACCGAACCATCAGTTTTTGCACAGCATCAAGCAACTCATAGATGGAAATAGAATATATTCCCGCCAAGTGTTCTGAAATTACTCCACAGGCTTTTAGTTCCTCATTTGCTGATTCATATGTTCTGATGAGAGAAAACACAAATGCTCCAGTCTGGAACATAAAGAAAACAGGCAAGTGGAGTGAAACAAACAGTGAAATCTTTTCTTGCGAATTGTCCAATCAAAACTTATGAATAAAAAATAAATATCTTGTAACTGATAAAAATGTATGTGCAATAAGAAGTGTTGTCATTTGTAATTTATGCAGTGTCATTTATGCTATTCTTTGCCCCGTGAATGACTTTATGTAAAGGAACCATCCAGGGATTTGAGAACATATGCCATGCTGATTAAAGTAATCCTGAAGCACAACATTTTAAAAAATGTTCATCAGTATTTTTTGTGAGTTATTGAACATGTTAACCCATATGGTTAGAGATACATTATACCATGCTTTTCTGATGTTTTGACTTCTCTTATGTTTATTTGATATATTGGTTGTGCTCTCTGTAACTCTCTATTCATCTAGATTGAGGGTGAGTTGAATTTATTGGCTCATTCAGAGTGACTCCTTTACCAATTTGAATAGGTTTTTATTCAAATGTTCTGTATACACTAGCATTCATTTAGGGTCAGTACGATTTTTAAAGTAGTCTCTTATGCTTATCAGGGCTGCAGTTATTTGATCAAAAATATAATAAAAACAGTAATATTGTGAAATATTTATACAATTTAAAATAACCGTTTTTGTTTTAACATATTTTAAAATGTAATTTATGTTAGGTTAGGGTTAATGTGAATTTTAAACAGCCATTACTCACATGATTTTTCAGAAATCATTCTAATATGCTGATTTGGTGCTCAAAAAACATGTATTATTATTAATGTTGAAAAGAGTTGTGTTGCTTAATATTTTTGTGGAAATGGTGATACATTTTTTTCAGGATTCTTTTATGAATAGAAAGTTCAAACGAACTGCATTTATTTGAAATAGAAATCTTTTGTTCTGTTACTTTTGCTTGATTTAATAAATAAAATAATATCTGAATAAAAGTATTAATTTATTTTAAAAAAGAATCTTAATTTCACCAAACTTTTGAATGGTAGTGTATGTTGTTCTTGATGTCTTATGAAGGCTCTACAGATGGATTGATGGATCCTGTGCATCTTAAAGTATGACATTTATATTTTTGCCGAGCCAAGCAGCTTATTTCTGTGATCAGTCCAGCCCACCGTAGTGTGATGTTGGATAAGTTGGAGAACTCATCTTCTTTACCCGGACCGTATGTAGAAAAAACCCAAACAAAACAATGAAAACTCCTGAAAGTTCACACTTTTTGGACAGCATTGTGGCTCTGGGGAAAACTGAATCTATTTCATGAAGATTACACTCCTAGAGGCTGCAGATGGCTCTCACCGGGTTACATGCTTTTGATAATTGCTACTGCAGAGAGGCCTGAGGTTACTGCAGAGTAACGGAGCATTCCGAATGAGAGCCATCAAAGTGCTTTTCATTAGCCTCCTTCAGTCTCCTTATCAATTTACTCCTTTAAATCACACATTCACAAAGCTACCCAGACGTTCTGCGAATGTGGAACGGGATGTGAATAACTCCATCGTAGAGCACCCTCATCAAGACAACAGCCAGACATCTCACCTTTACAGAGAGTTATTCTAGCGGGAGTTGTCTTGTATCCTCAGCCTTTTACTTTGCACTTGTCTCTAATAGCCGTGATTATGCATTATTAGTTATGCCGACGGTTGGATTGACTTTATCAGCTCGAAAAAAACAGTGAGGTGGGAGTTTTCCAATGAGACCCTGTTTTGTCCCCGCCTGACAATGAGGCTGCAATTACTGATTTGCCATTTCCAGTGAGTCCCAGGCCCATTGTTTTAGAAGGTGCCGAGGCAATGATTGATGCGGATGTTTTTGTAGCTGTAATAGAAGCCCTGTCACTGACAGTGAAGACGTGATGGCTGCATTGTGTTTTGTGGGGTATCCATTTATCAGATTGTCATATGGTGGCACGCTTTGCACCGATAAGCTAATTGCTTTTGATCAAATAAAAGAAAGCAAAAATTGTCAGATCGATAAGACTATCTTTAAAATGGCCTAATTGCTTAAAAAATGGGAGGAGAAAGTATGAATGTGGCTATTAGTAATGTTTGCAGGGATAATTCGTTCATTAAATGCAAGCCTTGATCCACAGATGCACTGATACAGTTAGCACTGAAATCTGTTCTACACACCAGCGCTTCAATTCTACATTCACAGCACGCGTAACGGAAGAACATCATGGTCTCAATAGGACTTGAGATAACCCCTAACTTGTCTAGCACACTTAAAATTCGGTTCTAGCACAGTAATTCAGTTCTTAGGCTCTATGATTACAAACAACATGCTACTTATAACCAGTGTTGGGGAAAGTTACTTTTAAAAGTAATGCATTACAGTATTGTGTTACTCCCTAAAAAAGTAACTAATTACGTTACTTAGTTACTTTTTATGGAAAGTAATGCGTTACATTACTTTTCCGTTACTTTCGCATTACTTTTTAAATATGAGCAGGGCTTGATTGTTTTTAATATAAAAAGTTCTGTTTATAGCAAATGTAAAAGCCCTTTCACACCTAAAAGTGTAAAGAATAAACCTCAGGCTGAAGGAAAAGTAAATTCAGGTCTGTACAGTAGAACGCAGGAGAATATTAGATACATTTGTGATACAAATTAGATACATTTGTGTTATTTAACATTTAATTATTGCAGGTTTGCATCATATTCTGAGTTTGCATTTCACTGTTTTAATTCATTTTGATGAATACTAAATCTGTTTTTTGTGAGTGGGATGAATTAATGCACATTCACATTTAGTCTAGAAGTACAGAAACAGCATGTTCACACAGCGCACACAACTCTGCACTTCCAATTTCTCCCAATATGGGGACAGGAGACTTGTCAGTCAATAAATGGGAAAACAAAGTAACTGGCGTTACTTTTTTGAAAAAGTAACTCAGATATTTTCTTGTAAATTAAAAAAGTAATGCGTTACTTTACTAGTTACTTGAAAAAAGTAATCTGATTACATAACTCGCGTTACTTGTAATGCGTTACCCCCAACACTGCTTATAACAACGCACAAATCATATACACAGTGATTGCCATGCTTAAACATTTGCCTTGGGGTCACTGACATGACTGACATTTGCCGTTGCATAATCTTTTATTGTTATTTTAGAAGAAAATATATAATAATATTTGTTAATATTATTAATACATGGAAAACTTTTACAGGTGAAAAATGTGGTGATATTTTTTAAATATTTTGAAAAATATATTTAAATACTTTTTAAAAAAAAAAATAATTACTAGTAAGTGTACAATAATAGTTACAATACAATAAATACAAGTAATTACAAGTATTAAGTACACCTTTCTTACATTTAACTTGAAGATTAGCCCACATGGCATTTCTCAAAACATTTCTCGAAAATGACATAAATTAAAATGGCATAACCATATGAAATGTTGTTTTTGTTAACTAAGACCATTACAAATATATTTGTATTAATTGAAATAAAGCAGAAAATATGAATATTAGATGAAAAAAACGAACTAAAATGAAATAAGTTGAAGCTGAATTAATACAATTAATTATAACTGAAATACATTTATTAGAATAAAGGTAAACAGAATGTTAAAAAAACCTAATAAAAATGACAAATGCACAAAGTTATTAAAACTGAAACTAAATTTAAATTGAAAACTGGAAATCTAAAAATAAAAGATAATTCAAAATATAATAAATATAATCTTTTTATTTGACTGACCCTTTAGTATTTATAGTATATAAATATTTTATCTCTGACAACTCTTATATTATTTTGTTTGCTTCTATTTCTGTATATTTGATTGTTCCATACTGTTGTTCCCCTTTTTGGACCTCATGTTTGTTTTTATTATATTATATTAAATGTATAAAGTTTATAAAAATATATATTTCATAAGTCATTTAAATGCTAGAATATATTTAAAATGGTAAATAATCATAAAATGCAAAAAGAAAACAGTAAAATAGGATAGTAGTACATAGTATATATATATATATATAATACTAAAATAACACTGATATTGAAACCAACATGAATACAAAATGGAGATTTTAAGAAGATTGTTCCTTTTTTTTATCACAGTCTTATTTCTCATTGACCTAAAGAATGAACCACTAGCAGAGCAGTGCATTATATACAGAGCACAGTGCATCTCATCTCTTTCCGACAGACAACATTTGGATAATAATGGATTAATCTGACATAATTATTTCGTCTTAGGCACAGGCCTCTAGTCATGGCTGTGAGAAGATGCAGCGATGAGCTAATTTACTGTATTGTCAGAGGGCCTATCATGGCTTCTTATTAGGCTGCATAGCAAATCCTAAGCTAAATGATCTGTGTCCGGCCTTCCGAGGGAGAAAACGGCATTCTGCAGCACAAGTTCTGCCAGCGAAAATGAGATGCAAGATTTGAAGAGAAATCCTCTCCCCCATACAGATATAAAAGCAAGGACGTGCACACAGCCACCTCCCGATCCAAACATTGACTCATCAGCACACGCCACCTGTGAAAACACCAAGCTATTTTCACAAGAATAAAGAGATGCACCAACTTGCACATTTAACTGTTATGCACCACACTTAATTCCGGCACAGTTGTGTGTGTCCTAAACCTACAATTTATCACATAAATGCCAGATAAACCTAATCACTATGCTAACATTTGCAGCTCCAATTGTGCCAAACACAGAAGCGCTAATTAATCTAATGTTTTTGCGGCAGACGCACACAGTCGTACATGCAGTCACGCAGTGGGAGGGATTTGTAAGGCACCATGTGGGGCTCTAATCTGCGGGTTGCAGTGGGATCTTTACAGCCTGCTCATGGGCCCGAGTGGCAGAAATTAGGCCCAAATTCAATCAGTCTTCCAGGCTGGGCCGGGCTTTTCCTGCAGGCCTCGAGGCGCCTTGGGATGCGAGCTCCATCTGCACTGGGGGTAAGGAGAGGTTGCGCTCGAGGCGCTGGGGAGTTATGAGTATTGCAGGCCGCCATCTCTCCGCACATTAGTGTCATGGCTAAACTAAATAAGGACTCGGGGTTTGAGTGTTTAGCTGAGGAGTAATTTAATTTAGAGAACAACGTGGTGTTGTAAATCACAAGGATGAGACGGTGGACTGCATCTGGAGAAGGGTATTTATCTCAAGGCAATACCACAACATTGGGTTAAAAACAAATCACACCCTGAGATTATATTTCCGCAGACAGTGTTCGGATCTCTATATTTCTGTCTTATTTGGAAGCCGAAGTAATGCCAGAGCCAATGCCGAAAACACCTCCTATTTTTCGAACGAGTTAACTTTCATATGGTCATTGTTGAGGGATTTTTGCAGCGGCATTGAGCACTGAGAGCACTGTATTACCCGATTGCATCAACTAATCCACCAACCTATTTGCTGAAGAATATACAGAGCAAGACACTGGAGAATGTATTCGCGTCTGACGCGGTCGTCTGTGAAATTGATAAGCCACAAGAGATTGATCGTTTCTTACGAAACGTGCCAAGCCACAAACATGCATAAAACGTTGTGGAACACAGAAGAGCGGGAAAAGTAGGAGCCATATGCACCACACTCAGGTAAATTGTCTGCATATCTCAAATATAATTCATCATCCCCAGCTGCAGTGCTGGCATATTCATTTCTCTCTCTCTCTCTCCGCATGCTGAAGGATTGTGGGCGATGTGATAGGGTGCATAGGTTGTCCCTTGAGGCCAAACTGACATGATTGGAGCTCCTATTAAAACCAGAATGATTTTTCTCCTCACAATGGGAGAAACTCTTGGGAGCAAAATCGGCCCTGGAGACCGGAATAATCCCAGGGTTTTTTCATCAGCAGGTGAGAATCTTGCATAACTTTGCAGCATTCATGGGTAATAGAATTGATTCTGCAAGAATGATATGTACAAACTGTGCACATGAAAAGAAAAAAGGTTAGGGCAACATTAAATAAAAAGCTAATCCACAGCCAGAGTTTATCCTTTGGTGCAAATGGAGTGTAGTTAGTTTGTAGGAGCTTTAGCCGCACAATCAGTGCAGGGGTTTGTGATGCAGTGCTCCATTGGGACCTAATTTACAGAGAGAGGTGCTCCACAATACTACAGAGCAAAACCCCAACAAACAAACTACTTACCAATTCATTTATTCCAGCACTCATGCACAGGAGACACAACTATTTTCACTGTTACCTTGTGCTTCAGGAGTAATGTTTCAAATGCAAAAGGTTTTTTTCTCTCTGCAAATCTTTTAAAGATGGAAAGAAATTAAGCATACAAATAATTGTTTAGGTTCTTAGCAACATACATTCATGCGTATAGATTCAAGGTTTTGGTTAAGATGGCAGTCTATAACTTTAAATATTCATATCAAGCATGCATTGTAGATTTAGCTTTAGAGAAATGTACTTCAGTGAAGTAGTAGAGCAACAGAGTCGCTCTTGCAGGTTTTATGTGACTTGGTTTTTTAATAAGGTTGATTTTAAATCATAAAGATGATTATTTTGTGTTTAATGCCTTAAAGAAAACATACAATGGGTTTGTTAAAAACCATATTATTAAAACCATTTCCTTTGCACTTTATTTTACAGTGTGTGCACTTACTTGTACTTACACTGTACTTACCGATGAAAGTAATGGGTAACATAAGGTAACTACATGAGTTAAAGTTAGGTTTAGGGGTAGGTTCAGGGTTAGTACCTAGTTATTACCCAGTTATTGTAAGTACTATAACAATTCCTTGAATTTCTTAGTATATGGGATATGACCTCTCAAGTGATGACTCACATTTTCCAGCATGATTTGATAATGTTCCAAAGAGCATCTTTTTTTGCTTCAATGGAAGCGAGACAAATGTGAAAAAGAGTTGTCACAAATTTGCTTATTTGATCAGTGACCTAGAAAAAGTGCAAAATCCTAACTATTTCTCATTATTACACAGCGCAATGTATTACTAGAATCAAATTGGTCAACTGTGGTATTCAGTGGTCGGATATTTTCTAATATTCGCTGTTGTCCCTGGCAGCGCTGTGTATCTGGGTTACTGAAACCAGTGCTGCTTTCATGTCTCTCAAATCACACCGCAGACTTTCTCTTTTTTTAATACAAACACAACTGGCACTATTTTGCATCTCAGTTGTAGTTAAAATGACCTTTTCTGTGATTGATTGTAGTTAAATGGGGGCAGTATAAAAATTAATGTAATATTGTTGAGTTTTTCTTGTTGCCTGGCTGATTGTTTTGTACATTGCAGTGATTTTTTCTAAGCTGAAGATTTAAGATAATATACTGGTAAAACTGTATTTAAAAGTATATCATAATTCAAATTGTTTCATGTTTTTTTTATTATTTGGTGAATAGCCCTATGTCGCTGTTTATTTTGCAATAATGAACGTACTTCGATGAACATCGTGTGCTTTGTTTGCGTCACGTTTCTTTGTTTCAAAACATTCAAAATCCTAAAACTTTGTTTATTTACAAGTTTAAATATGATTTTGAGCCAGACTTTCAATGTGACATGTATCTAGTGTATCAGGGTGCTTTGTATGATATCAGTCTCTTTTTCTTCCAGATGCTGAATGCAGCATACATTTGACTTCACAGTAAAGCTGTCATTTATAACCACTCTAAGCAAAATAATAGATTTGAAGGTTTGGGAATATTATTCAATTTTACAGCCCATCGTGAAAGAGGGTTTTTATTTCCCTCACAGATATGAATCCATCTGCCCAATTGCTGTTCCTGCTAATACACAATAAAAAATATCAAAATGCATTTTTGCAGCGCAGGAAGGACAAGAATTGATCACACTCCTCTATTACAGAAGCAAATAGCAGGCTAGAGGGAGAGGAGGAGAGATGAAAGAACATCAATGCGAAGAAAATGTGCAAAGCCACAGAGAAGCACTGCCCAGCATAATGACTCAGCTACCACGCAGGGACCAACAACTTTCTAAAGCATCTCAGACATTAGGCAGAGAGACAGGATGCTCCTTGCCCAGTACTCTAGCTGTGGGCGCTGCCTGATGCAATTAAAACGAGCCCGTGCGCAGACGCAGTGAGGTGCCTCGTACTACTGAACTATCACATCAGTGTTGTAAGGCTGACCGGGCCCTAATCTACACTTTTTCAACAGCCAGCACACCATGCATAATTAACACACATTACTAATTCAAACCTAAAGTGGTTCCCATGTAATCTACTGCAGTTCACTTTAATTAAACACATGTACTCTCGAACGATCTGCAACCGTGTAATGTGTGTGAATGAATAAAGAACAGCAGTGGGATTGTGGTCATGTGCAACCACAGACCCATAAACTGAAAACAAGATGGGATAATTTCAGGGCACTTTAAAGGGGTCATATGACGTTGCTAAAAAGAACATTATTTTGTGTATTTGGTGACCGTGTCGAGAAAAAAACAGTAAAACCCATTATACACAAGGCTTTTGTTGCATCCAGTGGGGACATAATTACTGATTATAATGACTTATACTGTCT
>NW_015645540.1:2134248-2170308 GCF_001515625.1 Sinocyclocheilus rhinocerous
TTTATTTTATAATGCCGTCTTATTGCTCTTCTTTGTAGGTGCTGGACTCTTGCTCAAAATGACAAATTATTATAACGACAGCTACAAAAGAAACAAAAAAACCCCAACAACAATAAGCCCTCGAAGCTGTTATCGTTCCATCCTGACGGATGACATGCATGACAGCTCAGTGGAATCCCGGAAAATAAACCATGGAACTTTGACCAATGAGAGAACAGTTTACTCGCGCGTGACTTGTATTAACAAATTTGGTCCGTTTAGAAACTTTGCTGTGTGAAAGCGAACCGCTCCAAGAATAAAAAGCAACATTGTAATAATTTTAATCCCTGTTTTGGAACAAAGCATTCGATCTACAGGTGTGAAAGCACCCTAACCATTGATTTCTAGTTGTGTCCTCTTATGGAAGACTAAACAAAGTATTTTCGCTTTCATAACGAAACACACAGCGTTCTCCACAACATGGCGGCGGCGGCAGCAACAATACTACTGCGAGAATCAAAGTTACGCCTTCTTTCTTTGCGTGAACATTTGGGCGGCGTTATGCATGGATTTGAGACTTTAGTCTTTGCAACTTTACAGATCTTCTTTATGCACCAAGAGCTTGTAACACTCCAAAGAGAAAGGAAACATTTAAATCGCATCATATGACCCCTTTAATATTATGAAATATATTGGACCCAAAATGTATTTGGACATTTTTGGACACTTAAAAATATTTCTGTCATGACAACTCTTGGAGGGATTGGCATGGTGTAATGTACATAACAATGTTAAAGGTTTAGTTCACCCAAAAATGAAAATTAGGCTGCGTTTTACTCACCCCCGAGGCATCCTAGGTGTATATGACTTTCTTCTTTCAGACGAATCCAGTCGGAGTTATATTTTGAATATTTTGGGGTGAACTAGCCCTTCAATGTATTTGGTCTTGGCTACTACATGAGTACCGAGACTTGCTACTTCCAATACATCCACAACATGCTGCTGTGAGCATGTAAGAAATATTGCTGCTGCAAATATAACATACATGAAATAACCCCCATATAGCATACATGAATCACCTCGTAGCAGATCTATACAGGTGGAACTGGGGAAGGTGGAGGGTTTCTGAAGCAAGCTGCAACTGCTACAGCAAGCACTAGTCATATTTTTGAATGTTGAGCAGCGAGCTCATTGGCTACCGATACAGGAGAGAACCAATCAGCTGTGCCATGTGATAATGATGTCATTAGGTCAGATTGAGTTAGACCTATCGGACTGCGCCATCTAGAGTTTCATGCCAGAACTCTGTATATGAATTTCATTGCACACATAACAAAATATAAAAGCGGCATCTCCAAACAAATGATGCTTTTCTCAGGGATAACTTCGCTTTAGTGAGGTACTGTATTTTTGCGATGACTTTAAATTTAACTAAGTGGTCTAAAGGTGATTTTTAGTTGAAGAAGATTTTAGTTTTTGAAGAATGCAGGTAAAAAAAAAACTGTTGATGGTCCCCCTTGACTTGCATAGTATGGAAAAATACTATGGATGTTAATGGGGACCAGAAACTGTTTGATTACCCATATTCTTCAAAATATCATCTTTTGTGTTTAACAAAGGAAAGTCAGTCATACAGGTTGGGAACAAATTGAGGGTCAGTAAATGATGACAGAATTTTCATATTTGTGTGAACTAAGTGTCCAAATGTTTTTTGGAGCACATGTGTATTTTTAATCTGCATGACTTCAAGAATTCAAATTATATATGAGTAAATCTTGGGATGGTGCATAAACAAGATGTGTTTAAAAGCAAATCCTTTATCAGCTGGTGTCCATAAAGTATAGGCCGAAACTCTGCAGTGATTTGTAAGCGAGCGTTTGAGATTGCCAGAAGCCAGGCTAACCTTTGACCTCTCCTAAAACACATTATTAAGATAACCCTTTTAAGGAAAAGTCGGGAGACTGGATTTACTCTATTGTGCTTTAAATACAGTAATGGAAACAACCCCAGTGGGCAAGGCTTCTCTGGAAAGTGTTATCAGACAGCCGACCTACTGAAATATCAGTGTTGTGACCCACGCTGCCCCTGCATTAAAAGCAGCTGTCTCCTCACAGAGCAAGTCGGCTGAAATGGAAAAAGCCTCTTTGGTAAATTTGACAAAGGATCCTCAGTGAACTGAAATTATGTTTTCAAATATGTTTGCAAATTCATTAATTTCCTTCTCTCCTCCTTTACTGTTCCGGTTCTGCACAGGGGCACGTACACGTACACTGAAATTCTGAGGCAACACATTGTGGGTGTTACGAAGGTGAAGTTCAGAGACAAATTGTGGAGGTGTAAGAAAGACAACAGGAAAATGATACATCTGTTCTGTTTCTGCTCAAACATGTACTTTGACACAATTACCTTGTGTGAGTGAATTTTCACCCTTCGGCTTGTGAGAGGTACAGCGTGCCGGTGACAGGTGGAAACAGAGCTGAGGATTGCCACCAAAGTGCTTGGAGAAAATGACAAGCTGCTAGAGGGACAGCAGCAGTTGATACTTCACTGCCAACAAACATCTCAAGCTTAGTGATGTGACTGCAGAAGCCGCCTATCACTCTTTTAAAGGGTTGACCTGTGTTGTATGTCATACACCAGCAACATGCATCATCTAAAAGCTAAATGATTTTTAATTGGTCACATTATGTTAATAAAAAAAACTAAACATTTAAGAAAATGTAAGAAAGGAAACCCTACTGTTAGGGTGCAGTCAGTATATCAAGTCAGTACTATACTGGCATCCAGTGGCTGATATGGGAAGATTGTGGGAATGCCTATAGCGATTCTACTTCTCTATGCGTTTACACCAACAAATGACCCTCTTACATACATATGACCATTTACACACACATTTTGTTCGTGCATGTGGAATGAAGCATGAATAATTCATTAAGTTGGTCAGCATTTTAAAGATCAAATCCTTTACAGTCTACGTTAAAGGAATAGTTCACCCAGAAATGAACATTTTGTCATTTGTATGCTTTGTGTGTGTGTTCCACAGAAGTAATAAAATCATAAATTAAGTCTGTATTTCTTTCTATGCTGAGCCTGAAAGATGATGTTTAAAAAAAAAATGGGGGTAAGTGGTTAACAGTAGCTGTCGACTTCCATAGTAGGCTATTGAGGAAAAAAATACTATGGAAGTCTATGGCTACCGTCAACCGTTCGGTCACCCAAGTTCTTTAATTAAAATTTTCGGAAAGAAACCCATAGGGGGTTGGAACAACATGAGGGCGAACCAACTGAACGAAAAGGTAGGCTATGTATGAGATCGTACAAATTAATACGAATTAGCCACCAATTCGCCTATAAATGGTTACGAATTTCCATGAGAGAGTTCTGTTGGATCTCCTTGTGAGCGAAGTGGAAAAGGAGACCATGTCATCAAAACAACTTTTTCTCAAAACTCATCTTGAGTTTAGAATCGTACAAAGACTGTGAAAAGTATTAAACAACATGCTATTAAATGCATGCTGTGTGCTGAGACAGGAAGCAGGAGACGCGCAAATATACTCTGAATGTGCTTACGCTTGTGTATTCAATTACCTCGCCCCAGGTTAATCCATGGTTCAACAACAATTTTAATTTCATGGAAGAGTACACAAATACCTGGGGATTGAAAGATTTCTGCGTTTTAATGACCTGGGTTACAGTAGGACACCTGCCTGCACCGTCTGCAGACCTTTTTTGTGCAACGGCGCTAGTTTTGACTGGCGAAAATACACAAATGCTCAGCAATCAATCAATCCAACGTGTTGATGTGATAACTAATGGTGTGAGGAGGTCCCGCGTCTCTGCAGAAGCACTCTCTCCATCAGTAACACCAGCAGGGATTCTCTGATGGCTCTTTATACATCCTGGTAAGCGAGACGGGAGTATTCCTCCCAAAATCGAGGTGTGAGAAGAGAGATAACTGACATGAAGCGTGCCTCTAAAATGTTATTGAAAGCCTCAGTGCTTGTGCACATTTGTGATTATACTTCAGATAGGTGCTATAAATGTTCAAATGGAACTGAAAGTCAGCAGCAAAAGTAGAACTCTGTGAAACTTACCCTAATTGATAACTTTGCTATTGTGGTGCGGGTCAAACTGCTTGAAACACTTGTTAAACCATTTCTTCTCAAAATGTTGTGAATGTGCCTTTTCAACACAGATGTGTTTTGGAAAGTCTGTACAAATGTTGGTGACTACAGTGGTCTTAGGGATAAGATTTACCCCCCACTGGTTTCCATGCAATTTGCCAAAAATCAACACTGTTTTTCAAACTGAAAATTAAATTTTCAGAGACTAAAATATGAAATGAGATTTCACATTTCACATTTGAACATTTACTTGAAATTGAAGACTCATCTACTAAATCATCCAATGAAAATGAACCGTTTTACAGTTTCATAGTAAAAAAAAAAAGAAAAGTTTGTTTGGTTGTTAGTTTTTTGGGATCTCACTCTTTTGCAGCACTGAAAAGAAGTGTGAGAAAACCATTTTACCCTCAAAAAAGTTTGGGAACCAGACAACAAAAATGCAGAGGCTTTTTACACTAAGGAAAAATAGCAATAAATACTATTTATATTAAAAATAATGCTAGATACTAGTTTATTGTATAGTCATTTGCATTTTGGTGGGAAAACAGCTCATGTAGCCATGAAAAAAATAAATAATAAAAAAACATAAAAGAAAGCTAATTGTGAACAAAAATATGTGGGTCAAATTGACCGCTAAAACAAAATATTTTATATTTTTTAGTCTCTGACCAGCTACAATAGAGTTTTCATGTTTTTACGTGACTCAGTAGTGTTTTCAGTAGTGTTGATTTTTGGCGAACTGCCCAACACAAACGGGACACCCATATTATAAACACAACAGGAGGGTTGAGCTATAAAGAAATCTGCATTGACAGTTCTAACTCCGTATTTGTGACTGGACAGACTTGTGTCCAAATGTGTAAACCTGCTCTGATATTGCAAGAATGCAGACAAAAACAAAGCTGCCCCTGGTAGAGGCTCATTAAACTCAACTCAGACCATTTTAAATGCTAATTCTGCAGTGCCTCGTGGGCATTCTGCATTAATGCCAGCACTTTTTTCTGAATCCAGAAGACTGGAGAGCATCACATGAATATCAAACATTGTGTATAAATTAAATTGGAGATTTGGACTGGAATGACTTTGAGCATCTGATTTAAATTTAAAATTCCAAATGCAAATCCCACTTTGGAAAATGAAATGGAATTTGTACTTCAGAGCCATCAACTCTCTGGGTTGTTTTTATTCTATAACAAGCACTTATTATGATGAGAGCTATTAAAGCCGGCAGTAGGGGAGACCGTGTCAGCAGCGTCTGCAATGTCAAAAGCCTCTGAGACGTCCAGCCGATGGCCTCTCTCTTCATAAAGAGACTTTTCAGCAGGTTATGCCAATGCCAAAGGTCAGATTACGCACATAACTGCTGTTGCTTTATCAGTCTCATGGACAGAGCCCCGCCAAACCCCTCGCCAAGAAGCAGCGGCCCTCGGTCTCATATCGACAGGTGGGGGGGGAAAAAAATGAATACAATCGACTCACACAGTCATGCCTGCTGACATTTACAATCAATAGGCCTCTATAATTGATCAATCTGCTGCAGCTGCAAACTTCTAAACTGTTTCAACAAATAGCTCCAGACTACATAGTTTTCACAAGACAAATCGGTGAGCCTAAAAGGGCATCATTAGATATTAAAGCAGAAGCAGCAACTTGTCTGCGCTGGCCTTGGGCGTTCTATTTAGAGTCAGTAATAAATGGTTTGCTCACCAGTATCATCTGTCGCCTTGCCTTGGCAGTCACTTACACTTTTCTCTCAGGGATTTTACCACACACAAAACTGCAGCAGAAGGCCTATATTGGCTTATATGACTGTAAGGTAAATATCAGGGTAAATAATAGCAATTGCTGTGGGAAAGAAAATAGTTAAAAAATTAAAATTCATCATTTACTCAAACTTTGATCCATACCAATCATCATATTGATCCATACCAATATTTCCTCTGTGGAACACAATAGAAGATTACAAAAAAAAAAAAAGCTTCTCCATAGGATGAAATGGGATCAATTGGGTCTAATCTTTCATTGCATATGGTAAATAAGGAGAAGTAAATAAGGAAACAATACTTTTGACCAAGTTAAGGACATTTATAATGCTACAAAAGATTTACACTATAATGCTGTGCTTTTAAACTTTGAATAAATTCCGTTTTTTTTTTCAGGATTCAAAAGAAATCTGAAAAAAAAAAAATCACCATTTCCACACAAATATTAAGCAAGCACACCTGTTTTCAACATTGATGATAATAATAAGAAAATTATATCTGAAGGATTTTGTGACACTTACAGTGGGCATAGAAAAGAATCACCCCCCTTTAAAATGATTACATTTTGTTGTTTTGCAGCTTGAAATGATGGACAGTTTTTGTTTGATCCAGCTGTATTTACTCAGTGCAACTTATAACATCCAAGTGAAAGATATAACACCAACATGTCAGGAAAAGAAAAAAAAAAACATCCAGTTTGGAGTGACATCCTGATCCAGGGAGCGTCTGTGTTGTACCAAATACCCTCCACTTCTTAATAATAGACTTCACTGTGCTTCTAGGCAAAAAGGTGATTAGCTACACCTGATTGAGTTTACAACACAGTGATTCTGTTTTTTGTTTTTTCTGTAATATCGCTCGCTTACGTCCCTTCTTAAATATCAATGATGCTGAGACACTGGTTCATGCCTTCATTACTTCTTGACTCGACTACTGTAATTCTCTTTTCTATGGTCTACCAAACACAACATTAAATAAGCTCCAGTATATCCGTATTCAATACAAGATTCTCCTCACCTTCAAAGCACTTCATGGTCTTCACATTCGTGATCTTTCATTACTACAGAATTTCAAAACCCACCTTAAAACATATCTTTTCCTTTCTTGTTTCTCTGATCTCTGACTGCATGATCTGATTCATGCCATTGATTCCATGTTTATCTGTAAAAAAAAATTTTGTCTGCTGTCATGTTTATCTTTTTTGATATTGTAAAGCGACCTTGAGTTTGCAGAAAGGCGCTATATAAAATAAACGTATTATTATTATTATGTTGGTGTTATATCTTTCACTTGGATGTTATAAGTTGCACTGAGTAAATACAGCTGGATAAAATAAAAACTATGTCCGTCTTCATTTCAGGCTACAAAGCAACAAAACGTGATTATTTTAAAGGGGGGGGGTGATTCTTTTCTATACCCACTGTAAGATTGGAGTAATGGCTGCTATAAATTCAGCTTTGCAATCACAGGAATCATTTCAAAATATAATGAAATGGAAACGTTATTTTAAATTTTAATAATATTTGAGGACATTACTGTTTTTATTGTATTTTTGATTAAATAGATGCAGCCTTGGTGAGCATAAGAGACTTCTTTCAAAAGAAGAAAAAAAATCTTACATGCCACACATTTTTGAACAGTAGTTTGTTTGTACGTTAACAGCAAATATGTGAGTTTTGATTTTCAGTTTCAAAACTAATAGAATTATGAGGTTGGGTGACACAATTAGACTATAGTCAGCATCTTTCAGCCCAGGACACCCTCTTCTGTATCTACTCTGAGACCATTAAATATCCACTTAAAGACACAGAAAGTCGAAGAGCTCTTCCATTAACTGTGCTTCTTAATATACATTACACAGCAGACTTCATAAAAGCTGTTTTTTAAACTTCCCTAGTGCATCTGTGGGGATATATTAAGTGAATAAATCAAAAACCTCCCGAGACAGAGAATATTAAACATTTGGAAACTATTTATTGAACATTTATAACCAAATATCTGTTAAATACATCATTTATTCTTATACTTTATGTCTCAGTGACAAAGAAAGAATACCAATATTTACACTTTGTATATGGAATGTTGCATGACACTTTAAGGCGCAAAGTCTTTTGGCTTTCATTTGATCAGAACAACAGTGAAGGTAATGAAGCTGTCAGGAAGGGTGAAAATCATGATTATTCAGCTAAGAGTAAATTAACATGCCTTGAACTCCTCATTTCAAGTGCCTTAAAATGAGGCAAGGTTTATAAATTATACTTTGAAAAGACAAAAATCTTTGTATATTACACATAACTGGCTCCACACTACCGCAGGCATCACAGCTGTGTCTCCTAGGCGACGGTTTTGAAGGTCTGCAGTATCAAGTTAGTTTGGTGGATAAGCCTGTTGGCACTGATAAAGACATTTATTGCCCTGCGGACGAGAAAGAGAAAAGTCTGTGCTCAGGACATCAATTGGCTGATCATTTTTCATTGAGAAAAGCACTTTCATAGAAGATGTAAAATAGATGTCTGCTAGAAACATGAGTGCGCTTTGAAAAAACATCCGTCACTGTCTGCTTGCTTACTTTCCATCTTTGAAGTATGTTTTCAGCGTATCACTGAAGCTTTTGGAGTACTTCACAAACTCCTTCTTTTGGTGTTCAAGTGCCTGGGGACAAGAAGTTAAAGGTTAATATTTCATACATACAAAATGTGCAGAGCGGGGGTCGCAAGGACTGGACTTGAGAACCACTGACCTAACATTAATTTTTCTGTTAAAACTTTTGAGATGTAAAGTCATTTAAAGGTTTTAGCCATTAGGTTGTCATGGCTACAAAGTTGTATAATTAGATGCAACTTTACACAGAAAAGGTTAGTAAGCCATTTTTTCACACTAAAATCATGTTAACATACATAATGTTTCTGACTTGTATTTTAGCATTTATGGATTGGCCATATTCCACTGCAAGTGTCTCACTGTAAGATAGATTTATTTTTATTTATTTTTTTCAAGAAAAGGAGGGACAAGTCAAAATTAAATTTTGTAGTAATCAACATTAAGCACTATCAAGTGAGCGTAAAGGAATAGTTCACCCCAAAATGAAAATCTTCTGAATATTTACTCACCCTCAGGCCATTCAAGATGTAGATGAGTTTGTTTCTTGATCAAAACAGATTTTGAGAAATTTTGCATCATTTACTCTCCAATTTGCCGTGAATGGGTGCCGTTAGAATGAGAGTCCAAACAGATGATAAAGACGTCAAAATATTGTAAAGTGAAAAACTGTGTTTTTGTAAGAAATCCATCAAGGTGTTCAAGGAGTCCATAAACCATAATAACACTTCCACCAGTGAAGGCCATTCCCTGTCTTCTCATATCAAAATCCACTGACATAATTGTTTAGAATTGTTTTTGCTTGTAAACCATGCTTGATCTTAGAATATTTCTCTCCTGATTCAGATGAGACTACTAGTTTGGAGGAAGCGTTATCATTGGAGGACTTATTTGAAGTTAAAAATATCTTGATGGATTTGTTTAATTACACAGCTAACATTATACATTAAACACAGCTTTTCACTTCACATTGATGGACTGGAGTTGTGTGGATTATTATAATCCATGGATTACTGTGATGTTTTCATCAGCTGTTTGGTCTCTCATTCTGACGGCACCCATTCACTGCAGAGGATCCACTGGTGAGCAAATTATTTAATTCTACAATTTCCAAAGTCTGTTCCCATGAAGAAATAAACTCAGCTATTTCTTAGATGACCTGAGGGTGTACATTTTTTCAAAATGTCAATTTTTTGGGTAAACTTTAATTTGTAGTAATCCCAATATTATTAAAAAAAAAAAAACATCCCAACTTGCTTATTCAACAGTGAAAATTTTATCTGTGAAATAAGAAATACTTACCCTGCGATTCTGATACTGATATTTCTTAAAAACATTGTTGACTGTGTCCAGCAGCTCTTTTATAGCACTGGCGATGTCTCTGTGGAAATCAGCGAGAGGTCAGGAAAGATGAACACATTTATGAAGAGCGAAACACTGACTCAGCAGTCAGGCAGTGGAGAATGGCAAGATAACAGAGGAGAGGCCCATTAAAATCAAATCTTTCACGTTTGAACATCTCCTGAGGTCTATGTATCCATGGTATTGTCAGCTATGTGAGATCGCTTAGTCGATTAATTGTTGACTGATTGCTTGATTAAAACTAAAGCACTAGACCTTAAGCAAGACTATAAGGGGAGAAAAATCTATAGGCTCCAAATGATTTTGACTGCAGTTATTGTGTGATCATTACTCTAGTTTGTATTAAGTAAGTACAACATAAGTATTCATTTAGCAGATGCTTTTATCCTAAGTGACATACAGTATACTTATTACTGGGACAATCCCTCTGGAATGACCGGAGGTTAAGTGTCATGCTGATTACCGGGCCAGATCTTTAACCACTATGCCATCAAGGTGAAAACAAGGGACAGGATCCTCACTTTATGGTCTGTAGGAAGCGCACTCTGTCACTGATCTCGTCTGGGATTTTACTCAGGATATGTTTGAGGGCTCGTGCTTTCTCGTTAAGGTCCTGGAATTCCTGCTCAGGTCTTTCAATCAAGTACTCTGTAAAATATGAATCACAAAACGGGTGCACATGGTCACAAAAACCACCCTGATCTTTACTGGAAAAACAAAGGAACTTTACTGGCCAGTCATTATTTTTATCATTTTGAGTGTTATTGCAGGAAAGATCCAGAAATATGGACTGTACCAGAAGCAAATGATGTCTTTTACCTTCCACGTCATCTGCAGCCATGCGCAGCAGTGACTCGGTGAAGTTGATCTCCACGTTCTTCTTCTCCAGTATCTTCATGATGATATCCTGAGTGAGGCCTGGGTTCTCTTTCTCTGCCTTTAGAGGGTGGCATTGATTGAAGAGAATTAAACTCACATCAGTAAACCTCATATTATGTTGAGCATGAAATTAATCGTTTTTTAAAAACAAATACATCACAAGGGCCAGATGAAGAGAGATAACATGTCAGAAAAATAAATACTGATGAATGGACACTTTCAGGAAATCTTACTTTGATAAATGCTGCCCGCAATGTCTGTGCCGCTGACAGGTTTATCCTCTCCAACTGTCAATAGAACAAAATAAAAAAAGACATTTCATATTCACATACTTTATGATATAATATCAACTGTTTTAAGTTACGAAAAAAATTTTTTTCATACATATTTATCAAGAATGCATTAAACTGATCAAAAGTGACAACAAAGACAATGTAAAATGTTATAAAGGATTTATATTTCAAATAAATGCTGTTCTTTTGAACTTTGTATTCATCGTGGTAAAAAAACCTGGGGGAAAACACAAAAAAATGTACGCAGCACAACTGTTTCCATCATTGATAATAATACGAAAGGTTTCTTGAGCACCACATCAACATATTTAGAATGATTTCTGAAGAATCATGTGACCCTGAAGACTGGAATGACTGCTGTATATTCAGCTTTGCCAAAACAGGAATAAATGACATTTTCAAATAGAAAACAGTTATTTTAATAATTTAAGTTTTAACTGTGTTTTTATTTAATGAACAAATTCAGCCTTGGTGAGCATAAATTGTACAAACCCTAAACTTTAAAACAGTACTGTATGCTGTCCAAATTTATCAGTTTGCAGTGAACAGCCTGTAAAATGTTTTTATTGTTTGATAACTAAATAATTTGATGAAAGATAAAAATCCATAACTTTGACAGCATGCTCAATTACACACAAACATAACTTATTTTTTTGTATGGTCAAAACAACACTACATATTTGCTTATACTAAAGTGTAAATGTAAATACCTCATTGAAGACTGGGTACATGACTGCATATAATGTCATAGAGACTATTGAATTTGTCTCAGCTTCATTCTTCATCTCTTCCATTGTCATCCTCAATGGAGGCCCACCACAGGAAAAAACGGGCAGTTGAGCCACACAATTCACTCAGTTCTCTCAAGCACTCTACGTTTGGAAGGAATACACTGAATTAATGGACATCTACCAAAAATGTATTCTCAACTAATAACAAATCACTTTTCTGTTTCGAATTTTCTACATTTAAAGGAACAAAATGTTTAAAGACTGTTCTTATAAGCTGTTTTATTTATTTATTATAAATTCATACTACTTAACCTTAAGCTTTAAACACATTTGTGATAGCTAAGAGAATACAATATAAAAACAAAAATATTCAGTAATATTAAGTTATTAAGATTGTTACTTTAAGGTGCAATTAAAAAGATGCGATTAATAATAACTCTTACTGCGTTGAAATCAATATGATCAAGTCTTTCTCAATATAAATATTTTTAAGGTATTACTATTGCCGCACATGATACCAAAAGATAACGGTTAAATAAATAATATTTATGGAGGAATGTATATATTTCACTGCTATGGTTTCCTCTAATTAAGGCTCAGTCAAACTTGACTGCAGAGCCTCACCTACATGACAATCTAGACACCTTGTTTTTGTCACAAAAATATAGCCTAGAAAGTCCATGCTACTGAAACTATGGTTAATTATTTAACCTGCTAACCCGTCCATTACAATGGGCATGCAGCAAATGTTTTTCTAGTCTCTTTTTTTAGGTCACAACCCCACCGGCACCTTTCGATTTAGTTTGGTTGTTTTTAAACCGTCAAAGCCAAATCAAACAGACCTCGTTCTGACGTTATTCAAGCTTTGCTTATTTCTCAAGTGATTTTTAGAGTTAGCAGGCTAGCTAACTCCTTCATAGCCAGACAGAAGCAGGCTGGCTATCAAAGTTAGCAGACAGATCTGTTCATCTCGATGTCTGTACACTTAATATGATCACAATCTCAACAGAAATACCTGCTCTCGTCTTTGCCTGCACGTCCCACAGCTGAGGGGTAAGTATTAAAGGTTTCCTTGATGCTTAGTTAGCAAAATGTAGCGGTGTTTGTTTTTAACTTCGGAAGTTTGCTGCGTGAGCTGCGAGAAAGCTGACGACTTCCGTCTCCCGACCAACCAGAAAGCACCTTCTATGGGCGTTTAAGGATGTCTCATATTTTGTATTGAATATAATATAAAATATTGTGTTGATATTTTAAAATCTTTTTATTTGCAAAACAGTAAACTTACAGCATTTACTTTGCAAAAACAAATACAGATATATAAATAATAGTATGCGCGGTCAAGGGAAGAAAAAAATGTAAGGGGGTGAACATGAGCAAAAGAACCACATTAATCATAATTTTAATAAAGCTAAAAAAAAAATCCACATTTGTATTCACGTAAATATTTCACAATATAACGTAATTTTTTATAAGTACATTTTATGTCCGCATTTTCAAATTATTTAAGGTTCCTACTGAGAAGCATACAAAGTTCATATAATAACAATAAAAGAGCTCATGTACAGCTTTACTATGTAATATTTTTATATTTTTTAGGGAAAGTCCAGATGTGAAGTTCTCAGATGACAGTCATATACCAGACAAAAAGTAAAAACGAAACATTTGAAATGTTGAAACTTAAAAACAGTTACATTTTCTTTTCTTCTTCAACTTCTTTGTTGTAACTTCAATCCCCTTTACTGCATTACTACTTTTAATTTAAAAACTTTACTTTTAAAAGAAAGAACTGAAGATTAATTTGAATATATCTCCCTGACATTAGGAATTAAAAGTTTTCTTTACTTATTTTCATTCAGCAGGGTGCCAGCTCATATCGCCTTAGTAAGATCAAGAAGATACAATGCTTTGATTAAATATAAATGCTAAACAAATCCTTGTACTTGGGAGTACAAGGCACTTGCATAAGTAGTCTTGGGGGGGAAAAAACAAGGGATCACAGTTGTTGCACTTTGAGATGTGTAAAGCCACTCAGCAGACACTAGAATCAGTCCCCTTCACATCTCAGGCTTTTGATTGCTTTGCCTAAGATCTTCTTCATCCTCTTTTTATCATTTTTTCTTGGAAGCTC
The DNA here is from genome assembly GCF_001515625.1 of Sinocyclocheilus rhinocerous. NCBI lineage: Eukaryota > Metazoa > Chordata > Actinopteri > Cypriniformes > Cyprinidae > Sinocyclocheilus > Sinocyclocheilus rhinocerous. The sequence continues at coordinate 2,148,106 of NW_015645540.1, forward strand.
TCCATCTGATTGGCATCCTTTTCAGCTTCTGTGTTTTCATTCAGTTTATCAAGGCCCTGAAACAAAACATTTTTTTGATATTTCAAATAGTCTGTGCTCAGAATTTACTTATTTAGCCTGTCAAACATTTTGTGCATTTACATTCTAAATACGCTGTTCTGCATTTTCAGCTAAAGTACAAAGTTAAAATAGTTTTCTACATGTTTCTCACTACTTTTATTTGACTGAGAGGAAAGGACTTCTTAAGCATTTGGCTGACCTGTGCTCCATTACGCTCACTGTAGGGATCTTCTTCACTCTCTTCCTCTTCTGCTCTCTTCTGTCTGTCATGCACTGAGTCATCAAGAGTCTAATGGATGTTGCAGTGGGGATGATGAGAACAAGTCATTTTTCATGTAGCATTTTGTATCACTTCCTCAGCACACCAGTCCATCAATGCCTGTATTCCCTCACCTCATCCTCTACATCATCTTCATATTGCTCATCTGGCTGGTCCTCTTGCTGCTCTGGATTGCCTGCCACCTATTGATATAGTGCATCAGTAATCTGCTTATCGTTCCATACCAGTGGGTTTAGTTCTTCTGCTGGAAACTACTAACAGCAACTTTGTCAATAGGTTTTTTACATTTATTTACAATATTAAAATTCTATAGTATTTTGTCTAAATTAAAAATAAAACACTAAAAATTTAAATCAAACATTTTAACTGCTACAACATTATAATGTGCAATATGAAAGTGAAAAAGATATTACATGATTAGTGCTTTTTAAGATTTACTTTAAGATAACAAAGGTAATTTAAATCTGTAAACATCTGTAAAAAATATTAATGATATACACTATCAAAAAACTATTCAAAAATGTGGAGTTGTTTTTGAAGAAATCTCTTATGCTCACTACGGCTGTATTTATTTGATCAAAAAACAGTAAAAACTGTAATACTGTTTTTATTTCAATATATTTTATAACGTAATGTAATTTATAATGTAATATATTTTAAAATGTAATTTATTCATGCTATGGCAAAGTTGAATTTTCAGCATCATTACTCCAGTACTCAGTGTCACATGATCCTTTAGAAATCATTCTAATATGCTGATTTAGTTTTAAAGAAACATTTATTATTATCAATGTTGAAAACACTGATAATACTTTTATCGAAACCATGATATTTTCAGGATTATTTGATGAATAGAACGTTCAAAACAACAGCATTTATTTGAAATGTTTTTTGTTTTTTTTTATAACACTGTAAAAGGCTTTACGGTCACTTTTCATCAGTTTAATGTGTCCTTGCTGAATAAAATTAATTTCTTTAAAAAAAAAAATCTTACTGACCCCAAACGATTGAATGGCAGTGTATGTTCAATATTGCCAAATAATGATACATTTTTTAAAAATCCCTAGGCAAAATAAATTAAACTTGTGCTAGCAAATGTCAGAGGTCAGTATCACCACAGACTTTATTCCATGAATAATATACGAGGAGCTTGTCTGTATCCTTCTTGTTAACTCACCACAAGCTGCTCATCCTCTTCAGGCCTGATCTTATTCGCATTGGTCTTGTACTCTGTTTCTTCTTCTGCCTCTTCAAATTCATCTTCGTTCTGGTTGTTGCCCTCATTCACAGCGTTCAGTTTTTTTTCTCCTATGCCCTGCTCAAAGGAGTCATTTAAGGAGAGAGAATAAGTCATTAATAGAAATCTTAAACTTCAAATGATGTAATTTCCGGTGATAAAACTTTAAAGAAATTGTAATTTGCACTTCAAAGTCAAATAATTGAGCTTTTCGAGAAATAATACAGAGAAAGCACAGCCACAGTGTTTATGCCACACTGCATTGATGTTATTGCATAATTAATTTATGACTCTGCATGCAATTTGTGAAAAAAGTGGTCCGAATCAGTTTTTTCCTCTCTACATGTGACACAGATTTCTGAACAGCGTGAACAAACATTGATCTTTTCAAATCTGTTTTAGGCCTCTTTCATGTCTGATCATGCAGTTCTTACTGCAAAGACTCTCAGTGCAGAGAAAAATTTGCAAATGCAGATCAAAAAAAGACAGACACATTATATATATTATAACATACACACTGCATTATCAGACACACCTTGTCATGCTTTTGAGTCTCCTTTACATCATCTCGTCCAGCCATAATATAGTGTGATTGCTCTGCATTCCCTGTTAATTAAATGTTTAATTAAATGTGTTACTTTGTGAAATTTAACAGCAATTTCTGAGTAAAAATGTTTCTTTAGCAATTTCTTTTTTCAGCGTAGTAACATAAATGTGCCATTTAAATGTATCCTTGAAGGTGTTTTTTTTCTTCTTCTTTTTCTTTCAAATCTCATATTGGTAGCACTTTGGACTTTTGTGCTAGAACCCTTCGCTTCATAAAATACAGCAGAATCAGAAAATGCCAATATCTGCCACAAAAATATCCTTCCTTACCAGCGATAACTGTATCCAAAGCCTCAAAGTGTACTTTGGTTCTGTGAAGTGGCTCTGTCTGTGTCTGTTTCTCCAGGCTTTGGCTTAGCGTGTTGCGAGGGTTAATGCCCAGCTCTACTGGGTTTGATAAGGAATGTTCCAGCACTGCCTTTTTCCTCTTATCCTCTCCTCCTCTATCCTTTGATGTGCTTCTCTCCTCTTTCTTGCCGTTTCCCTCAGCAAAAATATCAATTTGCTGAGGCTGCTTCATTGCCACTTTGGTCGCATTGTTATTTTCAATCTCCAACACACCTTGAGGGGATAACCCTTTTCCATTTTCCTCGTATCCTTCCACCTGTAAAGGAGAAACATCCGCATGACCAAAGTGTGGTGTGGCCTGATGATAAGACACTTGCATTAGCCACAGTCACACATTTACATTATTAGGTTACATGAGTCATCTCATCCTGGAGTTGACAAACTAGCCCAAATGGCCTTTGAATATATACTTCAACTGCAATAGAAAGTGAGAATAATTTCAAAAAAGGATTAAGACTTAATCCATTTGTGATGTGAGAGTGTGAATAGCACATATTCATGTCTACAGTAGGCTAATCCATAGACTTCCTTACTAATAAAGGCAAAGTAAAAAACCAAATAGTAAATGAGTTAGTCTTTTAACGTTGTATGTTACATTTCCTTCTGTACCTGAATTGGCTTATTATGCAGCTCCTCATTTAGGCGCTCTACTGTCTCCAGCATATAGCTGCGGGTGCGTTCAGTAGCAAATTTATCAATATTAGCAGCTCGGCCTGCACTGGATGCTTTATTGCGATTCTCCTTTAATCGCCTCAGCTCTTCCACCTGAAGCTTTATCCAAACATTGAATTAGGATGGAATTCAAAATTTCTCAAGTGATACTTTGGGATGCATGGATTGGGTAATGAAAGTCAAATAGTATGAGAGCCGACTCTATGAAAGAAAGATGCTAACTCAGCACAGAGACTGTAAAATGTAAATTAAATAAACAGCCAAGGAGAAAATGTACTGAATTTATAATGTTATATATTATAACCTTCATAAATAATTGTTATAAAATATATTCCCCATTCTTATTTGAGAACAAAGGTTTATATAGAGTGACCCTACTGAAGAAATGATTCCTGCAATGTAAGGTCAGGAAGAATAAGTAGTTTACATGTTAGAATGTTGTCACAGCGGCACATTATATCCGGTCAGATATAATGTCAGTATTAAAATGTTAATGGCAGGCAAACATGCATCACTCACACAGGGTCAAATGCCAGAATGACACATCTGTTGTATTTACAGCTTAAACCTGTGGTCTGAGGCACAGAAAAAGATCGACCATAATATGAGACTTTAGACATGCTTAAGATATAAATATTGCTAGGCATGACTTTCCAACAAACTTAACTCTATTTCAAACCTCTTCGCAAATTTCAGCTGTCTTTGTAGGGTGTGATGGCATAAAATGAGGTGAGAACATGATTAGTAGGTTAAAAAGTTTCGAGTCAGTAAAATTTTTTGAGAGAACGAACAAATACTTCTATTCAGCAAAGATACATTAAATTGATCTAAAGTGACAGTAAAGACTTTTACATTGTTAGCAAAAAAACTTTCTATTCATCAAAGAATCCTGAAAATAAATTACACCATTATAATAAATTAAATATTATGATAATATTGAACAATATTACTCTTTTACTGTATTTATCTAACAAATGCAGCCTTTGTAAGCATAAGAGACTTCTTTCAAAAACATTAAAAATCTTACCAACCCCAAACATTTGAATGGTAGTGTATGTTTGATGTATTTAATGGTTAGTTTAGCTTGACTATACCATCAGAAATTTAAAATTAAATTGTTTTCTTACATTTATAGCAAACACTGTATATTAAATGTTAATAATAAGTATTGGGATACCCAGCAATCAGTTGTGATATACTTCAAGCATGATACACACACAAATACATCCAGATTCTGGCTAACTTAAAACAGTAGTCATGACTGTGTATTACCTGGGCTGCAACAAGTGCATTTTTATGGTCTTGTAATGTGAGTGAGAGATGATCTTTTGAAGCTTGCAGGGTTTTGTGCTGTTCCTGAAATGGTGAGGACGAAAAGAATAACTGTAATTTCAGTATGTCTAGAATAGTAAAAGTCCAGGTTTTAGGACTACAAACTGAACAGCAATATTATCTGTCCTAAAATAAAATACTACATGAAAATTCTTTAAAACTTCCTTTAAACCCTAATCATAAAATGCATCACCGACTCCTTTGTAGTTTCTCTGACCTGTACATCAAGTAACTGTGTGTAGATGTCCTGATGAGCTTTCCGCAGCTGTCTGTTCTCCTCTCGAAGGTTGTACACATTCTCTACAAGGAGGAAATCTGGTGATGAAAGACTCTAGCAAATGTACATGGTCAGGCGCATTTTATATGGCTGGAAATTAATTTGGTCTGAGCCTTAAATCTGATTACTCTGAATGCATACAAGAGTTTCACACAGATTTACCTTTCAGTCTGGATACTTCAACCTCCTTCTCCCTCTGCAGGTTGTCTATTTCCAGCCTGTGCTCATCCAGAACATGTTCGTGATCCTGCCCTTGATTCTGGTTCTTCTCTTGAAGTTCATAATATTGCATCTTCAAGTCTTCATGCTGGGACTGATTTAGTCGTATACAAAAGATGTCAGAATTATTATGTTTAACATCATCCACAATTAAAATATCATTTTTATAACTAGTTCTTGGACTTTTTAAGAACTTCCATTGTGCCATCTCACCTTCAGTATTTGATGCTCTGTCTGCAGAGCATTTAGTCGATAGGTTGCTTCTTGCTGTTAGGTCAAAAAAAAAGTTATTATGCAGCCACAGCAGCTGACAGCAGCTCTATCCTGTTTACACATCATTAGTAATTAAAACACCATACATTTTAAATTACCTTTTCTTTGCTGAGGGCCTTCTGTGATTCCCGCTTAAACACAAGCAAATCTATGATGTATTGACAATCAATAGAGGCTTTTAAAAACAAAGGTGAAGCAGACTGCATTCAGCACAACCTGGACTCATTATCATTCATTATCTATCATCATTATCAAATCGCATCCAGATTAAGTGGGTTGTGTGTATCAGGAAATCAATTATTGTGCAAATGAACAGGACATTACCCTCTTCAGCCTTCTTATGCTCAAGTCTTTCTTTCTGGAGGGATTTCTCTAGCTTAGAATGATGATCATATACCACTGAAAAAAAATAGATTTTTTTTTTTTTTTTTATGTATTCTGAGGCTTTGGCAATATTGCATATAAGCACTCGTATGCAAATGTAATGTATATTAAATTTCCATAAATGAAATATTGTCATATGAAGTAAAAACATATATGGATTTGGAAAAATTTCTATCTACCCCATACAAATATACATTTTGGACATATATGTCATGTACATATAAATCCATTCTAAAACCAGTCAGTATATGTTGATAATAAATATAAAAGATGAAGATGTTAAAAAAAATTATTACAAAAACATATATAAACAGATTTTTGTATATATGTTTTTTTTTTTTTGCATAAAGGTATTATTTTCATCGTCTCGAACAAATTCCCTTCCCCATCCTTTCCTCCTCTTCTTGAGTAGACGGTAAAGACTCTGTGCCACCCGATTCTTCAGTAACGTAAATGTTTAGGAAAGTCACAATGATCCGTCTGTTTATTTTTTTCTCCTCGCGATGCTGTCCCTTTAAAGGACGCACCAGTTGATTTCTCGCAGACTTCTCGAGTTAGCTCTAATTATAGGCTACTTATCCCTTACGGAAAAAGTAAGTCCGACTAATGGCTATGAATTGGCTTTTTCAAAACTTTCATACGTGTCATTCACAAAGGACTATCATTATAGTCAGTTTGTTATAACCAACTCCTCCCTCTTTTGAGTACAGTGCCACCCAGGGGCCAATGCGCTGACATAGATCATTTACTTCCAGCAGTTACTGTACTTCATAACGCATTTCAGAGATGAATGTACATCAGAAATCCATCCGAAAGATGACATATTCTTATAAAAGAGTGTTTTCTCGCCTAGGGGCACAGATATTTATTATATGTTTTTCTGAAAGCAATTAGGCTACCATTTCTACAACATAAATTCCACCCCATTTCAGATTACGTATTGTGTTTATTAGCGTTGTGCGGTGAAGAAATACGGTGAAATTTCAAATATTGCTGATGTGAAATGCAAACGTATAGGCTAAATTATAAATAAAACTATTGTATTGCTATGGGTAATTCATAACATAGCATTTTATGTAGGTCCACAACTGAATAATATTTGCACACTTCGTGCATAATGTGACAAAGTTACAACTTGAAATGATAAACAATAAAAATTGAATTGTCTTATTCTCATTTCTGGCTGCTACAAATTAAAGCACATGAAATTCAAATGAAAAACTTGGATGGTAGCTGACACAAGGCAATCTGCTGAGACCTTCCAGTTCATAAACATGACTGCAAATCATAAACCATAAACCAGTTGTTTATACTGTAAATCCTTTCATTTTTACACAGAGGAAGTTTCCAACATGAACTTTTCTTGCGGTGATTATGATGTCACAATGGAAATTTTGATGCTACTAGTGATGCGAAGAGATCTTTGCAGTCCTCCGTCTCATGGGCCGACGACGACGAATGCCGTAGAACAAGTGGGACGAAGTATTGACTATAGGGTCAGGAGGGGAAGCCAGAGAGAGAAGAGGAGCAGAAGAGCTTTAGAAGGCTGATCCACCATCATGCTACGTGCACTGCTAAAGAACGGGAACTTTGGTACCAACTATTGAAAAAATGGTTGAAACTTTCCTCTTAGGCAGATTCCAGGATTCCGGGCCTGACAAAACATTTGCTCAGTCTACTGCTGTTATCTGGGATGAGGATGTTGACTGGAGTACATGGGTTGATGGCTGGAAGGAGACCATCAACTGTGAAAGCTGAAGAGCCAGTCAGATGTGATGGTCTTATGAACACTGGAATGAACTGTGAATGAACGGTCGTGCGTATGTGGGGGAAAAAAAGCAGCGCTGTTTTATCATACTAGATACATTTGAAAGTTCTGTTATTATGCTACTCTGTGCGGTCGTCACCGGTCTATTAAAACGCACAACATATTAAAGCGTCTTTGGTGTTTCCATGTTTTCTACAAAACAAAACCGGAAATCAAGGGTTTATGACGTCATTGGCAGGCGACACAATGACACAATGGACACGGTCCATGTCACTAGTTAAAATTGCTTATTTCTCTGGATTTAAACATTCTTCGTAATGTAAGTACACAAGTCAGCAAAATATATAACACTGTTCTAGTGGTTTTTTTATTTTAATAAAAAAATCGTACATATTGTGCCTTTAAGTAATGACTTAAAAATTCCAACAGTCTGAGCAGTTCTTATGTGTACAGGTAAACTATTCCACAAATTAGAATATCACACTGACACAACACTTCTTTCATCAAAATAATCCTGCTGTGACTCAAGGATCTGACCTGTGTTTTGATAGACTTTCTCATAAAAAGTAGCAAAGAAATAAATGTTGAGTAGATCATAAAAAGATTCCAAGACAGTTGAATGTGTCCTTCATATAATAAAAGTTTAATTTTAATAAAAAATCAACCCCTGGGACATTGAAGTGTAGAAAAAGACACTCCAAAACTACTTTAATGGTTTTTCAATGACAGCCTAGACTGCCAATCAAGATTTTCTTCCTAAAGTGTGTTTTGCTGGGACTATGTATTCTTTGGGAATACTTTGTCCATATTATGCAAATATACAACAATTTTGCATTCACATATATTATAACCTCTTTGTCTATGATCTTAAATGAAATTATTCAGAATTCGAGCTGTTTGGATTTCCAAATGAGCTCTATAATTGTAATTACTTTATGAACAACATATGTTATACTATTCTCTGTTTCATTCAACAACTTCACTATACCATTGTCATGTTACAAAACTATAGCAATATTTTTATGATGCTTAAACCACATTGTAAAGCAGAAATAGCAAGTGATATGCATCAACTTTTAAATATACAGTCATTGATACTGATGTGTTAGGCCTTCATAATAAATAATATAGTTGATTATAGTTAAATATGGTTAAATATAGTCTATATTTAGGTTGACAGGACAAAGTTAGGTCATTTAACATATGCCTCACACACCACTGGAAAGTACTGCTCATTGTAATAAATAATCATTACATGTAAACATGTGAGTGCCATTTCAGAGTTACTGCCACTATGGTTAACGCACACGCCTTGTTTGGGTCATTTTATATTATTTGTGGTCAGACTGGACCAACTGGCAATAGTCATACTGGAGCAACACCTATGCAGCAATACGCCAGACAAACATTGTAAATTACTAAACTATAGAAGAGGGAAAATCTGTATTAGTGAACAATGTAAACAGTAATGTCCAGCATGGTGATGTAAATAAATCCAGACTTGCCCCACCTTAAGTCATTAAAATGTAAATTTGGAACAACAGAGAAACAGTTCTTCTATTTGTAGTCCATTAATTATGCTCACTGAGCCACACCGCTAGAATTTATTAGCTTTTTACTTATTTAACTAATTTATTTACATGGTAATGCAATTATTTTCTAAAATTGAAAAAATAATACACAATATTAAACTATAATTGACTTTTTTTCAGTGTTTTGGGATAGTTCATCCAAAAATGAAATATCTGTCATCATTTATTCACCCTCATGTTGTTCCAAACATGCTTGATTTTATTTCTTCTGTGGAACACAAAAGACATTTTGAAGAATGTTTCAGCTGTTTTTGTCTATACAAAAAAAAAAAAAATTGCACCATTTTATTGTATGGACAAACGCACTAAGAAAATTATGAAAATATTATTATTTTGTGTTCCACAGGGGGGAAAATCATTTTAAAAAATCATACATGACATAAGGGTGAGTAAATGATTACAGAAATTAAATTTTTGTGTAGATTATCCCGTTAAAGGAATAGTTCACCCAAAAATTAAACACCCTCAGGCCATTCAAGATTTATTTGATTTTATTTCTCCAGTAGAACAGAAAAGAAGATTTTTAGCTGAAACCGTGGTCCTTGGTGATTCATAAAATATAGGCCAATAGGTACCGTCACTTTAAGAGTAAAAAAAGCGGTTACAGAAATACAAAATGAATTCTTCAGATTGTGTCTCCTGATGATATAATTGAGGACTTATGAAGTGAAATGATTGTTCTGTGTAAGAACCCGAACCTGCATGGATTATAGGTAATGATGTTGTAAATAATGTTCAGTTTCAGAACATTCTGAATGATGAATAGAAAGTTCAAAAGAACAGTGTTTATTTACAAATATAATTTTTTGTAAGACTATATGTCTTTACTGTCACTTTTAGTCTCTTCTGTTGATTAATTTAAAATATATTATAAATTATTTCTCGATAGTACTGTTTTTGCTGCATTTTTGATCAATTAAATTCAGCCTTGTTGAGAATAAGATAGATAAATAATTAAATAAATAGTTTTTCAGTGTTTGTCTGCCGTCTGTTCCTCATGCCCTAAACTAAAATGCCCTTTTTTAATAAAATAAAATAAAATAAAATAAAATAAAATAAAATAAAATAAAATAAAATAAAATAATAAAATAAAATAAAATTAAATTAAATAAAATATATTCAATTCAATTAATTTTAAAACAGTCAAATCATCATGGATTTGGGTTTTCTTACAGTTGAAACATCTACCTGAGGGCAGGAATCGATGTGCCGTTGCTCGTTGGAAAAGCACTAGCTGGGCATGTACTCTTTGGAGATCCGCAACGGTGGCCATTAGCGCTCTCTCCAGCTTACCACCATCTGCACTGCTTGCTTCTTGTTCCTTTGGATAAGTGGAGAAAGACTTCATGGCCAGTTGCCCCAGACCTGCTCCCAGCAGTGAGCTGCTCTCCAGTCTGGTGAGGCGGGTGGCCTGGTTCCTGCTGTACTGAATGAGCTGCTGCAGCGTCTCATTGTTTTGGGCTTGATACATATCCGCAGCCTCTCTGAGCTGGTCCATGGCTTGGTTCAGATTGCGGTTCATCTGTTCACTTATACATTTACAGGTGTTTTCTGATGCCTGGACACATACGTTGTTGTTGTTGTTAAGCTTATGGAGCTCCTTCCGTATGGAGTCCATCTCCACCTTAACCATGTCTTCTTTCTGCTGCAAGAGCATGTCTTGCTTCATTTGATAGTCCTCCAGCATGATGAAAAGTTTGTCCCAGCGTGAGAGGTCTTGAGGCGGACATGGAATTTGTGTAGCACCTGCTGTGAACAAAGAGTATGGTTTTTACTGCTCTGTGTTGGTGCAACATAACCAATTTTAAAAGGTAAACCCATCATCTAATAATGTACTTGTAATGAATAACATGATTGTGGCTTGTTGTCATCCTTTGTTCTTTCCAGGGCTGCTGCTAAAGGTTTTGTAGTGGCCACAAGGATTACTAACTGCCACTTTACTAAACTCTCAGAGACAAGTTCTCTGAAAATGAATAACCTTTATGATGCTCCTAAGTATCCTCTGGTTAATATGTTCAAGCTCCAGGCTTGGGTTTGCAGGAGAGTGTCAGTGGAAAGGTATGTAAATGTCAGATGTCAGGAAACCTGCCAACACTTTTGTATTTTTGAAAGCTATGGGTCATGGCTCATGACATTATGCTTTCATAGCACTGTACATTACAAATTCAGATATTTAAATAGATTTGAGTAGTTGACATGAAAGATTTTTAAAAAGTTGCCATATTTTGTGGTGTGATATGCAACATTTAAAACTTTTAACAGCAATATTTAGCAATTGTTTTTATAATTATTTGCATGTGGCTTTGTTATATCAGTTAAGAGATTTTATGGAATATTTGTTCTTTTAAAATGAATTTGTCACACATTAAGAACATTTAAATCTTGTGAAAAGCATAAATGTGATTTTTTTTAAAACAGCATGAAATATTTGTATTTTTGATATTAATTTGTCACACTTCCAAGACCATATAAAACTGACTGGTGAAGACAAAAATTTACTTAAAAATAGAGAAAAAAATTACAAGACCTGATGACCAGTTATAGCTAATACACTATCCTTTTTTTACATTTATACATTTTAACCTGAAATCCTATTAAAAAAAATAAAAAATACAACTGCCTATTTATTCAATAGTTCTGTTTTTAAAATAATTTGTCATGCAGTCGTGATTATTTTAAAAAGTCAAATGAGAAGCAACATTTCAGTACAGCAACGTGTATAAATAAAAAAAGAAGAGATATCTGGAATTGAAAAATACTTACTTTGCAGGCGTTCACCATTGGAGATTTCATTATAGTAGGAATCAGAGTAATCCTCTCCATATTCATAACCAAACACATTCCCACTCAAAAAGCAGGACAGGCAGAGGGCCAGCATGGCCCCGGGCACATACATTCTGATGTTAATGCTGGTGTGTATGTTAGTCTGCCCCTGCATGTAATCAGATTATTTTGAAGTAAATCAGATGTTCCACAGCCACTAAGATGCCTTGTGGTTGTTCCTGAGCGTACATGAGGCTAAGCAAGCTCTTTTTAAACACCGCACTCAGGACTGTCACAGTGTGAGTAATGCTTTGTTGGAGGTGGGCAACATATGTGTACTCAAATGTCACAGCCTCTACTGCTGGTTGGGCAAGAAGTTGTCATGGGGGTGTGGAAAGGGGATGGGTCTCCCCATATGAGAATTTTGCCTCAGGTCAAGGTGAAAGGATAGAAAGAGAGATCTGGGCAAAAAGATGTTTGATCTTATGGGAGTAGCTATAATAACTCCAGAGGGAGCTTTCCTTTGCATGTTGTCCAGGAGTTAACCTCTCCATATCTTTCTTATCGCTGTTCATCACTTGAATATGGCAGTTCCTCTTTTACGTCTGATCCTTAAAGGGATAGATCACCCAAAAATTAAAAGTTTATCATCGGTTACTCACCGTCATGTAATTCCAAACCTGTATGAACAAAAAATAGGATATTTTGAAGAATGTTTCAACACTCCATACAACAAATGTCAGTGGGGTCCAAAACATCATCCAAAAAACATGAGACATTTTTGTGCTCCACAGAAGAAAGAAAGTCATAAAGGGTTTGTATGACATAAGGGTGAGTAAATCAGGACAGAATGTTCATTTTGGGGTCAATCCTTTTAATAATCTGAGGTTTCGGCTCTCTGAATATTAACAGGCCATATAAATATTAACTGTGGGTGCATTGGAGCATCAACTCTGATTGAAGTTTAACTCGTTCGCCATATTGGGAAATGAGAACTTGGGAATTGAGTTACGCAACACGATACTGAATTAATTGTATCAATAACTAAATTAATAAATCAAGATAAACGATGAGTGTTTGAGCATGTCATGTCTATTTACACCCTTAGGCCAAACTCTTAACAACACAAACAAGTTAATAAATACGATACAAAACAATGACGTGATATCATCAATCTGGTTTCCAGCTTTCATACTATTGAAGGAAGCATTTGTGACTTCACTACATTTTGAAAACACATGCTGAAAACTTGAAGTCACTCTTCATGCAATATTGTGGCTTGAACTTTTTATTTTTTTGTGAAAGATCTTTTTCCAGCAGATTTTTTTTTGTCAGCATAAATCAGACCAGAGCAGATTTAAATTAATGCTCCACCCACTGCTTATGAGCGGAGAGAACATTTTAGAAGCACAGCCAAATAATTTATTGAGGTGAGGACAAACATCTGTTAAATACTCCTTGTCTGGGGTGTGTCTTTAGTTTCCAATATACTGTAGGTTGTTATGAGAGAGACAGAAATAGCATCTAATAGTGTTTAACTGTAGACTGATTCAATGTCTGCTTTTGTGCTGTGCACATGTGTGAATGTTTAATCAGTATCACCTTTTACAATCTGTTCTTACATGTTTTTCTCCCAAAATGAAAGTTATTGTAGTATATTTTATACATATTCAAAAATAAGTAACATAAGTACTTTGTTAATTTCTTGGGCACCCAACTTGCAAAATATACTGCTTTTATACATTTTACAGTCCTGATGGTATCAGAAAGCTGTTTGAGATTATGCTATATATAATTTCTGCAGTTTTATTATTGTGGCTTTGAACATATCCCAGAGATATATATGTATATTTACCTTTATAAAACGGTTTGGTTTAATAGTTTATTTTGACTTCAGAGAATAATTAATTATTTTGGCATCATTAATATATATTTTTAGAATATTATAATATTCTGCATTATTTAATCTTCATTGTTTGGTCGTAGAGAACACTGACTGTGACTCACACGTCATGTTTTTTTCCCTCACACCTTTGGCACACACAGTTGTTGACACTATAATTGTTTGGCATATTTGTTTAGAGATGTTTTGGACTGTTTTTGCTTGTAAACGATGCTTGATCTGTGCATATTTCTCCTCTGATTCAGACAAGACAGCTTTTTCACTGGAGAAAGCAATAGGCCTATTATCAATAGAAGATTCATATTTTAGCTGAAAGCAAATGGCTTGAAGTTACATTGAGGTTTACATTCGTAAAAGTTAAAAATGCCTTAATGATGAATGATGTTTCTTACAAACACGCAGCTTTTCACAAGACTTTGATGGATTGATGGACTGGAGTCGTGTCCAGTCAGCTGTTTGGACTCTCATTCTGACAGCACCCATTCACTGCAGAGGATCCATTGGTGAGCATAGTACTAAATTTCCCTAAATCTGTTCTGATGCAGAAACGAACTCATCGACATCTTGGATGGCCTGAGGGTGAGTAAATTTTCAGCATTTTTTTATTTTTGTGTGAACTATTCCTTTAAACAGCTTTATTTGTTTTCCATTTTAAAATGATACAGTATACTATTTGAGCATCAAAAGTAACAAATAAAAATGGTATTGAACATTAATAATAAAAAAATTTTTTATTTATAAGTCCAATAGTAGAGAGTGTGTCTCGGGGTTCTGGTGCTGTAAGGTCAAGGTGCTCTCTGGTCCAGGGTTTATAACAGTCCATCAAAGAATACTTCAGAATGACCATGGCACTCTTGTGAATTAAAAAGCCTTTATTATCAAATGGCTACATTATCAAATGGTTGTGCCAAAACGCGTTGGAGAGTTTTTAGATTTCTTGGATGTAGCCATTTGATAATAAAGGCTTTTTAATTCACAAGAGTGCCATGGTCATTCTGAAGTATTCTTTGATCAACTTTATGATTGATCAAATTTTAAGTAAACTATGCACATATGTATATGATTTTACTAAATATATGCTCATTAAAATGGGCAGATCTATCTACACCAAGTCAGCCAGAAAACAAAAAAATTCCAAAAGACAGAAATTCTGAGAAGCAATCATTAATCTGAACATTTATGAAATCTCTCCTCCAGTGATTTATCATTGCTGGCAGTGAGTTTCATTCCATTCTCCGTTTTACTATTTATTACATGCCGCATACTATAATGTGTCACATAGAAACAGAAAAAGTAATCACATGTGATTTTGTTCTGTACTTATAGTTCAGCATTCAGTTCACAAAACAGAGCACTCTCAGTCAGAACAAAATTGAGAACATGTGGAGATGGAAATATTTATACTTCAGGGCCTTCTTGGGGGTGAGGTGGGAATTAGACCCACTGTGAACCAGGCAACACCAGATCTGGGCAGTTTCTATAAATGGGTTTTGGATTGTGAGGTTTACAGGAACTGAACTTTCTGCAGGTGTCCTATGACGCTGTATCTCAATAAAGCAATGCAGCTGGTTTGCAGGCCAGGTCAATAACCGTACAACAAGGCACCTGTAGTGTATACCATATACCGGAGGGGATATAATATATCTACACTTGAATAAAAAAACTCACCTTTGCTTCCCTCCACTGACACACATTAAGGAATGGAAAATGACCTCAGGCCTGGCACTGTCTGAACAGCAGAGAGGTGAGAGGTTGAGAATGTTTCATACAACAGCAGGTTGTATGTTCACCATTGTTGCCAGGTCTCTGCTGTATGTCACATCCACAGGCTTTGGGAAATCATTAGCATGTTAAGAAAATATAGCTGACTTTGCTTTCTAAAAGAATCACAGTTAGTCTCACTGGCATACAAGCAGCCAATCAAATTTGCTTGGCGTAACGGCGGACAGGAACAAAAACATTCCTCAGGTGAAAGGAACACGTTCACCATGAAATCAGACACAGAAACATGCTGATTTACGTCACCCGGCTGTCTATGCCAAGCTTGCTATGGGCGACAACTTTTCTTTTTTTTTTTCAATCTCAGGGGGCTATTTCAAACCTGCCTCATAAAATACTGTATTGTTCAGTTTTAACTGTCCAGTACTGCTGATGACAATTCCTTCCTGTGGACTTTAGTTTTTTAGATATTTGATTCACTCAAGAATATCTTGTTCATAATGATGGTACCTCCCGGGTCTATGAAGCACTGTGAAATGAAGCACTCGTAGAAAATTCTGTGCATACGCAGACATCATTTTTGGTTTTAAACATCAAATTTTCACCCCTAGCAAAGATGCAGTGTGTGCTTTTCTGAACCTGTGAGGTGAAACATTACAGCTCTCTAACCAGATCCCAGTAGTGCCATTCAAGGAGCCAGCAGATCTGGAGTACATTATGAATCCCCCAGTCACTGACAGAAAGGATGAATAATTACCTGATTAAAATGTCTCAGTGAGTGATTTATTCAAGAATAAGCTGCAAGATGTTCTTCCTCTGGGACATTCGGTTTATTCAGTGCTACTCAGCTGCCAGTATGAGAGAATATGACACTTTGCACTTGCATGACTGACATGCAATGTAATTTAAATGGCTGTCCAACTGAGCTAATTTTCTGTATTTTGAAGTGAAACATATTAAAGTCCCAAACATTGTGTAACAAACTGCATTCAGAAGCAAATGGGAAGGGGGCTCTCTCTCTTGAGTATACAGCTGAAAAAGCAGCTTGTGTGCAAGGTGTTATTTGCATGCCTTATTGACATGCTGGCATGCACAGAAGCTTCACTGTTGCAAACCTCATGAGAAAGTCTCCCAAAAGTGAAACATTTGAAAATAATGCATATAATTGTAATTCATATAACTATGCTGGAAACTTTATTTTTCTTTTTTTTATTTGCAATGTCAGGTTTGTCCAAATGCATTTAATTACATTTTAATGCATAAGAATGCATAAATAACAGGCTATTTTAAGTATGTTTCACAGAATATAACATAACTGCAACTGCAGCAGGATATTTTGTCTATATAGGTCTTGTTTACTCTTTCTCTCCGTAACTTGGGACATGCATTTCACAAAATGTGGCACAAATGAATGTCTTGTGTACTTTAATTCTTTTGGACACATCTCATGAGGATATTGGTTGAGAGATGAGAGGGGCAAGTGGGTAAATGCAATGAGGTCAAAATGAGTATCAGTGACAGCTGGCATCTCTCCTGCTTCCTGCCTTGTGCAAAGCAAAGACCAAGGCTATCCTTAACCCTCTCAGCAAATCTAGCCAAATAGTAGGCCTATAACCTGAACAGTGCAAATGAAGACATTAAAGTGGAAAAAAGTTAATCACAGTTTTCTGTTCACAAATAGTAGCCTACCAAATTATTCTGTTTCTATATTTTTAAATCAAACAGAATATTAAATAGAAAATTAATATGTGCAAAAGCAAATATAAAGAGGAGCATTGTACTTTATTGCACTGTTGAAAAAAAAGGTATTATATAAGTCCAGAAATCATATTTTTTTTTCTCCTGGTATGAAATTAATTCCATCCTAGTGTCGTTGATATGAAGAAGGAAGCACAAGATTTCCTGAAGTCAACAATCTTTATATGTCTTGTTGACCAGGTGTCTAGGCATATCACATCCCCTCTGTTAGCTGTCTCATCAGTTTTAGTGATGAGCCCCCTCACTGTGGTGTAGGTCCCGAATATGATGATATGATTACTTTGGTACTTGGCAACACAGTCATGGATTATAGCACATCCCTGCGGGACCTGGTGCACAGCATGGCATAGCAAGAAATCTGACCTTGTACTTTTTTGTCTCTATCTATCTATCTATCTATCTATCTATCTATCTATGTCGTTCTATGGTGGCATTAAGTTGTTTTATTCCATTTATTTTCATTATTACACAAACGTTTACTAAGCTATCTAAATGAGGATATGTCGTAGACTTATATTGTTTTTATATATTAAAAAAGATATATATATATAATTATAAAATTTACTATCGTTGAGAGAACATTTGGTGCAGCACGACCCACACAGCGCTTTAACACAATATCGTGGTATTCTACGGGATTTCGCCATTTCAACGGAACCATTGACGTCACGTCCGTTGTTGTATTGCGTCAATTACGAAACGTTGCCATTTCCGCCTGGCTGACGAAAGGTGTACGTTTTGTGTTACCGATTTACTCCATCAAGATGTCTCTAGGTGTTTTATCTCCTCATATGAACACTCCAGCAAACAGCCAAGGCATACTGATCGGCGATAAAGTGTATTCGGAGGTGTTTCTGGCCATCGATAGCTCGATTATACCCGAGGAGAGTCTCTCTTCGACCCCGTCCATGCTGGATGGCCTCGACCAGAAGACTGAGACAGACCTGCGGATTCTGGGCTGCGAACTCATCCAGTCCGCCGGGATTCTTCTGCGTCTGCCACAGGTTACTGTCTAAATATGTTAAATTTTGATTTAGTCCGTTAGTTTAATTCCTAATGATCTTAACGTATAAGACGATGCGCTTAGCACGGCTAGCTAGCCGTAACCGGCACACTGAAACCGGCGGCCTTTTGTTTTCCAGCGGCAGCGGGTCCTTAAGATGATGCCTGCCCGCCCTGCCGTGTAATATATTTTGGGATGTAATTAAAAATAGATTATTTGTCGCTCTACTATTAGCTGTCTAACGAGTAGGCGTTGTTTTTATGTAAGTCAACTGACATGAGCCTTGTTTTTCATACATTATTTGGTATTTTGAATAGGTGGCGATGGCAACTGGACAAGTCCTTTTTCAACGATTCTTCTACTCGAAGTCCTTCATCAAGCACAGCTTTGAGGTAAGTCAGAGATACAAAATAAGAAAAAAAAACCTTTGACTTAACCCAGATTATGAACATAATTTATGTGGTGTCACTTTGAAACAGATTTTTGCAATGGCCTGCGTCAACTTGGCATCAAAGATAGAGGAATCGCCAAGAAGAGTGAGGGACGTGATCAACGTTTTCCATCATTTGAAACAAGGAAAGGGCAAAAAGTAAGTCGATTAGTTGTTTTTATTATTGGTGTTAGACATTTAGGAATTAGTCCAAGAAATTTAGTAGATGAAACCTGTAGAATTTCAACTCCCATCAGTTACTTGCTGTGCTTAGCTAAAACTTTGGATTGCACATCTAATGATGACTTGGAACCGTTTTGAGAATTTGGTTAAAGTCTAATTCTTGACAATTTTTTTTGTAATTATAAACATGCTAGTATCATCTGTGAAGAGAATATGAAATAAAGCAGAGGAAATGTTTTTCTAATAATATATCATATGTAACATGTAATATAACAGCCGTTTTTGCGTTTTATGTTGAACTAGGAGCACCCCTCTTGTCCTTGATCAAAACTACATTAACACCAAGAACCAAGTGATCAAAGCGGAGCGCCGTATCCTTAAGGAGCTGGGGTTCTGTGTTCACGTCAAACATCCACACAAGGTAAGTTTTGATTTCTAATATTCTGCTGCTATCCGGAATATATTTTTGTGTGTGAAAATCCTGCAAGTTTCCATAATTTTTTTTCAACTCTTTCAGATTATAGTCATGTACCTGCAAGTTCTTGAATGTGAGAAGAATCAGATGCTGGTTCAAACAGCATGGTAAGTGTGTTTGTTTTTGGAGCTCATAAAAATGCCCTTTAAATTATGACTTGGAATTTTTTCCCCTTATAGAGGAGACTTTGCATCAGATTTATGGTTGGACTCATGCCGTGTTTCCACTAGTAAAATTGGCTGATAAGACCTTGAACTTGTGTGAAAGAGGTTGGTACTTAAGTATCAACAGGACCTAGTGGAAACACTGCATTATAAAGCATGAATTGCATTATAGCTTGGTATACCTAAAGGTAAGATAGGTTCACATCATTCAGGCATCACACGTTTTTTGTAATAAAAATGCAGAGGTATTCTGTAGGTAGGGCTGTGCAAAAAATCAAATGTGATTTTTCATGCGCATCTCGTCAGTAAAGCCGCTTCTGGTGATTAGTAGTAAATCTCCAGCACGTGCTTTCAGATGGAGCGGCATTTACTACACAGAGCCGTAGTTCACTGACAAGACGATTTTTTGCCCAGCCCTATCTGTAGGTTATGTGTTTGGTGATTTCTTGCACATCTTTGAGGTTAAGGCTCATGGAGAGCTCTGTTTAACTTTGTCCTTTCTCTACTCTTTGATTAAAGGGTAGCCCATGGTGGTAAGTGTCACAGAAAACACCCGAACTCCTCAGGCACAAGACCAGGAACCCCTCCCACCTCATTGGCTGGCCTTTTCGAGACTGCCAGCCAATCCAGTGAGAGCTCTCAGCGGAGGTTCTCTGAATGGAAGGCCTTGGCTTTGCTGGGGGGGCCAGGATTTGCCTTTTTTTTTTTTTTCTCCCACAGAGCTTGAGTGCTAGTACTGCATGAAAATCGCATTCGATTTTTTGCCCAGCCCTATCTGTAGGTTATGTGTTTGGTGATTTCTTGCACATCTTTTGAGGTTAAGGCTTATGGAGAGCTCTGTTTAACTTTGTCCTTTCTCTACTCTTTGATTAAAGGGTAGCCCATGGTGGTAAGTGTCACAGAAAACACCCGAACTCCTCAGGCACAAGACCAGGAACCCCTCCCACCTCATTGGCTGGCCTTTTCGAGACTGCCAGCCAATCCAGTGAGAGCTCTCAGCGGAGGTTCTCTGAATGGAAGGCTTTGCTGGGGGGTCCCGGATTTTCTTTATCTCCCTCCCACAGAGCTTGAGTGCTAGTACTTAGTTGTGCGCTTTATGCTCTCTAAATCCAAATGATTTTTTTAGCAGTGAAAACGGTATGTTTTTTTTTTTTCATATGAATCATGTTCATGTGAATTTTGTTACAGTAAGTTGTCCCTGATATCCACCATGAAGTGATTCTTGGCTTTCCTCACACTTTTTTGATATGGGGTTTGAAAATTTCGATTTCGCAACACATGCGCTTTGTTTGTGCTTCAGTTATTGTTCAGTTATTTGTTATTCAAATTTGTTAAGATTATACAATTGCCACCATCATGGCTACTTTTCAAAAAGTGAGGGAAAGGACATGAAGTTAAGAGTCTCCAGAAGCCATATGAGAGAGAGAGCATGGCAGGTGTTGCATAGGTGTTTCTTAATGTGTTGCAGGAATTATATGAATGATGCCCTCAGAACCAACGTGTTTGTGCGGTTTGAACCTGAGACCATTGCGTGTGCTTGTATTTACCTCGCTGCTCGAGTACTACAGGTACATCTTTGGATTTATCTCTATCTTTATCTATTTCATTTTCTTTTTATTTCATTTTGTGTTTTTGTATTTCTTCAGATTCCTCTTCCTTCCAAGCCACACTGGTATCTTGTTTTCGGTGTTACTAAAGAGGACATCAAAGAAATATGTATCAGCACGATGAAGCTTTATTCTAGAGAAAAGGTAGCTTAAGTTTTATTAACTTGGCACATATTTGTATTACTTTGACAATCTTTATTTCTATTAATTGTCGTTACTACATGCTGTTGTTAATACTCCATCCATCTCTCAGCCTAACAGTGAACAGCTTGAAAAACGGGTGGAAAAGAGGAAGGTGGCCCTGGAGGAGGCAAGACTAAAAGCCAAAGGACAGAATCCCAATGGCACGCCAGCTCTTGCTGCCATTGGTGGATTTTCCCCAGCATCAAAACCCTGTAAGTTTTTGTTCTGTTTGCTTTTACTTACTAAACAAGCTTTTTGTACTTCTCAAATCACAGGCAGCTAAAATGTTTTCCTTTTCCAGCTTCTCCACGAGAAGTGAAGATGGAAGAGAAATCGCCAAACTCTAAATTGAAGGAGTCTGAGAACAGACAGTTGTTTCCTAAAAGCCCCTTCAATGGGTAAGTTTTAAGTTTTTTTTATTTGTGCTGAGCAGTATGACTGTATATACTGTGTGAAATGTGGGTATATGCCAAACAACAGATTTGTCTTTTGATAGAGATTCTGTTATACCAGTTATACTGGTATGTCTGCAACAATTTTTGTAAAATCTGAAATGATTCCTGTTTTTTAACTGTAGTGTTAAAGCTGTTTCTGTACTGATACCAAATTTAATCGTTTATTAATCATTTTACACTTTTGGGGTGAAAAATTAGGGAAAAAAGTAAAATGAGGTCCCTTTTCACTTTTGAATGTAAGGTTGCTTATTGCAACAACTTTCTGGGTAAATTTCAAACAAAAACTACGTTGTGAAATTATTTTATCGCGATACGATTTTTGTCATAATGCACAACATTTTTATTACATATTACATGACACGTAACTAACAATTAAATGCCTTTTAAATTTTTTTTTTAGTTTTCTTTAACTTTAGTAATTGTTTTTTCCCCCCAAATTTTAATTTAGCTTTAATTTATATTTCATTATTAGTTATTTTAGTACTTAAACTTATTTTAATTCCGATAGTTGC
>NW_015645540.1:2170449-2175817 GCF_001515625.1 Sinocyclocheilus rhinocerous
CCCTGTATATATATATATATATATATATATATATATATATATATATATAGTTTTTCATCTAATATTTATTTTATTTTAATTAACCAAAACTATTAAATATTGCTTTGGTAAATAGCAACACTGCTGCCCATCCCTGTTTTGTTGTACTGTATTTTTTATTATTGTATTTATTTTTTATTATTGTATTTTTTACTTGTATAGCAGCATGAAAAAGGAGGAGGGCAAAGTGTTTCAGAACGGCAAGAACTACAGCCGGTCTCGCTCACCATCTCGTTCTCCACACAGAAAGTAAGTTACAACATGCACTTTCAATTCAAGTGATATTTTATACCTGTACACCAGGTTGATGTTTAAAATAGATTTATTCTTTCTGCTGCTGACATGATGTTCTATTATTTTTAGTCGGAGGAGCCACTCGGGAACTTACAGCTCTCAGAGCAGCCACAGCCCATCACCACGGCAACACAAAGGTCGCAGAGCTTCGCCAATCACGCAGCTCAGGACGGAACGAGACCGACAGAGTGAGTCTAGTCGGAATAGCAACAAAAGGAGGCGATCACGGAGCCGAACTCGCAGCAATTCCCACGAACGAGGCCGTGATCGTGACCATGTGAAACACAAGCACGATCGCGGTCACCACTGGGACCATCGTGAACGTGACTGTGACAGATCACGTGATCACGGACGAAGCAAACACCAGAGCAGGTCACATTCTGGACACAGCCACAGCAGACACAAGAGATGAGACACAAGGCACTGCTGAATGAAATCGAGGGAACTGCGATGGCATTGGACAACAGGACTAAATTGTAGATTGGAAAAATGCTTGCTTCAATACAATGTTTCCCCAGAGTAAACCTTGTTAAGAAGTGGATGTTCTCTCAATGTTATTGTTCTTGCATCTGACCGGCTTGTATAGAGTTCAGTTGGGCAAGGTAGTGGTGCCTTTTATGTATTTGACAATTGTGTTTTACGTTAAACTTGAAAGTGAACAACAGACTGCTAAAAATCTGCCTATATCAGGGATCACATTTGCACAGGAAAGAGCAGATGAGACCTGTGCGTGTAAAATATTTTCCAAATGCACAGCTGTGTTTGTGCCCTGTACAAATAAAGCTTATTTTTTATGATGATGACTTTGATCTCTCTTCACAAAATAAAAACAATGCTATATTCAAATTCTGAGAACATTTGTTTTACTTTATATGGTGTGTATATTGAGTTACTTCAAACTAATTAAATAAAACTAGAAAACACTCATTGGATCTTTTCACAAAACTACGTGTATAACGTTTTCAATGCAGAATAAATGGTAACTCGGGTTAGGTAAAGTTTTGCAGTTTACTAATTAAATACTAGTGCTATTTGGTAATTCATGTTCATTTATAACATTAGCTCACATTAAAGTCATGATTTCATGGAAAGTAGTGACATTTTCTTCTGTATTGAGAAGTATGTCCAAGTGAAACATTGAAACAAATTTAGGGTGGGAACTTCTATTCATTGGTTGTGGTTTGGATAGAGGCGGATCTGAACGTGAACTTCAAATTAACTGTGGTTTAAGTAGCCTAAATGATTGGTGAAATCTGGTATACATCAAATTATGTCGTTTTACCTAATTATTGAATTACATTTTTATTACAAGGTCAAAAATTATTTTAAACATGAGCTTAAATGTTCACAATAAGACATTAATAAAATAACATTTAAAAAATCCTAGATTAATTGTTTTTATTGTGTTCATGATACCGATTGTCAATATTAACAATTGGAATATTATTGTGAAGTGCTACAGAATAAATATTGTTTCGATGTATAAAAGTTGTACTGTAAATGTGTAAACATTCCAAGTGCAAGCATTTCTTTGCATTGTCAAAATTAACACAACGGTTACACTTGGTGTGTACAAACTGCATTGTTAAATATAAAAAAAAAGAACACTCTCAGTATTAATATAATAGAGGACACTGAGTTCCACTGCTTAAGCTTGATCATATGGGCCTGAAAAGAGTCATATCTAAGGACAAAACATGTAATAAAATTGTAGTCTCTGAAGCTGTTGAATTTGTCATCCGTTGACTGTCCCAGGCGTTATCCTGCGTATATGTGTGTAGGACTTCCTGAGAGTCACACTGCCATGGTGAGATACTCCGCGTGGAAGCACACACTCCTCAGTCAACTTTTTTGTCTCCGGGTTCCAGCAAAGAATGGTAGCAATCACCTCGTTCTTGTCGTCACGGCCACCGGTAATGAAGAGCTTGTTATTGCAGGCAGCAATGCCACAGCTGGCCCTCTCACAACCCAGCTGGATAATAAGCGTCCAGGAGTCTTCCAGAGGGCTGTAGGAATACAAGGCCTTCATCGCGCCACCTTTATTTTAGAGGAATTTACATATTTAATCATCAAAGCATGGCGGTTATCTCTGGTGAGTTGTTTACTGTTTAAGCAAAAAATGTAAAAGGTACAAACCAACAACAAAAATGGCATCCTTAAAAGTCACCGCATTTGTGCATTTGGCCTCGGTTGGCATTGGGCATTTTAAGCTCCATTTATTTGATAGGGAATCAAAGCATTGCATGTTGTTTGTGGCTAGCTTGCCATTGGGGCCTCCACCTATCACAAAGATGTATTTGTCATAGCTGGCAGCAGAGAAGGAGCTTACGCTGATCATGAGTGCTGCTACCTGGAAGGTGGATAAAAATATTAAGTTGTGAACTGTAATGAAAATTCCTGTATATGATCAGATTAACCATCATAAATCACACACTTTTGAATGGTACTCACGGTTTACACAAAAATATTAATCAGCAAAAGCAGCATGCTTTTTCTTGAGCAAATCAGCACATTAGAATGATTTCTGAAGGATCATGTGACACTGAAGAATGGAGTAATGGCTGCTGAAAATTTATCTTTGCCATCACAGGAATAAATTACAGTGTAAAATATGTTCTATACATGTATTTCAATACATATTTTCATTACATGCATTTTTCATACATGGAATATGTTCTGCACTTTATAGACATTTTTGGCTCCCAAACAGTGTTGGGGAGTAACTAGTTAAATGTAACGGAAATACATAATTTAATTACAAAATAAATGTAACTGTAATCTGTTACAATTACGGATTATTACGGATAATTAAATTACAGTTACTCATGAAAATGTTAACAATTACAAAGCAGGTTACATCTGAATATTTTCACATACATACACAGATTTAATTGATTCCTTTTCCAAATTGCATCGACTACACAAAAATATGACACAGCAATGTTTCAAGAGTTTAGGACACAGGATAGGACACAGGCTTATTCGATAATTGTTTTATTTCCTATTTGGGTTTATGTATATGTATTTTTTTTAAGGTTAACAGTTTTTTTCCAAGGCATTGTTGCCAGTGTTTCCTGTTGTAGCTATGCAAAGGTTTGATTTCAAAAACAGTATCATAACTGTTAAACTATATCTTGTGATTTTAAGTCTGTATTTAACCTCAGAACGATCTCAAAGAAGAGGTGCTAAAGTCTGATTTTGTGGTGGCTGTGCTTTAAAATTAAATTAATATAATCTTAATTCAAGTGGAGAAGTATTTTGAACGTCTGACAGTAATCAGTGATGAGTACTACTGTAAGGTTAACCCTTACTTGCCTGTTTTAAATGTTTTAAAAGGGTCTTAATACACGGCTCTGTGGAATACTTGATTCTGATTGGTCAATCGCGCCAGTTTACAGACTGTGAGTCAGAACAGCAAGCATTATAGTCTACTTTTCCAGGATCAGGAAACAGTCCTCCATAAAATGCGCTGCACACATCTGAATATTTGGGTTGAACTGTTCTAGAACAGTGTTGTAAATACAACTTAACCACTGATTTTTAGTCGTGTCCTCTTTTGGAAGACACACAGCGTCTGCACGACATGGCATCGGTGGCAACAACAATACTACAGCGAGAATAAAAGTTACACCTTCTTTCTTTGCGTGAACATTTGGGCGGCGTTATGCAAATCTTCCCACATCGTGACGTAGACATGTGGGGACATGTTAGAACGAGCCGTTTTAGGTAGGCGTGGTTAACTCTTAACTTTTATAAAGAATATCTCTTTGGATGTGAGACTTTAGTCTTTGCAACTTTACAGATCTTCTTTAAGCACCAAGAGCTTGTAACACTCCAAAGAGAAAGAAAAAATTTAAATCGCATCATATGACCCCTTTTAAATGATTAACGGTTGAAAACATACGTTAGACATTTAGAAAAGTAATCAAATGAAATTATTTACATTAATAAAGTTACTGAAATATTTTCACTATTTATTACATTTTAAATAGGGTAACTTGTAATCTGTAACCTATTACATTTCCAAAGTAACCTTCCCAACACTGCCCCCAAAATCCCATGAACAATATGAAATTGTGTTGTAGTAAAAACTAATAGACACTCTTTCAATTAGACAATTGCTAACTGAAAATGTAAAGTTATTTCTCTCTCTCACTATTTTTATTTATAATTTTTTTTACTGGTGGGATTGCAAAGGGCCTAAAGTTACATAATTACCCATCCCAGATATTTACAGGACTCACCTCTGTCCAGCAGTTGTGAAATGTATCGTAGGCTTCAACACTGTTCAATCTCTGGGTTCCATCAAAACCACCCATAACATAGACTTTTCCTCCAACTACTGCCATCTTGTGTCTCCAGCGGCCTGTGTTGAGATACTCTATCTGGATCCATTTGTTTAGTGATGCATTATACTTCCACACGTCATGCAATGTTTCCTTGCCACCTGTTTTAAATGTTAAATGAGTTTTACAAATTTCTTCTTTGATCTTGCACATCAGTGTCCACGCAAATGAACATACTACATAGTTACTGTCACTTTATCGCTATGTCTTACACTTTAGTTCATTTATTGTTGGAATCTCTTCCAAAAATTATTTTTTCCTGACAAGGTCAACATTTTTTTCGTATACAGATCTTGAAAACCTGGCTCACAATTTTAGAACAAATAGATAGCAATCTACTAGGGCTGCACGATTAATCGAATGTGATTGTCATGTGCATCTTGTCAGCAAAGCCTTTTCTGTGATTAGTAGTAAATCTCCATCACGTGCTTTCAGATGGAGCAGCATTTACTACACAGAGCTGTAGTTCACTGACAAGCTACGCAAAATCGCGTTCATAATTGCAGACGATTTAATCGCACACTTATGAAATCGAAGAAATCATTCTGCGATTATGAAAGCTGTTTGCATAGCTTGTCAGTGAACTACGGCTGTGTAGTAAATGCTGCTCCATCTGAAAGCACGTGAAAATACTACATTTAATAACATGTTTTTACTCCAAACTCACTTCATAACGTCAGTCGAGTTTT
>NW_015645540.1:2176121-2181285 GCF_001515625.1 Sinocyclocheilus rhinocerous
AGAACGATTTCTTCGATTTCATAATCGCGTAATTAAATCGTCTGCGATTATGAATGCGATTTTCCGTAGCTTGTCAGAGAACTACAGCTCTGTGTAGTAAATGCTGCTCCATCTGAAAGCACGTGAAAATACCACATTTAATAGCGTTTTTACTCCAAACTCACTTCATAACATCAGTCGAGTGTTTGCAATAAATCATTCTATGAGATTATGTGGTTTCTTACACAGAATAAGGCACGCAACATATTTCATAGTATTCTAAACAGTGATAAAAGCTATCGTTGCGTTCCAAACGGGATATATCGCCCTCCGAAGGGCACTTCGGAGTGAAAACAATCATGGCCGCCATATTGAAGGGTCGTTCCAAACCGAAGTGCTCAAAACTGTCCACTTCAAAGGGCCCTTCGGAATTAAGGATTTTGAAGGGTACAACTAATGGACACTTCGGGCTCCCATTATCCTTTGCGCAGATTCTTTGCATGATGATGGCGCCTCCGTGTGGGCACGTGATGATGACGCAGAAGGGCACTTCAAGAAACAGTTATTTGGTTCCCTACACCCTTCAACCCTTCGAAGCTCTCACTTCGGAGGGTAAACCCTTTGAAGGGATTAGGGCATAAGGATGAGCCGTTCCGAATTAAACGCAGGGTATGTCGATTAGCATTGCATTATTATATACTTTATTATAATAAAATCGAGCACGCCCTCTGGCCTTCGGATGGAGATTTACTGCTGATCACAGAACCGTGCTTCACTGAAAGATACGCATGACAATCGCAGCTTCTGCCTAATCGCGATTTATCGCCTTTGCGATTTAATTTCGATTAATCGTGCAGCCCTACAATCTACCCAGTCGAGCTTTGAGATGAACAGAGAGACAATTATACCAAGCACATATTCCATATTGCACAACAGTCTGTATTACAGATTGAAAAAACAACAGCAAGATCTGCTTATTTTCTCCAAATAACCTTACTCTCCTAAGAAAATAGATGCGTTGTTGTACCTTACAACAAAGATAGTCTATATGTGCACTCCATGATAAAGCAGCATCCACATAGACACCCAAATATTTATAGGAAGACACTTGTTCAATCTGTATATTATGTATGGTCACTTGTTTTTGATACCTACTTGAGAGACAAAAAATAATTTCCTTTGTCTTCTTTTCATTTATAATAAGTGCATTCCTCAGTGTGATGTACTGTGATGTATCTCAGTGTGCCAGTGTGATGTACTGATGCTCACCCGATATGTAGACTTCGTTTCTGAAGGTGACACACGCAAACTCCACCCACTTCTTATTTTCATTCTCAGATTCCATCTCTGTGTTCGGTAGTTTTGCGACCTCTAAGCAGCTCCTGCGTAGTGGGTCCAGACAGGTCACCTCAGATACAAATTTCTCATCCTTTGTGCATCCTCCAATAATCATAAAAACCTCAGACTGGAACTCCTGCACTCTTGGTTTGGTGCGCTCTGAGATCACCTATAAACCAAGAGGATTTAAAAGGGATAGCTCACCCAAAAATGAAAATTCTGTCATCATTTACTCACCCTGAAGTTGTTCCAAACATGTATAACGAGGGGTGAGAACCAGAAAGGCGTAAGTGACATTTCAACTTTACAGGAGAGCCAAAACAAAAATTTTACCATAGTTTGATCTGAATTTGTGTACTGATTTCAATAGTTTTTAATAAAAATTTGTACACTCATGGATGACAGTACTTTTGCCAGTAGAAAGAGCTCATTAAGAGCTTTCATTTGATATATATATCTCAATTTCACCAAAAATGTCACTTACGCCCTTCTGTTTCTCACCCCTCGATAACTTCTTTGTTCTGTTGAACACAAAAGAAAGTTCGAAACCAAACAGTTGGCACTAGCCATTGACTTCCACAGTATGGAAAAAAATTCTATGGAAGTCAGTGGCTACCGTCAACTGTCTGGTTACCAACATCTCGCAATTCAGATTTGCGAGAAATTAACTCAAAATTGTGAGATAAACTTTTTTTTAATTAATTAGTTGAACTGCATAGTTTGTGCCTTGTTAAATATTATTAATAATAATATAATTATTACATATTTATTTGCAATATTCCAAGTTAGAAGGTTCCCTGTATAATTTACAGAATTCGCTAACTAGTTCTAGTTTCTTTCATATGTAAGCAAAGTGAACATTATGAATTAATACACTTCCTCCAAAAAGAATGCTTGCCATGTCATTATGACGCACAGTCATAATTCCCAAGCTTGGATTTCACTTCCTGTATTTGAATCTTGTGACCCCTTCAACATGACATCAAGCATTTAGAAAGGTCACATTTGTAAAACTGACCTCTTTTCCTGAGAGGTGATAAACCCGGGCCTCCTGCAGCAGTGGGAACACCTCGGCACATTGGCGGATCAGAGGGTCTCCTTCCACCCTTTCTACAAAGTACCATGGGTCCAACAAGGGCAGCCTTACATGTGTGAGGACACGGGGCAGCTGAGCTATTCTTTCATCTTGTTGGGCCCTCACCCAACGTGTAACCACATCAAATACCTGCTCCTCTTCTGTTACCCCCAAGTCATCATGCTGGAGCAGACTGACCAACACATCTGCTGGAAGCTCAAGGATCTCATCATGGTCCGCTACTTGAGAGAAGTTTTGGATAATGTAGGTGTAGACTTGGGCTTTCAAAGACTCCAGCGAGTGCACATCAGCTAGATGCAGGATTCCCACACAGTTGTCTGGGTGTAGGGCTTCTGCTAAGTAACTGGCACAGGCGTCCACAATACGCGGAAACTGCAAACATAGATTAGATTTGAGGTCATTACAGAGCATTAAATTATCATTTCGCATTTAGACATTTAGGGACACTACCATTACAGACATTTTGGGTCAGTAAGATTTCATTTTTAAAGAAATTAATACTTTTATTCAGCAAGAATGCATTAAATTTATCAAAAGTGACGTAAAAGTGATCAAAAGTGGGTAAAGGCTTGTACAATGTTGCAAAAAATCGCAATCCTGAAAAAATGTATTATGGTTTCCACAAAAATATTAAGCAGCATAACTGTTTTTAACATTGATAATAGTAAGAAATGTTTTTGAGCACCAAATCAGCATATTAAAATAGTTTCTGAAGGATTACGTTACGTAATTTTAAATCATTATAATATTTTACAATATTAAAGCTTTTACTGTATTTTGAGGAAATAAAGCAGCCTTGGTGAGCATAAGAGATTTCCTCTTGAAAACTATTAATAAAAAAACTTTTAAGCAGCAGTGTTCTTATAAAGTATATATCTACTGTAAAGCACTTTGTAAAAATTGTTTTCAAAGGTGCTGTATAGATAAAACATTACTTATTGTTATTATACTTATATCTTAACTTTATAAGATATATAATATCTTAATTATCTGAAATAACTTGAAACAGTTTGGATGTCTTCACCTCCAACTAAAGAAACAAAAACATAAAATACCACAAATGTGACACTGGGGAAGTCATGTGTCACATAAAATGTCATGTGTACCCAGCAAAAACATACTGGCAGACATTAAAATTGTCATACTTGACAGAGACCGTGTTACATATAGGCTAATCCACCATAAAAATTATTTGATATAAAATTTGATAAAAAGCTGTCATAGTACAAACCTGAAATAGGCTGGCTGCCTCAAGCATTCTCTGAACATTGTCCTTGGTTATGATGACTTTGCTGGTGTAAGTGTATTCTAACAGGATTCTCATGGTGTCAGCATCAATGCCTTTAATATTTATGTTTTCTTCATGTTTTTCTCTCAAATCAGTACAAAACATTGCTCTGTAAAATATACATTTATAAAAATTAAATTTATTTCAAGACTTAAAAATGTATATTTAGGGCTGGGCAATAAATCGATAACTATAATTTTCGCGCAATATAAATTTCCACGATAAACGATATGAAGAGTTCAATAAATGTTCGATATAATGTTTATGAGGCAAAGGCGGAACGGAAGAGCGCTAGTCATTTGAAGCGCGTCACTCGGACCGTTTATCTGCTCGGATCAAAGTTTAAACGGCAGCGTATGGGGTTAGATCTCTGCCACAATTCTGCATGCGAAAGATCACATTTTGAGAGCACAAAAGTGCATTTTGCACGCGCGCGATCTGAGTTTTGTGAAGAAAATGTTCATCTCGCAAAGAAAAAAGTATTTCGAGCACACTAAAATCAATTTGGCATTTAAAATAAGTTTTTGGATGTGTGCAGATCTTTTCTTTTGCGTGTGTAACGTTTCACTAACTTGCTCCCTTGATGCCCACCCTCAGTGCTCTCTAAATGCCGACGGCTGGCTTGCTCAACACAACCCAGCGTTACAATATGCCATAATTCCAGCCAATCAGAGACAAGGCTGCTAAATTCTGATTGGCTGCCTTGACAACCAATTACATCATTCCTTGTATTACTGATGACAGCGGAAGTGGGAAAATACTAGGGCGGTGTTCGATACATCGATACGACGATGTATCGTCACAGAGATTTGACGATACGAGCATCGATACAGCTGGCCCTGTATTGATATTGTGACACGTGTGCAGCAGTGGACCGCGCTTAATTTGAATACAAGAACACAGTTTAAAACGGAGTAAAAAAAGTGCAAGGTTTCTAAAAAATAATGAATAGAGCATAATATGTAGGCTCTAACAAGATTTAATCTGGCCGCAGAGGAACACAACCGGGGCTGCCTGATATAAAGAGACGTCATCTCCGAAACAGAGCTTCCCACTTGCGTAATACGGAAATATCTACTAAGTGTGTTACTTATCTTTGTCGACCTGGCAACCATGTGCACGCACGCTCTTTGAAAACACCGGTTAGCTTGCAGTTTAGCGATCTCCACTTCAATATTCTATTTTCAGAAAAGTGTAATTTATCAAGTGTTCATTTATGAGAGAGAGAGAGAGAGAGAGAGAGAGTGAGGCTGTGTATGTATGAATTACCACCGCTTTGCTGTTTCTCTATTAACAGTGAAGCTGTGGATTTAATTGCTTTAGAAACAATGAGTACATTACAATAAAAATTTATCAGAATGAATACAATATTATTTATGGGCTTAAAAACAAGATGCAAACAATCAGAATATTGTACCTGGGGAGTGCACAATGTAAACATGAAACATATGCCATTACCTATA
>NW_015645540.1:2181334-2189953 GCF_001515625.1 Sinocyclocheilus rhinocerous
GTTGCTGCTGTTATCAGTTCTCTCTTGCACTCGAGCACAATGCGCAGTCTTCACACAGACAATCGTACGCTTTGTTCTGGTAAAAGCACAAAACAAAATGCACACAAACATGTCCTTGCTCTTGATATACAATCACTGATGAACACCTTTGGTTTTAATGAGAGAAGAAAAAAAACTACACGAGGGTGGAATAGAACCCAGAACCTCGGAAATGCTTGACAAAAGTTCTACCACTAAACCACTAAAGCTCACACGAACTAGTTATGCGAATTTATATATTTATTCAGTTCTGTGAATAATTTATTCAGTTCTGTGCCCCCCCGCGGCACGGGCCCCAGCGCGGCTGCACTGCCTGCACTGTCTGTAGTTACGCCACTGCCGAGATCCAAAGAAATTCAGAAACAAATGAGAAAGAAAGTAATTGAGATCTATCAGTCTGGAAAAGGTTATAAAGCCATTTCTAAAGCTTTGGACTCCAGCGAACCACAGTGAGAGCCATTATTCACAAATGGCAAAAACATGGAACAGTGGAGAACCTTCCCAGGAGTGGCCGGCCGACCAAAATTACCCAAAGAGCACAGCGACGACTCATCCAAGAAGTCACAAAAGACCCCACAACAACATCCAAAGAACTGCAGGCCTCACTTGCCTCAGTTAAGGTCAGTGTTCATGACTCCACCATAAGAAAGAGACTGGGCAAAAATGGTCTGCATGGCAGAGTTCCAAGAAGAAAACCGCTGCTGAGCAAAAAGAACATAAAAGGCTCGTCTCAGTTTTGCCAGAAAACATCTTGATGATCCCCAAGACTTTTGGGAAAATACTCTGTGGACTGACGAGACAAAAGTTGAACTTTTTGGAAGGTGTGTGTCCCATTACGTCTGGCGTAAAAGTAACACTGCATTTCAGAAAAAGAACATCATACCAACAGTAAAATATGGTGGTGGTAGTGTGATGGTCTGGGGCTGTTTTGCTGCTTCAGGACCTGGAAGACTTGCTGTGATAAATGGAACCATGAATTCTGCTGTTTACCAAAAAATCCTGAAGGAGAATGTCCGGCCATCTGTTCGTGACCTCAAGCTGAAGCGAACTTGGGTTCTGCAGCAGGACAATGATCCAAAACACACCAGCAAGTCCACCTCTGAATGGCTGAAGAAAAACAAAATGAAGACTTTGGAGTGGCCTAGTCAAAGTCCTGACCTGAATCCTATTGAGATGCTGTGGCATGACCTTAAAAAGGCGGTTCATGCTCAAAAACCCTCCAATGTGGCTGAATTACAACAATTCTGCATAGATGAGTGGACCAAAATTCCTCCACAGCGCTGTAACAGACTCATTGCAAGTTATCGCAAACGCTTGATTGCAGTTGTTGCTGCTAAGGGTGGCCCAACCAGTTATTAGGTTTAGGGGGCAAACACTTTTTCACACAGGGCCATGTAGTTTTGGATTTTGTTTTCCCTTAATAATAAAAACCTTCATTTAAAAACTGCATGTTGTGTTCACTTGTGTTATCTTTTACTAATATTTAAATTTGTTTGATGATCTGAAACATTAAAGTGTGACAAACATGCAAAAAAAATAAGAAATCAGGAAGGGGGCCAACACTTTTTCACACCACTGTACTTAAGTATATCTTTAATTGGACTTCAGCACTACTTACGCATAATTAAAGTTCATTCAATACAAAATTAGTTGTTCCAATTTAGCAGACTTAAGGTATACCAGTTTAGTATACCAACAGTACAATTTCAGGGCATTTTTTTATTAAGTACATAGATATTTAAATGTATTTGTAGTATACTTAGCATGAAATAAATGTATTTCAAATACATTTTAGTATATTTATTTTTCACTAGGGTTCCGATCTGGCTTCATCCAATCAACAACCAATGGATAGAAACAAGTCCTCATCCCTACAGTTTTTTTCATCCTTTTTGATAATACATTTTATTCAGATGTGCATCACAGTTTGGAACAAATAATGATGCTTGCGGTGCAATATTTGACCGGAAGGGTAAAAATTACATGTATTTTCCTCAGTTACAGCTAGTTAGAGCTAGCCTGCTTCCAATCAGACACAGAGATGAAGTAGTGCAGTAAGATCACATTTGTTTGAATGAATTATAGCATTTATTTCAATTAATTATTGATCGATTGAGAGATAGAGAGAGAGAGAGAGAGAGAGAAAGAGATGAAAAGTTGGTTTGTAATTCCCTGCATCTGCATGTAACTACCTGCATCTCTCTCTACAAACAATGAAGCTGTAAGTTTAGTTACTTCAAAAACAGTGATTTTACCTCCTTGTTGCTGAGAAATATAATGTTGCAATTCAGCAGTGTTGACAACAAGTTTCTGTGGATGTTTTTGTGTGTGCACAGCACAATCTGCAATATCTGTGTGCAGGTGATGTGTGTGCATCAATTAAAACAGCGCATTAACATAGAATAGTGATTAAACTGACTTGGATCTACCTGTGCATTAAACAGTTTTAACAGCAATTAAAAAATCAGTTCAAATCGGCAATAATGAAATCACATCTGGATTGGATTGATATATTAATAAAAAAAAAAACTAACTGGGGGGGTTATACATACATACCAATACATACCCTTTTGATTCTGCCGTATTGTTTTCTTATACTATATGAGATGCAACCCTATACAGGTTTGTGATTTTTTTTCAGACTATCTTTTGTTGTTTAAGTCCTGTTTAAAGAATGCAGATAGGCTGTGGCTTTCTGAAATATTTGTAAATGTCAGAAAGAGGCCTGTGGGAATAAACGAAAAGAGAACATGGGCAGACATAAGTATCACACGACCTGTCTGCTGTGGTCAGTCCTCTTCCAATAATCCAGAGGTCAGTGTTCCTTCCTTCTCAGGCCGACCCACATTTACACACTTCAGTGAAACTCCCAGTGCAAACAGCCAACTCTCAAACAAATATTCTCCTATACACTTCAGACCCTTGAGAGAGACAAAAGGAGGGGTAAAGAGGAAAAAAGTGACATTTTGATGGCTGCCCAATCCCGTTGAAGCTGAAGATGTTATTCTTTGGCTTCAATTTGAGAGGAACGGAACCTTTCCCCTCTCCTGTCATCCGGCGCTTCTGTGTTTCTTCCTTCCCTCCGCACTCATCTCTTCCTCATTTCCGTCTTGTCATCCAGAGTCTCATCAAATGTCAGAGGACAGCATGCTGTCCCAGAGTGCTGGCTCCATCTGCATCTTGAAATACATATTTGTGGTGAGACTGATCTCCCTCAGGTCCTGTGGAAGGGGTCAGCACATTTATACAGAACCCTGATGAGACCACCTAGTGAGAATGTGACGGCAAATGTCCCAGGAGATGCCACTCTCTCTCTCTCCTTTTCTCGTATTTTAAACTGCTCTTGTCAGTTAAACAAAGCTCTTCAGAAAGCCCTTCACAAACTTGCATGTACAATGTAAGAACAGGCTGCTATTATTTGACTTCAAGGTATAGTTCACCCAAAAATGACAATCCTGTCATAAATAATGGAACAAAAAAGAAGATGTTTTGGAGAATGTTTGAGCTGTTTTTGTCTAAATAATGCCAATTTCAATGGGGTTCAAAAGTTTCAAGTCTCAAAAAGAACATACAGGTGATTTATCCAAACATAAGTGCATACATCTGATTGTATATATAATATTTAAGACTTTGTTTACTTTCACATCAAATCAAAACACTGATCAACATTTACATACACAGGCTACATTAAATATGCTAATATGAACATTAAAAGTCAAACCTCATTGGTTCAAACATCATGGTTCATGCATTAAATTCATTTATCTTAATGCCCTGTTTGCATTGTTTTATTGTTAACTAAAATGATTTAAATGAAGTGAAATAAATGTGAAATAAAATATTGATATTAGATTGAAAAGATTACACTTGCATGAAAGTTTGAAATGTTGCCTTGGCAGCTAATTGGAGTTTATGTTGAAGTAGCCTACTAAAATTACTAAAACTGAAAATGATAGAAAAATAAATAAAGCTAAATAGAATGATAAAAAACAAAAACAAAAGCACAAAATTACTAAAACATAAAATCTAAAAATAAAAGCTAATTCAAAATATTAATAAATACTATAATAGTATATACATAATATTAAAATAAAACCTTTTTAGTGACTTGAATCATCTTGGATCCCCATTAACGTTGAAACACACTTTAAAATATCTTCTTTTGTGTTTCACAGAACAAAAAAAGTCATATAGGTTTGGAATGACATGAGGGTGAGTATGATGGCAGAATTTTCATTTCAGGGTGAAATGAAATGAGAGAATGAGAGAATATTTCCAACTAGTCAGTTTGTTTTTCCATATTCGCAGCCTTGTCTCTGATTGGCTGGAATTATGGCATATTGTAACGCTGGGTTGTGTTGAGCAAGCGAGCCGTTGGCATTTAGATAGCACTGAGGGCGGGCATCAAGGGCCTCATTTATAAAATGTGCGTATGCACAGATTTGATCTTACAGTGTGTGTACGCTAAAATCCACGGCAACGTTCATATTTATAAAATCTTTGACGTGGAAAAGTAGTTAGCGCCACGTCAGGGTCTGAGCAGGCGTACGCACTTTTCCTTGTGGCAAAGTCGGAGTACTGCAGCTATTTGAACATCTAAGGTGCAATAATAATAAAAGCGGTGTATGTGCAAGCACCGAATTCATCATAAACAACAAAGATGCATTGTAAGATTTTATTTTTATTAACGGGAGTTTTTGCAAGATTAAACTGACCTTTTTAGTGTTGAGTGTTCTTTACTCGCTTCCTGTACACAGTTTATTCCATGTTGTTTTTTTTATTATTTTATTTTACAAGAGAGCTTGCGAAGTCTTGATTTACTACTAATGCGTAAAATAAAAAAAAATGCATAAATGCATCTCCGACTGTTTTGTCTGTGTAGCCTATAAGAATAGGCCTATGTCGTGCAATAACGGTTTTAATATATTCTATTCAATAACATTGTTAACTGTTTTTATTTATAACATCTGCTGCTTTGCTTCTGTGAAAATGAATAGAGACATCAGCCTTAAACTTTGTTTTTGTCATTTACATCAGTTATATTTGTATAAAATACACAATATATTTTTGTGTCAGTACATTAATGGCACATTTGAGCAGCATTAGTAAACTGTGTAAATATAAATAAATGCCAAATCACATGCAGGTTTTTTCAGACCGGAGACCATAATCGTGTAATAATTTATTTTATTATGATATGAAACGTCCGATTTCGTGATACTAAACTTTTTATTAGTTGTCATAGCAAGTGATTTTAAAAGTAGGATGTTTTTTTCTATTTTCTATGTGCTCGTCATTCTCAAGCATAGAAATTCGGATATTGGCGTGTGCTCTTTTATATGGTAATAATAATAATTAGGGGGAGCTTACAAGGCGGAGATCTGACACCAGTCAGCTGTGCACAGTTTTAAGATAATTTGCGATTTATAAATGTCACATCTGGAAGAGAGGCGTACGCAGGTGTTTTTGTGTGCACGTTCATTTTCTCTGAATCGCACTTACGCACATTTGAGAAATTATCTTAGAACAAATTTAGGACGGTTTATACGCAACATTTTATAAATGAGGCCGCAGGTGAGCAAGCTTTTGCACGCGCAAAAGAGAAGGTCTGCATGAATCAAAAAACTTATTTTAAATGCAAAATTGATTTTCGTGTGCTCGAAATACTTTCTTCTTTACAAGACAAACATTTTCTCCACAAAACGCACTTTTGCGCACGCAGAATTGTGGCAGAGATCTAATCCCATAACGGCGCGAGTTTCACTAGAGCAGATGCGTTCACTCGCTGATGAGTCTCGATCAAGCGGTGCTGTGAGATCCAGTGTGAAGTGCTTGAGTTCAGCGAGGAACACAAATAACTTGGTTTACAGCTAGATGAAACAGCGCTGACAAACAGGAGAAACGTTGTGCGCAACGATATAGTATAGGCTTTTTAATCTACAAATCACCATCATTTACCATAGATTTACTGTAATAACACTAACTGCACCATGGTATTGTGTCAGAAATGTGGGTATTTGTGTAAAATTTTATTATATTATTAATGTAGACATAAAGGGGTCATATGATGCGATTTCAAGTTTTCCTTTTTCTTTGGAGTGTTACAAGCTCTTGGTGCATAAAGAAGATCTGTAAAGTTGCAAAGACTAAAGTCTCAAATCCAAAGAGATATTCTTTATAAAAGTTAAGAGTCAGCCACACCTACCTAAAACGGCTCGTTCTAACACGCCCCCACAAAAATAATGATCTTTAAAATAGCATCATATGACCCCTTTAAATGTATTGAAGGAGGAGTAATGGAATATAATTACTAAATGTATTTAGACTACTGTTTTTCATAAAAATACCTAAGCCATATTACATTTTTTACCATGGTATTGAGGTGCTATATTTGTGGTTTTAACTGCGATTATCATGATCTAAATGTATGCTACTATGCAGGGCCGCTGTTGGCCAAATGGGTGCCCTAAGCAGAACCGTATTGTCAAATATTATGGATGTAAAAAAAAAAACTACTATAGGGGTCAAAATAGACCTTTAATAAAATATAAAAGTAAATAAATAAATAAATTGTAATTAAATTGTATTATTTATAAATTACAATTATAGCTCTAGACAGTTACCTATGGCTATTATTTTATTAATACAGTTGTCTAATTGATTTTATAGTCTCAAGCATTCAGAAATCACGCAAAAGAAAACTAAGCAGTTTTACTACGATTTTACTACAAATTTTTTTTTAAATTTTTGTAAGGGTTGTGATGTCCACATGTTTTTGTTGAATAAATTATAGAGGCTGTAGTATTTCTGTTGCAAAAAGGTGGCCAAAAATTAATAAAGATTATGTGGATATTTGAATTAGCCTAAATGTTTGGTCAATATAAAGGACTTGATTGTCCTGTAGCGTAACAGCAGCAATTACCAGGCCTTTTGTAATAATATGTAATGTACATAAATTGTTTATTTTGTATTACATTATTTATTTTAACAGTGTTAATCAATGAAACCATATAATTATTAATTAACCAATCATTATTGCCTCATTTTTATATAATGCATTTTAAGTCATTTTAAAGGCTGTTGTTGGCTTAGGTCTGATTTTATAACCACAAAAATATTATCTTAATGCTTCTTTGTAAACTATTATTTGAAGTAAAAACCATGGTTAATTCGTGGTTAAACATCCATGGCTACAAGAACCATGATTTTTGGTTTTATTCATAGTAAAACCATAGCTAATTTTTGGAAGGGAAAATGGAAAGTCAGAGAGAACATTAGATGCGCTAAAAAAGTTTCACAGGATTATGAATGTACCTGAAAGTGATGCACGGGCTTCATCTTTTTTTCCTTTTCTTTTCACAGGCATAGTTGTCCATCAATTATGATCAT
Source organism: Sinocyclocheilus rhinocerous (assembly GCF_001515625.1). Lineage (NCBI taxonomy): Eukaryota > Metazoa > Chordata > Actinopteri > Cypriniformes > Cyprinidae > Sinocyclocheilus > Sinocyclocheilus rhinocerous. The sequence continues at coordinate 2,188,763 of NW_015645540.1, forward strand.
TCACATTCAGCCGCAAACATGCGGTGCGAGCGGTCGCGGGCGCGGATGCGGGAATGGCGCTTCACGTGTGCTTAGCGTACTGCCTACTGCGTTCACTGTAAAATGCATTTTTTAAAAAAATAATTACTATATATATATATATATATATATACCCCCGGGAGCTGGTGCCCTACGCAAACTGCGTATAGGGAGCGGCGGTACTGCTACTATGGAAGACCAACTGTTAAAAAAACACTTCAAACAGTCAGAATAATTACATTTCACCATATAAAAATTAGATTGCTACAATTTCTACAGATATAACTGATATAACTATAATTAACATAAATCTACATCTGCATCCTAACTCAAGCTACTATCAAATGTGTATTTCTAAGACAATTTTTGTATATTATTAATAGCCTATTATCAGGCAACACAAGTTTCGTGATTTGAAACAATATTACTCATTAGAACATGCAGAACTAAGAATTTTTTTTTTTCTATTAAGATACTTGTTAGAAAACACTCTCTGTCTTTTTATTGGTTCCAGATGTTTTCACCCTCTTCTTCTTCCCTCTCTCACTCGCCCTCCCTGTACAGAGCACTGTTGTTTTCTCTTACTTCCCCCTCCTCCATCTGCTCTCTCTCTCTCTCTCTCTCGTATTAGATCTCTTACTCACATTCGAGGTATGCATGCGCAAATGTATACATTAGCTTCTCTTGATTCAAATGTCCAAATAAGGACATGATAGCTAGGAATGAGGTTCGTGATGAAACCATGAAGATAGTTTAGCATCCTTCGCAAAAGTCTATTCCTAATATGTCCATGTTTTTCTGTTCATATGGCCATTTTATATAAACACATGTTCTTGGCCAAAGATCCTATATGTGTATGTCATCTATATCCTCATTGGTTAAAGGGTTGAAACTCCCCTCGACATATGCCTATATAATATCTTTGTATCTATGAATAAAGTTGAAGTATTGAGAATACCATTGAATGTGTGTTTTCTTGCTTCCCGGCCGTATACACTTTAAGGAACTGAGAACTTCAAGGCGGCAAAGAGATATCGAGGGACCAATTGTTAATTTCCAACAGTATGATTCTAATCATAAGTGCATTTGTAAGATATTTCCTCCACTGGTGATAGAAAATGAGTAACTTTTTTTCCTGTTGTCTTTCTTCCTCTGAGGTGGCACAAAAAAAGG
>NW_015645540.1:2192568-2210797 GCF_001515625.1 Sinocyclocheilus rhinocerous
TTTTTTTTAAAGGGGTCATATGATGCGATTTCATTTTTTCCTTTCTCTTTGGAGTGTTACAAGCTCTTGGTGCATAAAGAAGATCTGTAAAGTTGCAAAGACTAAAGTCTCAAATCCAAAGAGATATTCTTTATAAAAGTTAAGAGTTAGCCACGCCTACCTAAAACGGCTCGTTCTAACACGCCCCCACATATCTACCTCACTATGTGGGAAGATTTGCATAACGCCGCCCAAATGTTCACGCAAAGAAAGAAGGCGTAACTTTTATTCTCACTGTAGTATTGTTGCCGCTGCCGCCATGTCCTGAAGACGCTGTGTGCTTCGTTGTGAAAGCGAAGCTACTTTGTTTGGTCTTCCAAAAGAGGACGATATCCGCTTCGTCATGCCTAGAGCTGATCTGTGCTGGTCGCTGAGGGAATACATCAACTTAGTGCTGTGGATCGCCGGATTGGCTTTCACCGTTTTCACCGCTCCTTTGCCGGGACCGCCGTTCTCGACCCCGCCGCCTCAGCTCACTCTTGCCCGGCTTCAGCTCAGGCTAAGCCGGGGCTTTCGCTCACGCTAGGCCGCTGTGTTTTTCGTTGTGAAAGCGAAACTACTTTGTTTGGTCTTCCAAAAGAGGACGATATCCGCTTCGTCATGCCTAGAGCTGATCTGTGCTGGTCGCTGAGGGAATACATCAACTTAGTGCTGTGGATCGCCGGATCGGCCCTCACCGTTTTCAGCGCTCCTTCGCCGGGACCGCCGTTCTCGACCCCGCCGCCTCAGCTCACTCTTGCCCGGCTTCAGCTCAGGCTAAGCCGGGGCTTTCGCTCACGCTAGGCCGCTGTGTTTTTCGTTGTGAAAGCGAAACTACTTTGTTTGGTCTTCCAAAAGAGGACGATATCCGCTTCGTCATGCCTAGAGCTGATCTGTGCTGGTCGCTGAGGAAATACATCAACTTAGTGCTGTGGATTGCCGGCACATTTTATGGAGGACTGTTTACTGATCCTGGGAGAGTCACGTTAGACTAAAATGCCAGCAGTTCTGACTCACGTGAGTACGTTTTCATTTAAAGGATTTGCTACTGATGATTCAAACGCGAGTTTTGGGCAGTGTGGATTAACGTTAGCACTTGTTGTTTGTCATTTCTCTGATCACAAATGCAGACAGGGTTTTATGTTTACGCGGCGCAATGCAACGCAATGCGTAAAAAGACAGTATAAGTCATTATAATCCGTAATTATGTCCCCACTGGATGCAACAAATGCCTCGTTTATAATGGGTTTTCATGTTTTTGTCTCGTCGCTCCGGCCGGACACGGCATCAACAGTATGTGAGGGGCGTAACATTTCCGTCTCATGCTTGAGGTATTCGGCCAATCACAACGCACTGGATATCTGGCCAATCAGAGCACACCTCGCTTTTCAGACCGATTAGTTTTGTAAAAATCGACGCGTTTCAAAAAGGCGGGGCATAGATGAGAAACAATAATGTACAGTATGTGGAAAATAATGTGTTTTTTTAACTTTAAACCGCATAAACACATTTCATTACACCAAATACACAAAATAATGTTCTTTTTAGCAGCATCATATGACCCCTTTAAGGGAAATGGCTGGTAAAGTGTAAAGAATTAAAAAACGTGAAGTGTTTGTCATGTTCTGAACATAAAGATTAGTTTTTAACCGTCTGGTTTTTACAACTTTCACATTAGAGCAAAAAATCTGCCTTAAACTGGAAAGAAATAAAAATTTGACATTTATAGTGATAATTATCGATATCGACTGATATGGAAAAAAATGATCGTGATAATTTTTTGGCCATGTCGCCCAGCCCGTATATTTATTTAAAGAAGAAGCTCTCTTACTATTTTTTTTAATAAAAATAAATGTTACATGAAACAAGCAAACTAATTTCTCTGTGTATCACATCAAATGACCCGAATGTGCTACTGGCTAACCTGAAATAATGACTGGCTGCAGCAAGGACCACTCGATGGCACTGGAAGCTCTGACCCTGTACGAGGAGGCTGACGTCGATTAAGCTGTCCTCCAGCCGGAGACTGTGCAGTCCATCCTGCAAATAACCAGCAAACACAGAGTCTTCAAACACAACCTGACCATCTTGACGGTTCTCCTGCATCGAGCTCTCCAGCATGCTCAGACCACCTGCTGAAGCTTCACTCTTGGCAGATGAAGGGCACTCAGAGTTATTCTCTAAAGTGTCAGCCATGATCCAGAGTCCCAAAAAGTTACAGATTTAACCTCTGAATGATGTTTAACACCATGTGATGTCTAGATATGGGTGAAACACTAGAGCCGAAAGCTGAACTGTTCTTTTCTAACATATAAACTTCCTGTTTTCATGACGGACAAAGAGGAAGTACTGACTGACGCCTCTCAAATTCAGCTCTGCAATTTCTCAAGTCGTTTGGATTATGCCTGTTCCTCTGTGCTATTTGCAAACTTGTGCATTTAAAGCAACTGTTCAAGGGGAAATATATAATTTCACATGCTCACGCTATTCATCAAACATCACAGCTTCATTAAAAAGGAAACAAATGTCTTAATTATACCTTCTGAAAAAAATCTAAAAAAAGAAAGAAATATATATAAGGACATCCTTTTCTTGTACAGAGATGTTTAAACACTACAGTCTGATTAAATAGGATTCACAGCAGTATTAACATGAATTTCATTTAGATTTCATCAAGTACTGTAATCAGTGTAACAACTAGATCTTTTCAGAGTCATGACAGAATGATGCAAGCTCTAGAAATGTACCAGTCGATGTTACAGGTTCAACCATCTTTGCGCCAAGTCTGTTTTAATAATAATTTACAAAGGATATATTTTATGATGGTTTCATCATTAAAAACTTTGTATCTCATAGGAAACAAGCAGAAAAAAGACAGGAAGTGTATTTACTCAATTGGAATGTCTGAAAATGTTTCTCATTGAAATGTTATGTTAAAAACAAGTTAGATTTAACATGCAAATATAGCAAATTATTCAAATTATTCTATGACAACCTCTGGAGATGCATTAAGGTCTGGTATTCTGTCAGATTTTTAGTTAAAATATAAAATACTGTATACATACACTAATACAAAACCTGTGAAAATGTCCCAATTCATGTTTCCCCCCCCATTTCTGCATGCTAATCAAAATACATAATATACAAAACGATTTAATAAACTAAGTTTTGCAATACAATTTTAAAAACAGAAATGGTTCATTTAATTTCATACAGCAACATTGTTCCATTTTGTTGAGACAAGTAAAGGCAAATAGGTAGTAGGCACAAGTGACAGGTCATTAAGGGAGGATGGGACAGTTTGTCTAGCTTCTCTAGAAGGTAAAAAAGGGAAAAAAAGTACTTTGTTAGGCCAGAGTTCAACAATACTCAAAACTAATTAAAATTCAAGAGAAATTTGAAATGTTCAGTTACACACTGACCAATGCAATGGTGTCTGAACGGTTTACATAAAAAAAATACAATGAGAGACATCAGTAGAAAACAAGAGAGGTCTACAGTCAGTGGCTCCTCTGGTTTTGTATTCCCTTAAAGGCACGTTAAAGGAGAGTTTGGTGTGAGGAGGCAAGACATGGTGATTGTGCAAGTTAGTCGCCTGGGTGGCGATGACTAGGGTCCTCAGAGCTGAATAGCAAAGGTCCTTCACGGGACTAGAAGGGGGACCCTGCTGGAGTGATAGAGATTCTCACAGGAATCGGTTGTGAGAAGGAATTTGGCCATTGGCACATAGTGACAAACGGCTAGCGGTTACTCTTCATTGCCTCCTTGGCAGCAAGTATAAGGGGAGTGAGGCTGGAGAGAGGCTTCGCCAGCTTGAGGAAAGGATGCTGCAAGAGACAGAAGGACATTAGCACATTTTCCAGAAAATCGACTAGTCATCAATACCTCCACAGTCTATTCTAAGGGTTCCCAAACCCTTTTTGTCAGCCAAACGACAAAATATGTTTTTTTTTATTTTTTATTTACTTGAAGTACCCCGAGAATTTAAGTTAATATTTCAATCATTTAAAAACATATCCACATATTCACGGTTCTCTGATGATGGTTAAGAGTCACAAGACTTGCAAGTAAACAAAATACTTAATCTTTTTTTATTAAATGAATTTAAATTATTATTTCAATGAATTTTAATAATGATTATTAGTTTTAACTCTATAAAAAGGAAGGCAGAAATATATTACTGTTTTAAATTACAATTGTACTTTAAAGTAAAAAAAAAAAAAAAAAACGAATATTTGATCATTATAAAAATATTTTTATTTTACACCACAAGCTTCAACTACTACTACTAATGTTTGTGCCTGAAATTCTTCACTTTCAAATGAACACTGGTGAAATGCTGTAAACGTTTGTCCACAAAAATGCTGGAAATTTTGTGAACTTAAATAAAGAGAACCTAGTGCACATTGCATTCCCAAATTCACTCATCCAAATAGTGGTTACCGTTTTATTTTGATTAATTTTGCAGCCCTATTTATCTATTTTAATTTTACATTCAATTTTATTAATTATTAGCTTATCACATCACAAACCTATTGCGAATTCCCTCCCAAACCCCCGTTTAGGAAACCCTGGTGTATTCAAACAGAGGTATAAACTGACAAAACAATTTGTTGAGGCATTTTGGGATTCAGTTTTGCTCTTTACCTGCAAGAGTTCTTTTCCTCCACCTCTCTTCTCCACATCCATCTCGAGGCAGCGGTTTAGGAAGTCTCTAAAAATGGGTGACAGCTTCTCTGGGTTCTGCAGCTCTGGGGTGCCATTAGTAGCGATGAGGTACAGCGCCTGGAGATGAACATTAAGCATTAATGCCATAAATCTTTTTTTTTAAAGTTAAACAGATCACTTGAGCCACTGTCATTAATTACAAAAAGACTTCATAAATGAATCAGTGACAGAGTAATAAAAGTAAAAGACAAGAAAGGCTCACCCTCAGAGGGTTTTCATTGAGATAAGGAGGTTCGCCCTCTACCATCTCAATGGCCATGATACCCAGGGACCATATGTCCACTTTGGGTCCATATGCTTTACGTGTGACCACCTCAGGGGCCATCCAGTAGGGTGTTCCTACCATGGTGCTTCTCTTATTTTGCTCAGGCGTGATTTGAGCACAGAACCCAAAATCAGCTGAAAAGAGGAGAGCAAACAATTCAAACAAACTGTTCTGACATAATGAAGCCAGGTCTTGACAGTGGGATTGTGGACTCACTTAGTTTGACAGATCCATCCATTCCTAATAGAACATTGTCACTTTTGATGTCTCGATGAATGACCTGGTTTGAATGCAGGAACTCTAGAGCTTGTAAACACTGTGGAGGAAACAGACAACAATGTTCAGGTGGTGATGGGAAAAACAAACGGTTCAGAGCTCACAACTATGCCAGAAATACTGTACCTCTCTGCAGACAGCAGCGATTTGTGCTTCATCCATGCAGGTTTCTGTAACCACGTCGGTCAGAGAGCCTCCAGCAAGGTACTCCATTACCACAAAGAGCTCATCTCCTACCAAGAAGCTGCACACACACAAAAAACAGAAGGTAGATGTTACAGTAGATGGCTGGAAGGGGTTGGACGTCTTCTGATTTTTTTAAAGTCGACTTTTATGTGATGAAAGTCGAGTCGAAGTCGACTAGTCGCTGATGACGTCATTAATGAACAAGTAAGTCTGGAGCTGTGATAAACACAGCTATGGCATATGACACAGCGCTGCCCACATGGGCTATTGCTCCTATAACAGCTCATTTTTAACAGTTCTTTTGTCTTTGAGTCGTTATGTTTCTCACAGATTTCTGCTCGTTCTAAATCAGATACAGATAAAGTAGCACAGTAAAGATTACATTAATATGAATGCATTAGTGAGAGCGATTGCGTGACCAGCGACTAGTCGACGTCAAGCTTAAAGCGTCATGGCAGAGCATTGAAGTCGACTAGTCGGTACAACCCCTAATGGCTGGAAACATATTATGGGACATAATGCACAAAATAACATGACTTCAGCCATGTTTAAATAGCTTTAAGGGATGTAACTACCTGTCTACGAAGTTGACAATGTTTGGGTTCTTCATCTCCTTCATCACCAGGATCTCATTGATGATCAGCTCCTTCTTGGGCTGCTTCTGTAGGTTAATCTGCTTGATGGCAACCTATGGAAACACATCACTGTCAGTTTGCTTGGCCTGTGTCAACTAACTGAGAAAGGCCAAAAAGAAACTCAAACAATTAAATTATGGTGGTCCTTTTCATGTTAATGTAGTATGATTAATGATATTAAATACACTACCATTGAAAACGTTTGGGGTCTGTATAGTTAAGTTATAGGTAAGTTTTTTTTAAAGTCTCTTATGCTCACCAAGGCTGAATTTATTTGATCAAAAATAAAATAAAAACAGTAATATTATGAAATATTATTACAATTTAAAATTCAGTTTTAATATAATTTAAAATGTGTCACATGATTCTTCACAAATCATTCTAATTTGCTGATGTGGTGCTCAAGAAACATTTCTTATTATTAATGTTGAAAACAATTGTGCTGCTAAAAATTTGGATTCTTTGATGAATAAATCATTTAAAAACTGCAATTTCTTTGAAATAGAAATCTTTTGTAACATTATGAATGTCTTTACTATCATTTTTTATTTAATGCGTGAACAGTAGTGTACATTAAGCAATTGTCCTCGACCCATATGTAAATTCAGTTATGATGTTGTTTATTCAAGGACTTTTCTCAGGAAACAGATTAAAATTAGATTAAGAATTGAATAGAGAAAAAACCTCTTGGCCAGTAGCAACGTCAATGGCTGTGTACACCGTACCAGACGCACTGTAAAGAGAAAACATTCAATTGAAGCAATCTTCAAAGTTTATAAATTCAGCTACTGGCTAACTGATTTTGTTATACAGACTGATATATTGAAAGTAAAACTTCCAAAATAGCTATGAATCATTGAATATATTTACCCTTGTCCAATTTTTTCGTATCTTGTGTATTTTTTCTTGGGATCTCCAATACTGACAATAGTTCCTGAGATCAATCACAACAACACTGAATTCTGTCATACAAAATCACTTTCACATGTTGCAGTGCATATAATAACAGTATTGTTATAGTGAGCATCTTTTAGCATGTTTAGTAATCACCAAAGACATACTAAGTTTCTCCATAATCTCCTCATCTGTCATCTTGCCCTTGCCCTTCTTCTGTTTATCTGCAGCTTTGCAACCATCTGTATCTGCAATGGCAGCAGGTGCCGGAATGGGATCGATGACAGAACGAGTGTATACCTATCCAGACAACAAAGACACCAACAATATGGCATATACTCAAGAACCATAAAGTATAAAATTTTAAAATAATATTGCCTTTTTGATATGACAAATATGACAAAAAAAAAAACTCACAGATATGGTATGTTGAGGACGTGGTGCTACAACAGGAGGTGGGGCTTCATCATCGTCATTATCATCAGGATCCTTGACTGGTGATTGCTCTGAGCCTTTTTTTGCTGGTGGTGCATCTTTATCTGAAATCAAGTGAATGAACATAGACATTAGAGGATAAATACTAATACAGTTAGACTGGTGTTATGTATTTTACAGGTCATTTACCTGTAAAGCTGAGGTATTTCTGCCTGCTGTTGCCTGTGGAGTCGTAGAATTTGAGCACATCCAGCACAGCCTGAGGGTTTTTCTTCTGCTCAGATTTTGTGATGTTGGAGGTCTGCAGCAGCCGAGCCCACTGCTCTGGCATGCCCTGAGAGACAGAAACGAGAAAGATAGAGAAGTGGGAATGAAAATAAGAAAGGGTTAGGGCCTATCTAATAATTTGATTAATTAAACTTCAGCAAATTAAATCAGTGCACTATGACAGACAGGAGACAAATGGTCACAGAATTCAATCTAGGCAATTGAATTGGCAATTCTTTCAGCATTTGATGGATTAGGACAGATCAGGGGCAGCATGGGTAAACTGCACTAAAAGAAAGTAGGGAAGTACGTCTCACTCACAGTGAACTCCCCCGTGACAGAATCGAAGCCCACGTGTATGGTGTGCTCAAAGTCTGAAGGGTTTGAAATCTCTGGACGCTCCTTATCCTTGTCTTTTTTTCTTCCTTCAACAGAAAGAATGGTTGTGGTTACATGCTTCTGGTCACTGTATATAATAATTTATCACACACACATAATTTTACGATCAATGATCCCAAGTCTGAGATGAGCCTCTATGTCCAAAAATATGATCAGTTACAGCGTACTATAGAGTACTATAAGGTAAATTAAAGGAACGTGTTGAGTTCAATACAAGTAGAGCCTTATTGTCACCACTTGTGGCATTGATTACCATTGAAAATATTTAAAAAAAGCAAAAATCTGCGTTATAGTAAGCCATTAACAATGAAAGTAAACAGGGCAATGCCATAAATGTTGAAAAACACATTGATTTGAAAATATAGCAACTAGAATTGAACATTAATCTTAACATGAGACTAATGTGATAGAATCACTTGCTAACCTTGTACATTACAATTTTATCCAAGGCCAAAGAGGAGAAAGAGAATAAGACTTTTTTAAGCAAAGAACAAGATTTTCTGTGTTTTTAGGGCCATCAATTAAAAAGTGAATCAAAAATTAAATAAGCCAATATTTAATCAAATTAATCACGTAAACAAACACATTTTACAAATAAGCTGAGAAAACCCCCAAAAAACTTTATAATTGAGAATTTACATACAAAAAACTATTCTTAATTATTAACTTAAAAGCTAAATTCAAACCTCATAACATGCATAAGGTTAAACGTTTTCACAGAGAAAATTAATATACATGAATGATGCTGTTAAAACATCACAAGTTCATCTGCTTAAAATGTTAAGTCCTACTGCAAAAATTACAACTTTGCAGCTCAACAATATAATAAAGAAAGACAATCTAAGTGCAATTTTTTGTGACTTAAAGAAACCCCAATTTTTGAGTCAAGTATTTTTCTGTGGTATTCAGCACAAATTGTGTTTTGTATTGACCCAAAATACTGCTTTTAGTGCAACCTGGGTCGTCTGGTCCTACCTTTCTCTGCTGAGAATATGGATATGATCTTGTTGCGCGGTTTGTCCCTCTTCTCCTCTGGGACAGAGGGCAGGGGTTTAGAACTGGGGTTTGTTGACATACTGTCCTTGATGCCGGTGCTAAAGTTGCTGCTCATTCTGACTGGGGGGGCAGGGGGTTTGTCCTCCAGCTCTCCGTTGTCAGACATGACAGGGAAACACACTCAGATGGGTAATAGGGTTTCAGAGATCAACCTGCAGCAGAGAAACAAACATCTTAGCTGATAAATGAATTGCTGCACTAAAGACAATTAGGATACAACAAATGAAGAGAATGACAGATAACAGGCCATTTTGGCAGGAGACTTTATCAGGGAAAATCAGATTCATCACTGGCAAAATACAAGCAAAATAAACAAACCAGCCAAGGTTGTTCATCCAGTAATGCGTTGCTTTAAATGCCCATAAAAACAATGTAACTATTTCAGTAAAATCTCAGAGGAACAATTTCAGAATTTTATTGTACAGACCTTTTATGAGAGCTTTCCAACCACCACAATAGCCACACCAAGAGTCTGCTAAAACAGTGCAAAGCTAACTAACCACTAGCCAACAGCTGCTACTGTGCTACAAAAGCAGCCAGTCAACAAGTTAGCATGAACAGAGAGACTCTGTCTCATGTTCTGCTAGCTGCCAACTCTTTTTTGAGATCCGCCAACAATGTCCGCCCCTATGCGAAAGCAACTGAAACTTTTTGGAGTATTCGCTGCCACTGCCATTCATCTGTAACAGAGAGCTGTCAGTTAGCTTAGCATTGCAATCCTCTGAGAGTGACAGTTCTAGCAGGTCATCATTTCAACTGAAAGTGCTGAGGTTTTCAGGTCAGAATGCAAGTCTGCACAACAGGATGCCTTGCTAAGGATGGCTGGGTGACATAAGCACACTTAAACCTGGTGAGCTTTGCTACCTTGCTGTCTAGTGGCTATGATAGCATCTTAACCAAAATACAACCTCTTAACTAAGTAACTGATTTGTTGCACTCTACATAGACAGCAACCACATAAATACCTGATCTCCTCACGTGAAACATTTAAGAAACTTGACACATAAAAATACAGAGCACATGGAATACACATGGAGCACATATATATACAGTGGGTACGGAAAGTATTCAGACCCCCTTAAATTTTTCACTCTTTGTTATATTGCAGCCATTTGCTAAAATCATTTAAGTTAATTTTTTTTCCTCATTAATGTACACACAGCACCCCATATTGACAGAAAAACACAGAATTGTTGACATTTTTGCAGATGGTCATCTTGGATAAGAATTTTCATTGATGCTGTCACAATGAACTATGGGATTGCCTTCTTTGTAACAGGCACATCTTCAGTGGGGCCACATTCTTAGGGTATATTTTAGAGTATTTCTTTGTTACTGTTATGTATTTTAAGGGCTGTCAAAGTTTATTGTAAAACTGCACCGGAACAATATTAAATTGACAAAGTGCTATACAAATATATTTGAATAAAATTGCAAATGATTCTTAGTGATGAAACAATTTCAGCAACGATAATGTGTGGTTTTGGTCGAATTTGGCCGAGATAGTTTTGAAGTGCGGACAAGCTACAACAGGTAAACATGTCAGCAGTGTGGACACATTTCATCATGACCAAAAATGATGATAGAATAACAACATCTAAGTTTAGTTGAAATATTGAGAGGCAGAAGAAATTGCTGAAGAAATTTGGTTCATTACCTGTTAACAGCCCTCAACAGCATATTTAGTTCAGTTACCGAAAGTTTATTTTTCATTTTTGGCTAAAACCTACTTATTGATTGTTTGTTGGAAGCACATTTATTATTCTTTAAAATTCTATATTTTTTATTTGATTTTGGAATAGAGGTGAATTTAACAATGTGTCCTGAATCTTTTTGCTTTCAAATTTCTACTAGTAAGGAAGAGATATTTATTCTGTAGCATAATAGAAAACCCCATCAAGGGCATTTGACCTCAAATGGTACAAAGGGGTTTTCGCCAACAGTCTGTCAAGTCTGGTTAGAAATCAGTGCCATCACACGGCTGTCTGCATCCTCTCCGCCCCTGTCATCAACATGTCCAAATAAGGTAAAACCCTGTCTCACCTTAGTGAGGTTAATTCAGCAAATCATATGCAATTCAACCTCAACATGACCACAATGTCTTCCTGTTTGACAGCACAGTTCAACTGTGCATTGTATTCAAACAACAAAGGCCACAGATACCTGACTGATTACAACTGCAGAGACAAAAGAGAGTGTGATGGCCAAGAGTTCTGAGGTTTAATGAATCTGAAAAAGACTTTTCTAACAAGTAATTGCTTCAAGCATCCATAGATTACACACTTTATAGTTTCTTCTGAATAATTTCCAGAATCAACAGTCTAGCTGAGCAAACTCAAATTAAATGAAAATGACAAAAAGTGATGCAATATTAAAAGTTTAGTTGAATGGTTTAGTTGAAACATTTCACTACATCACTTAACTTCTATAACTGAGACCTAAATAAATCCCAAAGAAGTGCTTTCATCATGAAAGCTTAAAAAGATCAAAAAGACATAAAAATCATGTTTTACCTGAGCTTTAACAAAGATATTTCTGAAGAATTGAGAAACGATCAATAAAAGTCTAAATATTGCACAAGACTTGCATGATCTTAGACTAACACTCGTGAGCCAGTTCCTGTTTCCCTATAGAGAAGAAACATGGGCAGCATAAAGATCAGTGCAGTTACTGCAACAAACATTCTCAGAAGCTAGTCTGGTTAGAAATAGAAATAAAACTTGTATACGTATCCCATGAAATCTAACAACAACATAAACCCTACACAAATCAAAAACCATGAGCTTAAAACACTTGTATCTTTTATCAAGTAGTCAAACAAATAAAATCTAAATTAATTCAATTCATTTATTTTGAAGTGCAATCAGTTTAAAGAGCTTTTTCCAGCCACTTCAGCTTGTAAAAAAGGCGCATAGTCAACTCTAAAGAAATCAATGAAAAAGGATGCAATCAGATGCCAGTACCACCAGTGATGCCATCTCACCCTGAAGAACCCTGATGGAAAGATCCAACTGACGTCCCTGGCCCAGATCTGGCACACTCCTGGGACATTGAGGGTCTTTGCTATGGTGTGTCCACAGCCTCTTTCTCCCTGTGCTTCCACTGAAGAGAGCTGAGATAAGAGGCGTGTTGAAGCAGGCGTGCTTCATTCCACAGCAGGATGAAACGCTGCGAGTGCAGTCATGCCTTTGTGCTGCGCACTGCTATAGTGATATACCATTCCTCAGGCTTGATGTAAGGCTCTACAGCGGAGGAGACATTAGACTGGACATACCTTTACACATTACTGACTCTCTCTCTGAGGAACCACCACCGTTACACAACAATCACACTACTAGGAATGAATCAGGATTATGGGAGGTGTCTTAAAAGCTTGATTTGAGAGCATGTTCACCCCCACAAATCTATAAAAAAAGGATGTGAAAAGAAAAATCTTTTGTTTGAAGCATGGCTTCATTCAGTATTGAATAACACTACACAGATTGCCAGATCATTGCAGATTTCTATACGAAATTTTCCATTTTTCCTTAAGGAATGTTATTTGGGATCATCAAGTCTTAACTTGCTGTCCCGTAATGACAGTGATTTGGAGAGGTGTGGCTCTCTCCAGCACACGGTGTTTTATAGGCTCAAACACACTTCTGCATGGTCCATTTCATGAGTTTTTTCCACTCAGAGCCAGTGTTTCAGGTTTCCACTTTAGAAACTGTTAGTCTAGCGCTATCATGAATCTTACAGCCTCAAGCTACTGATTCCATAACTATTTCTGTGAAGCCATGCATAATGTGATTCAGGACTCCAAGGAAAAAAAGAAAACATTTAGGAATCAAATTAGCCAAATTACTTAGTTTGTTGATAAATTACAGAATCATTTGATAAAGAGCGAGCGTTGTTCCAATATGACTGAGATTAGTTTTAAAATGCTTCAAGAATCTTTTTCACTGAGAACTGCTTTGTAAGAACTATTTATCTGTGAATCAGACATCAAGGCTTGTGCTGAATTCACTGTTGCATGCAGGAAATACTGGCATGCACTCTGAAGATGTACTTAACCAATGAGTCACAGGACAAAATGGATGCATACAAAGTTTTCCACAAAGTCAAAGGTGACCAGATTTTAAATTGTCAAAAAAATATTTTTTTTATCACATCTGTGACCATTTCAGTTGTAATTTCTAGAGCCCTGCTGATGACCACATATCCGTCTGTCAATCGTCCATTGTTCTTGAACTTTGCTGATTATGTGAGGCAGTGCTTGAAGTGGAAAAAAAGAGGAACTCCGTACTGGCAACATGTCAGAAGTGCCGGTACGCACAAAAAAGCATACCGGCCCACTTCAAGCACTGATGTGAGGAATTAAAACAGTGTTCCTCAAACCAGTGCCCTGCAGATTTTAGCTTCAACCCAACCACACATGAGCAAGTTAATCAAGGTCTTCAGGATCACTAGAAATTCACAGGTAGGGGAGTTTGACCAAGGTCTGAGTTAAACTCTGCAGGGCAGCAGCCCTCCAAGACCAGTTGTGAGGAACACTGCTTTAAAAGAAGATAACTATTCAATATAAAAAAAATCTCAATGAACACAAAGTGGACAAAAGTGTTTGCTAAATGAAAAAGTGCCCATAAATAGATGTACTGTAGATCAAGTGAAGCATGCCATGATCTATGCTTGACAACAACTACTGGCTTTTCATTTGCCCCACTGCTGTGACAAGACACCATTTGACACCAAAGGTGAGTCAGCTTGTTGTTGTTTTTTTTACTTTCTGTTTTTACTTTTACTTTTGATTTATGCATTATCAACACAGCAATAGACTAATCTAAGACATGAATTCAAGACCAAAAGAAGAGCATGTCGCTAGTAAGACCAAAGTCATGGATTTGATTTCCAGGGAGCACGTGAACCGATAAAAATGCAAACCTTGAATTCAACGTAAGTTCCATTACATAAAAGCATCTGCCAAATGCATAAATTCTCAGTAATATCACAGAAAATACCACTTGTTACAAATTACAGGATTTTCTCCAATAACATCATAAAGATATTCTTTTTCCATTTATGTCATGCATAAAAAGTAAGTAGGACTTCAGCCAAAGGCTGAACGCTGTCCTCTCAGTTTGTGTACGAACAGGTGAAGTGAGATGAAAATGCCAGAGAAAGCTCATGGGAAGCGGGACTGTGGACATTCCCGTCTGCTCCCCTGAGCCTCTTTGATATGAGCTGCGCCAGGCCTAAACTAACCAGAATATATTTGTTTTTCACACTTACAGACTGGCGGGTCAAAAGTAAACATAAGGTGCCAGTGACTATGAATGCAATGTGGGTCCTCAGTATGAATGCAAGAACATCACTATTCACTAATCAGCATTCAGCCAACAGACATGATGCACTGATACAAGTTCCATGGACTGAATCTATCAAACATTTTTGGTCAAAAAAATTCCAGCTATGTTACTTCTGATAGTGCCGATTACAATCTTCAAGCAACCACTAGAGAGACAGTGAAGAAGAAAAAAACATCAGCAGAGTGCCACCACTTCCTATTACTCATATCCCCTCCTCTTCTGATTGGTGGACAGATAACAGAAGCATTTCTTGATCCTACCAGTCACGACCACTATAGGTCACACACTTGCACTTAATCTGACCAACTGGACCAAAACAAAGATATCAGAGCACGCCTCTCTTTTACAGATGTGTGGTTGTGTAGAGGAACTGTTTACAGGAAGACAGACCAGGGGCCTTTTGTATTTGCAGCTTCTATATAAGGAAATACTGAGCAAGACTTCCTGAACTAAGCCTAGCTGTCATCCTCCTTCCATGCTATTGGAGAATAGAGGCATGTGCTGGTCCAGAGAAGCAGCAGCAAGCTTTCTAACCACGAAATTCTTGCTTATTGTTAAGAGAAATTAAAATTGTCATCATTTACTCACCCTCATGACTTCATTTCTTCTGTGGAACACAAAATGAGATGTTAGACAGAATGCTATGAGAACTCAGTCACCATTTATTTACTGCATCTTTTTCATACAATGAAGGTGAAAGGTGACTTAAATTGTAATTTATGCCAAACATCTACTTTGTTTTCCATGAAGAAAAGAAAACATAATTGTCACATGACATACCAGCAAAAACATTAAAGAAATGCCTATAAGATGTGACTTTGATTTACAGTAATTTTTTCCTTCACACAAGAACACTTCAACAAACACTAATATAAAACAGTTGATGTAAAAATTTTAAAGCGTAATGGAAACTAAGGTTTAGTTCTCTTGTGTTTTTGTTGGCTATCTACTTGTGTTAATTCATAATCTTTGGGAAAAGATAACCCAGAATACTTCTAAGCGGCAAAACAAACAGCTCTGTATTAAAACAAGAGTATTATAAAAATCAAAAGCTTAATGATAAATCATAAATACACATCATCTTTTTTGAATATCAAGTGGTCTGCGCACTGCTGGCCGAGCAGATGTCAAGATTAGACCAGTTTTGCGTTTTCAACTCACCAGAACTCCCGCAAACCTCTTCGAAGTTTTAGCTCCGCCTTTTCCCACTCTCATAAACAGATTTTGCTGCAAGTATAATATGAATATTTCCCTTGAGATTATGATTTGGGATGCCGTGTCGACGTACTTGTAAGTTTTTTTGAGTTAACTTCTTCTTGGACCCGGGATCTGTCTTGCTATGGCGGAGGGGAAGCGGAACTGTCGACCCAGCCCAGTGTTTGGACTTCACTAAACGTAGCTTTTTCGGTTAATCAGGTTTTTATTCTAACCTATTATAATAAAAAATTTAATAAATATGATTAAAATGCGCGCAAAAACTAACTGTGATCATAAGTTTTCTGCTACCTCAAACTACTGTTTGCAAATGGGTTCCGTCCATGCGTTCTGACGGCTGTTGCATGACGGGAAATGTAGTCTACATTTCTATTATGTTGCGCTGAGATGGAGTTCTCTAAGAACTACATTTCCCTATACTGATCGGATTCTAACTTTGTCAAATAATTTCATTCTACGACTCACCGGTATGCCAACGTAAGTATTTTAAGTAAGTCCTGTGAGAGCCAGGCGTTTAGATTAGCATAAAAATATTTTTATATATTATAGATAGTATGATATTTAGCTATTTAGACAAGGTATAAAAGTCATCACCATAAATAAACTTTATTCTAAAGCAAAATGAAAAGAGATCCAAGCCCTCTGCTGGCAGCAACTGGGAAATGCATTTAATATTCTTCCCTGTTGTTACATTCATGGTCATCTACATAGCAAAGGCACTTTTACAAAAGGTTAATTGATTTCCACTGAATAGGTTGTAACAACTGGACATTTAATTCAGGATGCATTGTTGAAGTGGACTATTTTTTTCTCATCTCTTGGGTGCATCGTGGGCAGTACCTGTAAACAGAGAACACATTAAAAAAGTCAGTCAGTATGTGAAGTATGCAAATAAAATAAATATGAAGTAAAGGGATTTGGCTCACCATTTTCCCTTTGGTTTGGTTGTTAGGCCGACACAAGCAAAGTGAAACCATTCTACTGGACACTGTTAAAAGAGAAGAAACCTTCTTTTTAATTCTTTTACATATCAACAATAAAATGACTTCTCTCTATTATTTACCAAAATAAATGCCTATTCCCACTGGACTGGCAGTATTTTGGATATTATAAACCATAATTAAATCAATTAGTCTCTTTTTTCCTTATTTTATTATGTAAAATGGTACTTGTTTCTGTGTGACAATTGTGTTTTCTCAAACAATGGCTTAAAAATAATTTTAAAATTATATATATTATATAACTATTACTCACATCAGAATTGTCACATCCAATCATTTCTCCATATGATACTTGACTACACAAACAGTATGTGGGTTCATTAGGGTCCACTGGCATATCCAGGACATCTGATGGGTGCATGGCGAGCAGAGATTCACTTATGTTGGCACTAGTGTTTGAGAGACAAGACACACACACACAAAAAGAGTTGAATACAAAGCCTTAAAATAATATATACTGGCATCAATCAAATGTGTCCTTTTAATATGACAGCTACCCAGTTTTCGTTTTTTTCTGCTTGGGTGAATCTTGATCTGATCCTTTCTTGTCTCTTCCATGGGATCCCCTCTTGTCTTTTATATTCTTATCCTCTGAAACAACAAATGAGTCTGTTTAGTCTCACCCTAAATGACAAGGGTTCCCACTCTTTCATGAACACCAGATTCAAGGACTTTCAAGGACTTTTTAAAGCACCATTTATTTTATATCAAGCACCTATCAAATTCACACCCCAGAATATGTAGTGTCATGAAAGACCTTACAGTACTTAACATTTCACTTACACTTAACATTTACATTAAAAATGTCAGAGTAATAATGTTTTGAATGTGTAGGTTTCATAAATTTTCAAATTGAATTAATGAAATCCACTGAAGTCAGTACTGGTGATAAATAAAATAAATCAATTTCTAAAATATTGATAAAATATGCATCAAACTGATTTTTGTTGTAGTTCTTGTACAAGATGTAAATTTGAAAGAATTTCTCAATTTTTAAATTAATAAAAAGTGGTTAAAAATGTTGTAATAACATGGTAAAACCTGTCAACATTAAAAATTTGCACATTCACTCAAAAGATACGTTACTCATTAATAAATAAACTCAAGTCAAAATAATTTTGTAAATTACTTTTTATTGTAAATCCCATTTTTTCATCTTTGACCTAGGAATGCAGCTCAAACATGCAGCTGCTCAAAGTCAGTATTTTTTGAAAATATGATTTAATCATTTTTGACTTCTCAGTCGGAGTTAAATCTTTTTGGCTCATTCATCTGTAAAAGAAAACCTGCCTAATAATTCTGCACACCTTAATAAGGAGTTTTTTATTTCCAGCCTTCATGTACAATTATATATCACTTCTAAATGATTCAATACAAAAATAATAGTAGTTGTTAAGATTGATGTGGTTTGGAATTGGTAAAATGTGCTTGGAAAAACATATGATCAGAATATCAATGTGAATAATAATTATGCACGCACTGTAAGATGTGCTCCCTTTACACAGAGTG
>NW_015645540.1:2210811-2211028 GCF_001515625.1 Sinocyclocheilus rhinocerous
GTTTGAGGGAGCGGGACACACACGTTGTGGGAGTGGGCGGTAATGGTCAGAAATTCAGCGGGAGAGGGCTTAAGAAAACTGTCCCCAAGGCTCTAGGCTGCGCTTCCCTATCTCCACCCCCAATCTTTAATGCCGTTTCGTTCTGTCTTTGACAGAACATATAGGACAATTTTTGAAATAGCGCCATAAACAGGGGTTAAAGCAAAAAAAAAAAAAT
>NW_015645540.1:2211736-2212602 GCF_001515625.1 Sinocyclocheilus rhinocerous
TTTGTAATGGCATATTTTTCATCTATGTCAAATTCAAAAATGTACGTTTATAAGCTTTTAAAAATTTCTATTTAAAACAATATAATAAGAAGTAGAATAAGACAAATAGCTTACCAATCATATGAAATTAGTATTAATACAAAATTAATTTGTACAGAGGTGGCACAGGTACATTTTCAGACGTTTAATGAGGCTCAGAGGTGGCATGAGTGCAATTAAATTCATACATTTATGTGGAGATTAATGTTTTAAATATAAAATTGAATACAGATATATTAAATGATTTAAATCATACGCTAAAAATGAAACCAAATCCGCCAGTAGGCGGCGACAAGTCACTGATTTTATCACTGAATCATTCATTCAATTGAATCGTTCGAACGGCTGATTCATTCAGGAATGAAGCAAGTCTTTATGAATGGGTAATCATGAATCACTGACTCACTAGATTCGTTCAAAAACGCACTTTCATTGAATGAATGAAACTCAGCAGTGTTTGCTTTTAGAGATGTGAAGTGGCTGAGCGGTTACTATATTTGAACTATTTTCGTTAAAGAAATAGAGCAAAATCAGGCAGTACTTGTTTACTGAACTGTTGTATTGAATCAATATCACATTTGCAAACTCCCTTAATAACTATTAAAAGCTGTCACTCTCCTTATCACGATCTGTGGACGCACAAAATGAGAGCGTGCGAGTGAGTTCTCAAGACTCAAAAGTTATACGTTCTGTCATCCATCATCACGTTATAAGCGCGGAACCTGCGGGAATGAGTACAATTGTAATTAATAGCCGCAATCCCACGCCGAAATTCAAATCCTGCTCTGTGTTCTCTGCCAATAACCCGACTGTGAATGATGCGAGCG
>NW_015645540.1:2213053-2230840 GCF_001515625.1 Sinocyclocheilus rhinocerous
GTCATCTGTCATCGCGTTATAAGCACGGAACCTGCGGGAATGAGTACAATTGTAATTAATAGCCGCAATCCCGTGCCGAAATTCAAGTCCTGCTCTGTGTTCTCTGCTAATAACCCGACTGTGAATGATGCGAGCGGCGTCACTATGTTGTCACTGAGAAGCAGCAGCCGTGGCCGGGAATGATTTTTGGTGTGCCGGCACAACAACAACATGTTTCTTTTCCCCTAATTTTTTTCCAATTGACGGAAATCCGTCATAGCGATGGAAAACTTTAATCCCTGCATAAACAAAATTTATTTCAAATTTAATTCAAGCACTTTCAAGTACCTATGTTTGTTTTCAAGTACTTTCCAGGCCTTGAATCCATATGTCTGAAATTCAAGTACTTTCAAGAAGCGTGGGAACCCTGTGATAATAATCAGAAATGTTTCTGAAGCAGCAAATCAGCATATTAGAATGATTTCTGAAGGATCATGTGACACTGAAGACTGGAAAACTTTAATCCCTGCATAAACAAAATTTATTTCAAATTTAATTCAAGCACTTTCAAGTACCTATGTTTGTTTTCAAGTACTTTCCAGGCCTTGAATCCATATGTCTGAAATTCAAGTACTTTCAAGAAGCGTGGGAACCCATTGTATTAACTGTAATAATATGTACATGAAGATTCTGAACAATAAGACTTACTTCGAGACTGCTTCTCATCTGAGCTATCCATGCTCCCCGTGTCCAGTTTCTCCTGCAGATCATTCTCAAAGCGTGCAAGATCAGCATCCAACCGCCGAATGTGTTTATCCACCTGGAAATGCAAGGAGACTTGTTTTTGCTTGATGCATCAAATGGCACATGCAAATATAAAACCGAGGACTCTGCATCTCACCATTTCATAAATCTGCATTGCAAGCTGAACTTTGTCATCACTGTACTCTTTGCATTTGTTGTAGGCATTTTCAATCTTCTTTAAATGCTGGGCACGCTCCTCGGATGCCAAATTTCTAACCTTTGCAACATACTCAGAAGCTAGTTCACTTATCTCTGTTTTTTTCTCTGTGAACAACAGTAAGAATGTAATTGTTCATTAATCATAATTTAAAAGTTAACTGTAATGGCCTCTAAAACAAAATGATACTGATGCAAACATTCATACCTTCAGTTCTATTATCTAAATCCTCCATTAATGAGAAGTTTCTCTGCAACTCGCAGGGAAGTCCCTCGATGCCTGGAGTGAATGATTAGAATTAAAGATCGTGCAAACAGTATTTACATGGCAGGAAAAAAGAACATGCATGCTTATGCTACAGGAAGTTAACTTCACACACTGACCAAGGGTGGTATAAAATACAAAACATTATTCAAGCACTCAGTCATGTACGTTACAGTTCAGCATTTTATCGTAACACATAAGACAAATGCTGAAACACAACTCCTCAACTCACAAGTAGGCTGCAAAAGGAATTCATCACATTTCATTCAACTAGGCAGTAATTAAAATGTGGCAACAAGTTTTTCAAGAATACCTTTTAAAATACTTACTGTCCAAATAATGCTCTAAATACATTCCTTTCGCCATTCTTGTTACTACTTTGTACTGCAGGCGTGTACGATGGTTTATTTAGCGCGCGCTGAAATTCCCTTTCTGGGGTCTCTGTGTAGGTTATTCGATTTTTATATGAAAAGGATTGACCGAACTACTATAAAGTAAACACACAAGACTGTCCACGTGGTTTACATATCATATATTTGAGCGTTACATCTTCATCTGTAGTACATGAAGTAACAAGTTGCTCTACATCGCCATCTACTGCAGTGGAGTTGCAGTTCAAGAACAAGACAATACAGGGAATTTCGGTGGGTTTTATATGGTTTTAAATATGTCGTATACTCTGTCGTAGGTTTCTTAATATTAACTGCAACCTTATGTCTTTTTTGATAATGTTTAAAAAAAAAGTGAGGGACAAGACAACAGCCTTGTCCAAATACCCACACTTGCAGTCTTGGCCACTTGAGAGCGCGTGCGCGCGACAGGAAGTAAGTGTGCAAGTCTGTCCCATGTCTTCAAAATGCCAAAGTGCAGTGCCCTTAATGGATACTAAATCCACACTATCTCGAATACCGCTCCAGAGCGCTATTCAAGGCTAAGTGTATCCCATCATGCATCATGTTCTGGAAATAAATCGTGAGACTTTTTGCCGAGATCTCGCGAGAGGTCACGGAAACCTTTCCAATGTAAGTTAAATATTTATATAATAATTAGATATTACAAATAATTTGGTAGAAAAACAGTGTTTTTACTTTTATTGGTGCAAAGATGAGTTGTGGTGATATTTATTTTGTACAACATTTGCAACTGCTTTTTATCATTTAATTAGAAGCACCACAAATTAAAAATTATGTCATGTTATAGGTACTACTGAACAGACTTTAGAAGTTGATTTTAAAATGCAAAGTATTTCAAATTCAAATAAAAATAAATCTCTGTAAACACTTGCATTTTTACAACACTATAAGTGTGTCCCATCACGTAATGAAAAGTTCGACACACACTTGTGGTCTTCACACCCACTTGAAGACTTCAGCCAAATACAGGAAATACGTCATTTAAGTAATCAAGTGGTCAAGTGCAAAGACTGCAAGTGTGGGTATTTGGCCAAGGCTAAGGTGATGATATGTGGGATGTTCAGAACTTACCACAAGGTGGAAGTGTCGTCTTAGTTATTAAACTGACAGGCTGAGCCTCATTATCATGTGAAATAAAACAAATGGCATAACTGATAGGCTATTGATTTTATTAAGCAATTTCTCTGTATGAATACTGCACATGGACAATGGACATGGTGAAAAACAGCTGTCTAATGGAGTGTCTACAGAGTTTAAGTAGAGATAACAGAGACCTGAAGTCATCCTCAGCATTGGTGCTCTGAGACCCACTGTGACCAAATCACATTCAGTCCTCATGCAAAAACACTAGAGATGTCGGACTGCAACACCATAGACCTAAATGCAGACATGTCACCCCAATATTCGAGTTAAAAAAGTTAAATTAGAGTTAGGTTTAGGGCTAAAACAAACAAAAAAATGAGTTGAAAATATAGCCTATTGGACTAGACAGCTCCTTTATTACATTGTCATTTATGGAATACAAATGGGATACAGTTACTTTTAAATCCGATTATGTGTTTAAAGTTTGCCTTTGAAATAAGCCCAATAGCGATAGTACTGTTAAAAATAATATGATATAAGTGTAGGCTATACCCTGCAAGGCAATAAGGATAAAGCTATATGTAAATGACTCCTCCCAGGTTTTGTATTTAGCATTTGTAAGTGATGAAAGCAGAAACAAGACATAGACGTAAGCTCTAGTCTAGTGAATATCTCTTTTATTTAGCATATATTTAACACTGCAATGATGAAACTGTGCTATCTATTTTTTATGACATCATTTATCCTAGGTATGTATTTTGACTTTCTTCATTTTTTTAAATCATAAAGTTCACTTTGTACAATAATTTATGTTTGATTGAACAGGATGCACAGCACAGGACAATGTAATACAGTCCAAACCAGTTATGACAGCTTATGAAGATGGAACAGCCACTCTTGACTGCACTTACAAAGCTACCAGCACTCAATATCCAAATCTCCTCTGGTACCAACAGAAGACAAATAGATCCCCAAAATACATGCTGATCAGACTTTCTGGATCTAGCAGCAATAATGAGGAGTTCAAGGAGAGATTTAATGCAGATCTCAACACATCTTCAAAATCAGTTCCTCTGACAATCAAGGATGTGCGTGTGTCTGACTCTGCAGTGTATTACTGTGCTCTGCAGCCCACAGCGACAGAAACACACTCAACAATAAGACAATAACTCCTGTTACCTCTATTTCTAAAATCAGTCAACAAAAATACTTCCTATTTGGTGGATTGCAACATTTAAAAGTTACATTTAAATGAATCCATTTGGAAGAGTCACATGCAAATCAGAGTAGTATATTAAATCAAGGAGATGAAATTGCATTTAGGATATGAATTCCTTTTGGAAAATTATTTATATGCAACACTAACACATTTTATGATAATTTCAGTATTCATAAGGTTTGGAGCAAACACATCTAGAGACTGTGTTGTAATAACTGGCAGTACCAGAGAGAATACTTCACACAGCCAACTTTGAGGATGGGAGGAGTTACATGCGTTATCAAATACATTCAAAGAGACCAAACCAGCTGTGGATGGTGATTTCTACTAAGCTGTCCAAGTAGGGAAACCATGTCGCAATGGTTAAGGAATTTGTTTCTTGTTTTTGTACTTCATTTAGGTATGGTAATACAATTTTTACATATCCATGAGCATTTTTATAGAAGTCATCCTAGCTGATGCGTCACTTTTTTGTATTTAATTAATTTAATATGTTTACAGAATGTAGAGGGGAAGAAACAGTCAGCCAGCCAGAAAGACATCAGACTGAATTGGAAGGAAAATCAGTCACATTAAACTGTAAATACAGCAGTGCTTCAGCAGCTCCAGATCTCTTCTGGTACATCCAGAGAGCAAATGATATTCCTAAATACATCCTGAGAAGAGACAATTTTGGAACTGGAGAAACTGGCACTGAGTTTCAGGAGAGATTTCACTCTAAACTTTCATCAGATTCAGTTCCACTGACAGTCCAAGATGTACATGTGTCTGACTCTGCTGTGTACTACTGTGCTCTGAGGCCCACAGTGAGACAACTCAAGACAAACCACATACAAAAACACAGGAGCAGAAACACTGTGAAGTTATGTAATATGGTCAAATAAAGTCTATGCTGCTGATATTCTTGTTCTATAGTTATATCATAAACAATAAATTTAGATAAGCAATGATACATTGTTAAAGATTGTGTACAGTAATACTGTTTTGATATGAGCAATTAAATAACAGATGATTATGTTGCAAGAAATAATTGCAAGAAATACATGTTCAAATAACTTTATATTTATTTTTAAAGCTGACCACACATTTTGTGTGTGTGTGTGTGTTCATTTAGATTCTGAAAAGCCTGACTCATTTGAAATAATGAACGAGTATCTGGCGAACATGATTTTTTTAGAAGCATTCTACAGTATCTATTAAATGCAGTGGAAACTGAGACAATTTTAGAACTTTCTTCATTTGCAGGGTATAAATATAAAAATATTTGATGCATTAAACTGACAGTAAAGACTTTTAAATTCTAAAGAGTTAAAAAAATCTAATCTCAAATAAATGTCAAAGTTCTTTTCAAACTTTCTATTAATTAAAGAATCCCCAAAAAATGCATCATGGTTTTGACAAAAATATCAAGCAGTACAACCATTTTCAACACTGATAATAATAAGATTTTTTTAGAGCATCGAGCATCAAATCAGCATATTAGAATGATTTCTGAAGGATCATGTGACACTCAAGACTGTTTAAAAAAAAAAATATATTACCAACCTCAAACTTTTGAACAGTAGTGTATATTATGGAATCACTTAGATGCATTTAGAGCACACATAAAACATACAAATGTTTATTTACTATATGTATACCATAGACTAAATCACAATATAAAGGTTTGGAGCAAACACATCTAGAGACTGTGTTGTAATAACTGGCAGTACCAGAGAGAATACTTCACACAGCCAACTTTGAGGATGGGAGGAGTTACATGCGTTATCAAATACATTCAAAGAGACCAAACCAGCTGTGGATGGTGATTTCTACTAAGCTGTCCAAGTAGGGAAACCATGTCGCAATGGTTAAGGAATTTGTTTCTTGTTTTTGTACTTCATTTAGGTATGGTAATACAATTTTTACATATCCATGAGCATTTTTATAGAAGTCATCCTAGCTGATGCGTCACTTTTTTGTATTTAATTAATTTAATATGTTTACAGAATGTAGAGGGGAAGAAACAGTCAGCCAGCCAGAAAGACATCAGACTGAATTGGAAGGAAAATCAGTCACATTAAACTGTAAATACAGCAGTGCTTCA
Organism: Sinocyclocheilus rhinocerous; assembly: GCF_001515625.1. Classification (NCBI taxonomy): domain Eukaryota; kingdom Metazoa; phylum Chordata; class Actinopteri; order Cypriniformes; family Cyprinidae; genus Sinocyclocheilus; species Sinocyclocheilus rhinocerous. Next base: position 2,219,059 of record NW_015645540.1, read on the forward strand.
GCAGCTCCAGATCTCTTCTGGTACATCCAGAGAGCAAATGATATTCCTAAATACATCCTGAGAAGAGACAATTTTGGAACTGGAGAAACTGGCACTGAGTTTCAGGAGAGATTTCACTCTAAACTTTCATCAGATTCAGTTCCACTGACAGTCCAAGATGTACATGTGTCTGACTCTGCTGTGTACTACTGTGCTCTGAGGCCCACAGTGAGACAACTCAAGACAAACCACATACAAAAACACAGGAGCAGAAACACTGTGAAGTTATGTAATATGGTCAAATAAAGTCTATGCTGCTGATATTCTTGTTCTATAGTTATATCATAAACAATAAATTTAGATAAGCAATGATACATTGTTAAAGATTGTGTACAGTAATACTGTTTTGATATGAGCAATTAAATAACAGATGATTATGTTGCAAGAAATAATTGCAAGAAATACATGTTCAAATAACTTTATATTTATTTTTAAAGCTGACCACACATTTTGTGTGTGTGTGTGTGTTCATTTAGATTCTGAAAAGCCTGACTCATTTGAAATAATGAACGAGTATCTGGCGAACATGATTTTTTTAGAAGCATTCTACAGTATCTATTAAATGCAGTGGAAACTGAGACAATTTTAGAACTTTCTTCATTTGCAGGGTATAAATATAAAAATATTTGATGCATTAAACTGACAGTAAAGACTTTTAAATTCTAAAGAGTTAAAAAAATCTAATCTCAAATAAATGTCAAAGTTCTTTTCAAACTTTCTATTAATTAAAGAATCCCCAAAAAATGCATCATGGTTTTGACAAAAATATCAAGCAGTACAACCATTTTCAACACTGATAATAATAAGATTTTTTTAGAGCATCGAGCATCAAATCAGCATATTAGAATGATTTCTGAAGGATCATGTGACACTCAAGACTGTTTAAAAAAAAAAATATATTACCAACCTCAAACTTTTGAACAGTAGTGTATATTATGGAATCACTTAGATGCATTTAGAGCACACATAAAACATACAAATGTTTATTTACTATATGTATACCCATATAAAAATGGACTATCAATCCATTATCATGTGAGATTGTGTAGGTATAATGTGCCACAAGGTGGCAGTGTTCTCAGACATTCAATAAGGAATTACAATGAACAACTTTCGTCATATTTATACTATATTTTAATATTATAAGAATAGAGACTGAAAAGCACAGACATATTTTTTGTTGTTGTCTTTTTTCATATATCACACCAGTAAACATGCTATTAATGAAGGTACAAAGCTCACAGAGATCAGGAAGTTCCTGAATGTCTTGATTACTGAACAGCAGAAAGCTTCAGTAACGCACAGTCAGAGCACAGAGCACTGAGAGAATTAACACACAACTGATCTTTAAAAAAAAAAATATATTACCAACCTCAAACTTTTGAACAGTAGTGTATATTATGGAATCACTTAGATGCATTTAGAGCACACATAAAACATACAAATGTTTATTTATTATATGTATACCATAGACTAAATTACAATATAAAACACATGCTCTTGTTACCTAGGTGTGAATGATTCAACTCAGAGAGGAGGGACTAAGTGTTTACAGATCTGACATGATCTAATGTGTCTGACAGAGACTGTGGTTGAAAGGATTCAGGCTGACTCTTCTCAGAGTGAACACTTGTACAATGGATCTTCATTCAGTTATTCTGTTCTGTGCCTCAACTGGTGTGTATATCTATTGAGAGAAGGATTGATTTTTTAACTGATTATCTGAAATCTCTCTAAAATACTACCCACTTCTCTTCTGTTTCAGCTGTTGTCTTTGGAAACAACATCAGTCCAGATACAACAGATGTTGGTGCTGATGAAGGTCAAAAAGCTATTCTGTCCTGCAGTTATTCCTCCTCTGGGGTTACAGAAAATCTCTTCTGGTACCGTCAGTATGGAAGATCAAAACCTGAATTTCTCGTAGCCACATACAGTACTGCAAAAGAGAGTGAGATATCTGGTGTAGATTCAAGATTTTCTGTTAAAGTAACAAAAAAGGAACAAATCCATGTGATTCTGGAGATCTCCTCTGCTGCTGTATCAGACTCTGCTGTGTACATCTGTGCTCTGCAGCCCACAGTGACAGTGGCATTTATGATTACTTCAGATCTTTTAGCAACAACTTTAAAAAACCTATAAAACACTGGATGGTATTTTATTGATTTTCTTTCAAAACACTTGTAATTTATATCTTTAACGATATACAGTGTTTAAAGTAAGACAAAATGAGTTAATATTGTGCTTAATGTTTGCAGATGTGACAGCTGTGGACAAAATTGAGCCAAATAAAGGGACGAGCATCATCAAAACAGAAGGAGAGTCTGTAACGCTGAGCTGCTCATATGATTCAGACAGTGAAAATGTACGTCTGTACTGGTACAGACAATATCCTAATGGAGAACCTCAATATTTATTACGTGAAGGAGCACGAACAAACAGTGTTAAGCACAGCTCTGATCCTCGATTCCAGTCAAGCACTTCTCGCATGTTGACTGAACTCATTATTAGCAGTGTGACTGTGTCAGATTCAGCTCTCTATTACTGCGCTTTAAGAGTTGAAGCCCAGTGATACAAAACATGAAACAAGTCGTACAAAAACTACAAGCCATTTTCACTTTGAAGCTCTTATTATGAGTTGTTATTTTGTAACGCTGAGCTGCTCATATGATTCAGACAGTGAAAATGTACGTCTGTACTGGTACAGACAATATCCTAATGGAGAACCTCAATATTTATTACGTGAAGGAGCACGAACAAACAGTGTTAAGCACAGCTCTGATCCTCGATTCCAGTCAAGCACTTCTCGCATGTTGACTGAACTCATTATTAGCAGTGTGACTGTGTCAGATTCAGCTCTCTATTACTGCGCTTTAAGAGTTGAAGCCCAGTGATACAAAACATGAAACAAGTCGTACAAAAACTACAAGCCATTTTCACTTTGAAGCTCTTATTATGATTCTGGAGATCTCCTCTGCTGCTGTATCAGACTCTGCTGTGTACATCTGTGCTCTGCAGCCCACAGTGACAGGAAACACAAGAACACTGTACAAAATCTTTTCCTTATTGAATCCAATTAGAACAAGCAAGAGATACAGAGACAAAGATTAAAGGAGAACCTGTAAACTGCAGATGTAAGTAATAAGTTGAACAACACGTGAATGAAAAGAAATAAACGAATAAAAAGCTAATGAATCCAAATCTACATACATAAAATAGCAGATAAAAAGATGACATATTTAAAATCAATGTGAGATCAAAAATCGAAGCATCATCCTAATATTGTTAATTACATTGTAACGAATCAGCTCATGGGAAATATGAATAATTAATCATAACTAGTTATAATTAATTATGAATATTTTAGATCCGCTGTAGATATTTACTTGACCTCTCAGGGTCAACTGTCTTGTCAATTCTAAGAACGTTAATTTCCTGGTTAAGGGAAATAACTTTCTTACTGTACAACTTAAAATATACTGAGGTCACGGCTCGCTGGACGACCCTTGATTTAAAGTGTAAAATAACAAATTTGGAATCGGTTTAATCAGGTGGACTTCGCATCTTCAGATCCTAGTCCTCTCAAAACCTGAATGAAATAATAATAATTAATTCTCTTACAAATTAAATTTAAGTAATCAAAGTTATTACAAGGGGAACGTCTCAGGTTACTTATGTAACCATGGTTCCCTGAGTAGGGAACGAGACACTGCGTCCTCTAAGTTTCTTGCCATGCTGCGGACGCAAGCTTCAGACGAAGAAGTGAATGATGTGTGCTCCCGGCGCCTATTTATACTATAGTCGCACCGGTAGTTATAACTGCATTTTCAATTGTTTTACATTTAATATTCATGTTGTTATGTTTTACAAATAAACCTTTACAAAGTGCAGATCAGAGGATATGGTTGATCAACCAGACAAACATGTGATTGAAGTTGAAAGAAGATCCACAATATATGACACAGATTCAATATGAGTTTTTTTCTGGTAGTTTTGAACAATCATATAAAAATGGTGGGAAAAGATTTATCACACATAATCAAATAATATACAAAATACATTACACCATATGGATGAAAGTGAACAGCAGCAGGAAGTTCAGAGAGGATGAAGTTCCTGTGTGTGTTTATGACTGATCTGCAGTGACTTACAGCTCAGAGCACTGAGAGCCTCAACAGAGAACTGAGCTGATCTGATTGAACATGGACAGATGCTTCATACTGATTCTCATTGTGGGAACAGGTAATTTTTTTTTTAGATAATTACAATAGTATTTTGTCAACCTTGCTTTCATGATTCAAAAATTAGTTTATTTGTGCTTATTGTTCACAGGTTTGGTGACTGGAGACAGCATTGAGCCAGATAAAGGGACAGAAAAAAACTCTAAAGAAACAGAAACTGTCAAGCTGAGCTGCTCATGTAGTACAAGTAGTGATTATACTTATCTTTACTGGTTCAGACAGTATCCTAATGGAGAACCACAATATCTATTAAACAAAAACGTACGGTCCGCGAGTGATGCACACACTTCTGATCCTCGATTTCAGTCGATTGCATCACGTACATCCACTGAACTCACTATTACTGATGTACGTCTGTCAGATTCAGCTCTCTATTATTGTGCTCTAAGAGTAGCAGCCCAGTGATACAAAACATGAAGAATGTCATACAAAAACCTGAAGCTCTTTTCACTTTGAACTTATCTAGTGAAAACCACAATCACAACCACAATCTATCCAGACCTGAATGTAATAAAAAAACATGGTAACACCTGCATTGAGGCCTGTTATAAAACTTCAGATAAACATTAAGTTCAGATATCATGAGAATTAAAGCACCTTAATTAATTATAATGTGGAATTAATATGGAAAACAGTACTAACACAGCCAGAAAATTAATTTTGAGTTTATGGGCACAAAAGGTTTGTCTACCCTTGTCCACCACAACAAAGGTACACTCTTAAAAATAAAGGTGCTTCAAAAGGTTCTTCAAGCGATGCCATAGAAGAACCATTTTTGGTTCCACAAAGAACCATTCAGTCAAAGGTTCTTTAAAGAACCATCTCTTTCTTACTTTTTTATAATCTGAAGAACCTTCTTTTGCCACAAAGAACCTTTTGTCAAACAGAAATGTTCTTCCGATGTTAAAGGTTCATTATGGAACCATTTAGACAAAAAGGTTCTTCTATGGCATCGTGAAGCACCTTTATTTTTAAGAGTGTAGAAATAAACTATGAACCAAGTCAGAGGGAGGAGTCAAAGAAACCTCATCAAGCAAACTCAGTAGCTCAAGTGATCTTGCACGTTATCAGTGGTCAGGGCCAGCAAAGCCTTCTCTGCTGGCCTAAACACTATCAGAATCACTGATTTAGTTTAATATATTTTTCCATGAATGTGTATTAAATTATTTCCAATAGTCTATTCTCTTCATTTCATAGCTTTTCTCTTAGTTGCACTGCTTCCAGCACTGTATGTTTATATTAGAGGTTTTATCCAATCATATTTCAGCAATCGTGTTGCCAGGGTCAAAGAAATCTGCCTTAAGGCCTTCAGAATCAACAGCGCAGGCGTCTGTTAGCTTAAATCAATAGCAATGAAACTGTTGCTTTAACCAATCAGATTTCGAGTTGGCAGCACCAGTTCCCTCGAGGAACCATGGTTACATACATAACCTGAGACGTTTCTGTTTCATACAGATGTTTTACGTAGCATAATTTTACAAAGCTAAAGTCAGGTTATTCTGTTTTTGCTTCAGATTTTGAAATTATACAGTTTAATATAAATCAAACATTGCACTTTTTTTCAATTCATGGTTAAAATGCAGTGGTCGCCTCTAATTTCAAATGGCTATGAAAAATCAAGGTGCAACACAGAGTGAAGAATATGCAAATGTTATTTTATATGTGATTTTTCAATTTCTGTACCTGAACATCTACAAACATAATAACATAAAGCATCATTTTATTACTATTTTTGTGTTATAGGCCTATATTTAATTGTGCTATTACTTGTAATTTGTTCATTTGTTCTTATTTACTGGCTGTCACTTGTCTTTAATAATGTTTAAACTTTTTATTTATGTTTATTTTGGCTAGTGATTTTTGCTGTGATATCGAAATTGAAATAGAGAATTGTCAAATTTAATTGGCATCTAAAATATTGGTGTCATATAAGCTTATTTATTAGAATACAAGATAACCGATCAAAAACAATGATAACAGAAACTATTTTATTTTTTTGTGGCAGGGCCAGTAAAGTTGTAAAGTTGTCTTTACTGATATACAACATTTAACTTAAGACAAATGTTTGCAGATGTGACAGCTGTGGACAAAATTGAGCCAAATAAAGGGACGAGAATCATCAAAACAGAAGGAGAGTCAGTAACGCTGAGCTGCTCATATGATTCAAACAGTGAAAATGTACGTCTGTACTGGTACAGACAATATCCTAATGGAGAACCTCAATATTTATTACGTGAAGGAGCACGAACAAACAGTGCTAAGCACAGCTCTGATCCTCGATTCCAGTCCAAGCACTTCTCGCATGTTGACTGAACTCATTATCAGCAGTGTGACTGTGTCAGATTCAGCTCTCTATTACTGCGCTTTAAGAGTTGAAGTCCAGTGATACAAAACATGAAACAAGTCGTACAAAAACTACAAGCCATTTTCACTTTGAAGCTCTTATTATGAAAATCAAATCAAAACCTGTGAGATAATAACTGCAAACATGTACGTGAGGTTGAGGGAGGAATTTTTTTATAAAAGAAATAAAGCGGCAAAAAGATATTTTCAGAAAGTTAAAAATACTCAAAAGTGTTTGATACACTACAACATTGTAACAAATTTATATTGTGCAAATTATACTGAAAATTTAAATGTATATACAGTATTTAAAATTATGTAACAGAAAACATAACCCTGTAAATAAAAATTACATATTCTTTAGGTTTTCATTACTTAATATTCCCATGCTCATAATAAATATGAGGTAACTGGCAAAGTGAAAAACATAGGCATCAAATATTTAAGCCATTATAGCCTTAAAAGCCTTGGGGGTAAAGGCCAGTGTAAGGTGTGCAGTATATTTCATTGGCCGATAGTTGGCTTTATACTGGCACTTATTGAGTTGAATTTTTTTTGCTCTTTGTAGAAATACTACATGGCCAATGCACCATCATCATCAGCACTGTTTTGTGCACAGTGTGGAATCTAAACTCCATCAAAATGGTTTAAATAACATGCTCCTCATGGTGCTTTTGATGTAAACACTCATGCAAATCTTTATATGTACTACATTATCTAATTCTCTAATAAAGTAGTGTAGTTATCTAGCACAGTTAAATGACAATCATGAACCTCAGCAGGAAGTTCAGAGAGGAGGAAGTTCCCATATGTGTTTGTTACTGATCTGCAGTGACTTACAGCTCAGAGCACTGAGAGCCTCAACAGAGAACTGAGCTGATCTGATTGAACATGGACAGATGCTACATACTGATTCTCATTGTGGGAACAGGTACATTATTTATTAATTAATGAAATTCTGTACATAAATATTTATGTTTTCAAGTCTCAAACCACAAAGGCTATTAAAATTGCTTTAGTCATTTGTATTTTTGTAAAACATGACCAGAAATGTGTTTGAAATATTATTTTATCAACTTTGCTTTCACCAAATCAAAAATCAGCTCATATGTTCTTATTGTTGACAGGTTTGGTGGCTGGAGATGACATTGAGCCAGATAAAGGGACAGAAAAAACCTCTAAAGAAACAGAAACTGTCAAGCTGAGCTGCTCATGTAGTACAAGTAGTGAATATGTTCGGCTTTACTGGTACAGACAGTATCACAACAGAGAACCGCAGTTCTTATTATACAAAAAGGAAAGGTCAGATTATGAATACACCTCTGATGATCGGTTTCATTCAGCTGCATCACGTACATCCACTGCACTCACTATTACTGATGTACGTCTGTCAGATTCAGCTCTCTATTATTGTGCTCTAAGAGTTGGAGCCCAGTGATACAAATTATGAAACATGCCGTACAAAAACCTGAAGCTCTTTTCACTTTGAACCTATCTAGTGAAAACCACAATCTATAATAAAATATGTGGTCACACCTGTGAGGTTGAATCAGGCCTGTTAAAAAAATTCCAAGAGCTTCTTTTGAGCTTCTTGTTACATCTCAAATCAAGTCCTCGAAATAGAATGATATATAGAGACAAAGACTAAGAGAGCAACTGTAAACTGTATAGCTGTGATTAATATTTATAGTAGATTTAATAGGTAAATAATCTGATAAAAAGCTTCCGAATCCAAGTCTACATGTGCAAAACTACAAATTAAAAGTAATTTAAATAAATATGAAATTCAAAGTTATTTGTTAATTATAATTGTTAATTACATCAAATACATACAAAAGTAGTCCATAGTTTAAGTTCACATTTTTTTTTAGTTTAAATTCTAATGCATTATCATGTGTAACACATTATGCTGGTATAATGTGCCACAAGGTGGCAGTGTTCTCAGACATTCACTAGGAACTACAGCAATGAACAACAGAATTGAACTTACCTAACAGAACTTATAGGTAATGTGGCTCCGAGAGGAGGGACTCAGTGTTCATGGATTTTACATGATCTAATTATGTCTGACAGAGACTTTGGTAGAAACTATTCAGTCTGACTCTTCTCAGGAGTGAACAATGGATCTTCATTCAGTTATTCTGTTCTGTGCCTTAGCAGGTGTGTATTTATTTGGTTAATTATTATTATTATTTTTTTTTTAAGTTTTCTTTAAATCTATAAAAAGTTACAAATGTACTTATACAAATGTTTTCTTTTTCAGCTGTTGTCTTTGGAAATGTCATCAAACCAAACAAAACTGATGTTGTTTATGAAGAGGGTTCAGATATTACATTGTCCTGTAGTCAATCACCTGTAGCTTCAGATTATCTCCACTGGTACCGTCAGTATGAAAGATCAAAACCTGAATTTCTTGTACTCACCTTTGCCAGTGCAAAAGAAGCTGCGGTGTCTGAGGTAGATCCAAGATTCTCTGTTAAAGTTGAAAAAAGGGAACAAAACCATCTGGAGATCTCCTCTGCTGCTGTATCAGACTCTGCTCTGTACTACTGTGCTCTGCAGCCCACAGTGACAGGAAACACACCAGCTCTCTACAAAAACCTGTTACAATGAGAGACAGGAGAAAAAAGACAGCAAGAAATAATGCAAATGAACGTTAAATTATCTCAAATGATTCTCATGTGTAATACAGTATATAGTGCATACTGTACATTCACATGGAGTTCCTGCTTGTTCCAAATTCTGATTACATTTTAAACAAATAAAATAGCTAGACTATAAATACTAAATATTCTTCATATTTTCATCAGTCAAAAATGAAAATGATAAATGCGAAGACATCAAGTATTTAGGCCATGCCTTTATAAAGCAGGAAGTTCTTGTGTGTGTTTGTGACTGATCTGCAGTGACTTACAGCTCAGAGCACTGACAGCCTCAACAGAGAACTGAGCTGATCTGATTGAACATGGACAGATGCTACATACTGATTCTCATTGGGGGAACAGGTACATTATTTGTGGAAGTGGAAACAAATTAAAGTGTATTTAAGTGATGTTTACATGATGTTTTAAAACTTCAAACTCTAAATGTTTTATTTATTTATTTCGTAAAAATGCTGTGAAAAGTTTTTGAGATATTATTTTGTCAACCTTTCACATTTCAAATTTGTTCATATGTGTTTATTGTTAACAGGTTTGGTGGCTGGAGACAACATTGACATTGACAGAAATAATCACTAAAGAAAGGGAAATTGTCAAGTTGAGCTGCTCATATAGTACAAGTAGCAATTACGTTTGGTTTTTCTGGTATGGACAGTATCTGAAGAGAGAACCCCAGTATTTATTACAAAAAGGTGACTTGACTTAAACTTGAGATGCCACATATGCAATATACTTGCAGCGAACCAGAAGAGGGCAGTAGGTGCTCAATATTACATTTAATAATAAGGCAGCTTTCATTGGTCTCCACAAGCTCCTCCTTGGATTATTATTATAATAACAAAAGCAAAACTGTCATATTCACTGATTTATCTGGACTTCAGCATAGACACAGTCATGTCACACAGGTTGATGAATATATTTCTCTTCGCACTATTCATTCTTGGTATGAATTTCAATTTAATACAGCTGCATATTCATGTAAGTTGTTTATATTTTGTATTGTAATGTAGATGACATATTCTTAAACCTGAAGTTGAAGGAAGATTAGTAGAATTAAAGTATAAATATAAAACAGATTCAACACAAGAAGATTTATTCTGGTACATCCAGAGAGCAAATGACTTTCCTAAATATATCCTGAAGAGAAGCAAATATGGAGGAGATAATGGCACTGAGTTCCAACAGAGATTTCACTCTAAGCTTTCAGCAGATTCAGTTCGACTAACTGTCAAGAATCTACATGTGTCTGACTCTGCTGTGTACTATTGTGCTCTGAGGCCCACAGTGAGAAAACTCAAGTCAAACCACATACAAAAACACAGAGACATAAACACACAAGATTATTTCTTCACAATAAGCATTTTTGAAATTTACAAGCTATAATAAAGTCATACTGAATGTAATAGTCAAATGAACAACAATAACAATCAATTTAATATTGTCTATCCATTCTACAAGCTGCTTATCCTCTGTAGGGTCACAGCAATGTAATATTATATTGATAATAATTTTATTTAATTGCATGATTTCAACTTAATTTTAATTATGTAAAAGCATTTTTTTGTATTTAAAGTCATACTGAAGGTAACAGTCAAATGAACTACAATAATAATCAGGCAATCAATTTTAAATTATCCACCCATCCATTCCTCAAACTGCTTATTCCCTGTAAGGTCACAGAAATTAAATATAACTGTACTGATTATAATTTAATCAATTGCATGATTTCAATGTAATTTTAATAATGTCATCGTGTTTTCTTGATTGAAAGGCTGTACATATTAGAATTGTCTTGCAAACACATGAACAATGATTATGATGCATGATGGAAACTTAAATATGTGTTTCATCTGTTTTTGTTTTAAAGAATTATTAAATTAGAATTTATTTGTAACTTAACACTGATGGACAGATAAATGTGTTTCACATGATGCATGCTACACTGTAGTGAGCCAGGCCCAAAACAAGATTATAAATGTTTCTGAATCTAATTAAAAAGGGGTTATATGATGCGATTTCAATTTTTCCTTTCTCTTTGGAGTGTTACAAGCTCTTGGTGCATAAAGAAGATCTGTAAAGTTGCAAAGACTAAAGTCTTAAATCCAAAGAGATATTCTTTATAAAAGTTAAGAGTCAGCCACGCCCTCCTAAAACGGCTCGTTCTAACACGCCCCAACATACCTACGTCGCTCTGTGGGAAGATTTGCATAACACCAGCCCGGGGTCGTCACATGTGGTGACGCTCCTTCGTCGAATCCGCCGGCCGCGCTGTTCTCAAGACCGCCGGCTGTTCCTCACTCTAGCCCGCAGTGTGTGACGCTGTGTGACGCATTGGACTGTTTCCTGAACCTGCAGACTACCCTACAATGGGTCTGTGCTCAAAGGCTGTTCTATAAAGTGGGGCAGTTCCAACTTTGCAAGGACAGTCTGGCCAGTCACAGCCTGTAAGTAAATTTTTTATATTTAAAGAATTTGCCACTGACGATTCAAACGCGAGTTTTA
>NW_015645540.1:2230924-2239630 GCF_001515625.1 Sinocyclocheilus rhinocerous
GGAGATGGCATCACAGTATGTTAAGGGGCGTAACATTTCCGTCACACGCTTGAGGCATTCGGCCAATCACAACGCTCTGGATAGCTGGCCAATCACAGCACACCTCGCTTTTTCAGACCGATGAGCTTTGTAAAAATTGACGCGTTTCAGAAAGACAGGGCATAGAGGAGCAACAATAATGTACATTATGTGGAAAATAATGTGTTTTTTGAGCCTTAAACCGCATAAACACATTGCATTACACCAAATACACAAAATAATGTTCTTTTTAGCAACGTCATATGACCCCTTTAAAATCTGACTAAAAACACTTCCCTATTTAAAATAGCATTCATTACTGACAAAATAATTTTTATTTAATCTGTCACACCTAATCAAATAGTGATAAATCATTATAACTAATTTTTTTTTTTTTGCTTAAGCATCATGTTCATCTCATAAGGACAATAATATTTTAAATATATTTAAATTTTTTAAATATATAGTTGTTACAGTCGTTCATGTGATTAGATCTTCTCTTCTCAATGTCTACAATTCAGGTATAATGTGGCTCAGAGAGAAGGGATTCAGTGATCTAATCGTGTCTAACAGAAACTGAGGTTGAAATGATTCAGTCTGACTCTTCTCAGAGTGAACACTTGTACAATGAATCTTCTTTCAATTATTCTGTTCTGTGTCTCAGTAGGTAGCGTATTCATTTGCATTATTATTGATTTTTTTTTTTTTTTTGTTAACAATTTTACTAAAACATTTCACAAAAAAAATACAAAGAGACTTTTTCATTTTCAGCTGCTGTCCTTGGAAATGACATCAAACCAGACCAAACAGATGTTGTTAATGAGGAGGGTTCAGATATTACATTATCCTGTAGTTTTTCTTACTCTGGAGCTACAGATTATCTCCACTGGTACCGTCATTCTGGAAGATCAAAACCTGAATTTCTTGTACTCACCTACAGCAGTGCAAAAGAAGCTCAGTGGTCTGTTGAAGATCCAAGAATCACTGTTAATGTTGAAAAAAGGGAAACAATCCATGTGGATCTGAAGATCTCCTACAAAAACCTGTTATAATAACAGACAAGAGAGAAACCAACAGACAGAGATGAAGATAATGAGAAATAAGCTGCAAATGACAATAACAGTATCCAGTAAAAAAAATCACAGGTAGTACCAAAATCAAAAGGTAGACATAGATTTATTTTCTTTTAATTATAATGTGTGAATTTGTGTGGTAATGTGAAAGATTTAGATTACATTAAATTAGTTACATTAAATCATCATGAACCTGCCCTTTAATAGCACTAATTCAGGAAACCGTCAATTGTAAGAAACAATAAAACATCTTAAATCATTTTCATGTGCAATAAACAGAGCAGGTTCATGTATGCCACAGGATGGCAGTGTTCAAACCCAAATTATATTGAAAATATGCATAATAGACACATAACCCTATAAATAAAAGTTACATATTCTTCCTATTTTCATTAGTTAATATTTCCATGCTCATGATAAATAGGAAACTGTCAAAGTGAGAAACACAGGCATCAAATATTCAAACCACTATAAGCTTCATAAATAAAAAACTTGGGTGTAAATGCCGATGTAAAGAGTACAGTATTTGACTGACCGATAGTTGGCTTTATACTGGCACTTACTGATTTTTTTTTGTGTTTTTTGTAGAAATACTCCATCGCATACACTTTTTGCCCCACTATTATCTCTTTCATGTTTTGCACACAGTGAGAAAGCTGAACTCCATCAAGACAGTTTAATTAACAACCATCTCATATTGCTTTTGCTGTATAACCTCAAGTAAACCTTTTTATAAAATTCTCTAATAAAAGTGTGTAGTTATTCAAATATAATCATAAACAGCAGCAGGAAGTTCAGAGAGAAGGAAGTTCCTGTGTGTGTTAATGACTGATCTGCAGTGACTTACAGCTCAGAGCACTGAGAGCCTCAACAGAGAACTGAGCTGATCTGATTGAACATGGACAGATGCTTCATACTGATTCTCATTGTGGGAACAGGTATTATTGGTATTATTTTAGTCATTTGTATTTTTGTAAAATATGCTGCAAAATGTGTTAGCAATATTATTTTATAAACTTTCACAAATCAAAAATCAGTTCATATGTTCTTATTGTTGACAGGTTTGGTGGCTGGAGACAACATTGAGCCAGATAAAGGGACAGAAAAAAACACTGAAGAAAGAGAAACTGTCAAGCTGAGCTGCTCATATAGTACAAATAGTCAATATGTTCGGCTTTACTGGTACAAACAGTATCCCAACAGAGAACCTGAGTATTTATTACTCAAAAATGCACGGTCAGCAAGTGATTATGAACACACCTCTGATCATCGGTTTCAGCTGACTGCATTACACACCTCCACTGAACTCACTATTACTGATGTCCGTCTGTCAGATTCAGCTCTCTATTATTGTGCTCTAAGAGTTGGAGCCCAGTGATACAAAACATGAAGAATGTCGTACAAAAACCTGAAGCTCTTTTCACTTTGAAAATATCTAGTGAAATCCACAAACAAAACCACAATCTATCCAGCCCTGAATGTAATAAAATATGTGGTCACACCTGTGTGTGGTTGAATCAGGCCTGCTAAAAAATTTCCAAGAAGTATTGACAATGTGTCCTTTTATGCACAAATACATTCTTAATATAACATCTTAATTGCTTGCCATGTAGTAAAAACAGGGAGCAAGTAGAGGGAGGATGATTTGTTTAATGGGTGCTGAGATATCACTCTGTTTTAATATTAAGATTTTTTGTACTTGTGTCTTTCAGCACCATTCCTGTTGAGTTCATTGCTCTGTTGACTCTCCAACAGCATCCAGCCTATTTGAAATTATCACTCAGTCTTGTAGGTTTGTTTTTATGGCTTTGCCAGTGACTTTGGAGCTTGTTCTCTCACTGACACACTGAGTATTGTCATACTCAAATCTAGTCCTCGAAAAACTAAAGCCACATACATTATAAATGGCTTAATGTGAAAATCCCTTTAAAGTCACAGGCTTTGCTATTCCAGTAATTTTACATTTATTCATTTAGCAGATACTTTTACCCAATGTGTCTTTATAAATTCTGACATACAATAACATTCTCTGGAACTGTGTACTTTTTAGCCTTGCTGCAGCAGTTTGGGAAGTTCTTTACTAATTCAGCATGACAACAACCCTGTGCACAAAGACAAGATCATAAAGAATGACAACATTTAAAAACATTTGTTTTCATGATAGTACAGAAAAAAACTAAGTTAAAATTCAGATAGGGACTTTTAAAATTATTTCAGCTTTTGTCTCTGAGAAGAACAATTTATTAGGGGTTCAAGCGCGTAGCGCTGAAACCCTATTGTTATTGTTAGAATGGCCAAGGATCAGCAATCTCCACATAAAACTGATCGTGCAGACCAAACCGTAAGTCGTAGAGACTTGAAACTTGGAAGGACGGTAGTACTTACACCAGTGTCACCAAGGCTCGCCCCAATCGGCCTGACAGGGGCGCTACAGCAATCAAAAGTACAAAATCGCTCATAACTCCTAAAACGTTGGTCGCAGGCTCAAGTGTCTTATGAATTTTCTGGTATTTGGGATTTTTTTAATACTAGTCCAAGGTTTTTTGCTTGAACCAAACCAGTGCAGAAATATTCCGTGGAGAGTTAATGTTAATAATTATCAAAAAAAGTTGAGATTTCGGCTCACCGTCGCAAAATGTTCGAAAAGCACGGGGCCACTTTCACTAAAACGGCTGTAACTCTTGAACAGAATGAGATATCTTCACCACACTCGCTACACTTGTGTAAGAGCTCAATCTTTGGTCAAATTAAAAAAACAATCCAATCAACATGAAAATTGGTATGCACTGTCTTGGTCCAATATGCCACGAGCGTCTATAAGAACATTTGTGTATCTAAAAAAACATGGCCGCCATTGGCCAATGAAGTTTGAGCACCTATTAGACAAGGTTAACAGAGGTCGATCGGAACAAAACTCAGTGGGCCTGTTTGACTGATGGTCCTAAAGGTCTGTGAGAAATCTGAAAGAAATCGGCCACCTGGGGGCGATATTGCATTTTAAAAGGTTGTAAACCATTGTATTTTGCGCGGTTCTTCACACAGACACACAATAGTCGTATTGTAGGATAGACCTTCCCATTCCTAACAACTCTGCCTCTAGGACCACTGCTGTCAAACAAATCATTTGTTAAATAATTGAGATTATGTAAAAAACCTACTTTGGCGAACTAGTCCTAGGTTTTTCATTCAATCTAAAAAAACTCCACTGCAGTTCAATTCTCATGACTCTCTAGGTCAGGGGTGCCCAACCCTGTTCCTGGAGATCTACCTTCCTGCAGAGTTTAGCTCCAACCCTGATCAAACACACCTGAACCAACTAATTAGGATCTGAAAGAGCACTTGATAATTACAGACAGGAGTGTTTGATCAGGGTTGGAACTGAACTCTGCAGGAAGGTAGATATTCCAGGACCAGGGTTGGGCACCCCTGCTCTAGGTTAATAATTAAAAAAAAAAATTTTTAACTTTACCCTCCGAGTAGCTATAATGGGGTCGTTTAGAAAAGGGCCTGTCCAAATATACCCAAAAGCCTATAAAGCCTAAACGAAACCTCAAAACTTCACGAAACTAGGTGAACTTTTTTTAAAACTCTGATTTAGGTGGCTACAGGCTTGCTAAATAATATGTATTGTGTTTTTCATGTACTTAAATGCCTTAAAGCACTTGAACCCTGGTAATCGCTGCTTGCAGCTTTAGTAATTTAATTAAAACTTTGTAATTTCAGAAGTTGGCCACTGTGTGGCATAATCTATGATGTTGGTGGAAACTACTCATTTAAGTTCCTGCTGTATGTGTGTAACATCTGCAAACATTTGTGTGCTGGTAAACTTCAGACTAATATTGCCTGCTACATAAACATCCTGACAAGAACTAAGAGCTCTGAAATGTGCAGTTTTTGACATGAGCATGTTTTTCACTATAATAAACACACTCCAGTGGGTGGAGCTTATTCACACTGTTGAGAGTGTGAGACAGAGTGAAACAGTTACAGTTATTCAGATATTGTTGCCATCACTACCTCTGTAAGGACATCATGTTTCTCTTCACCTTTATAATAATCCAATTTTGCATGGGTAAGAGATATTCTTTCAATCAATATGCTTATTATGAAAAAAATCCTTAAAATAAAATCCAATTAGCTTTGCATATACAGTGTATAAATATGTTTTATTGTTTAATTAATTAGGGTATTTTTCTTTTTCACAGGAAATTCTTTTGGTGACACAATACAACAATGGTTTCCAGAAAAACATGGTTCTGAGGGCGAAAATGTGACTCTGTCCTGTAACTACAGTCTCACTAGCAGCACTAGTGTTACTCTCCAGTGGTATCGCCAGTATCCTCGAGCAAAACCAGAATTTTTACTTCTTGTCACTGAATATTCAAGTAAATCTGAGCCTGAGCTACGTCTATATTCTGAAGCTAAAAATCAAATCAAACGTTTGGATCTGGTGATCTTCCCTGCTGCTGTATCAGACTCTGCTCTCTACTACTGTGCCCTGAGGACCACAGTCACAGGAAACTCAGTAACACCGTACTAAAATCTTTCCTTATCTTATCTAGTGGAAAAAAAGGAAAGATGCAGAGACAAAGACTGAGAGAGCAACTGTATTATTATGCAGAGCAGAATTATAAATAATTAATATGCAGAGTAGGTAAATCATCTGAAAAAAATAAATAATAATAAATCCAGGTGCAAAACTGAAAATATTTTTTATCTATGTAACATTAAAATTCAACATACAAAACCATACAACCATACAAAAGTAGCCAATAGTTTACGTTTTAATGCATTACCAAGTGTAACACATATAGGTATAATAATTATGCCACAAGGTGGCAGTGTTCTCAGAGATTCACTAGGAACTGCAGTAATGAACAACAGAATTGAACTTTATAGGTATAATGTAGTCTCAGCCTCAGACGTCACGCCCACGGAACGTTGGCTAAACATCTGATGCATATGACACACAAAAGTGGAAACACTTAAGGAGTTTCGAAGTCGTCATCGGATTGGTTGAATTATACAGGATTTCCGGGAGACGTGTGTGTCACGTTCTGTAACGTTCCGCCTGGAAACAAAGATGCAGTGACGCCAAACCCCCTCACGAAAGAAGAAAGCCGTCCTGTTTACAACTGTGATGACGAGCGCTTATTAGGATCAACTAAATGCTGGATTTTCAAAAGTATGTGAAATATTTAAAGTTCACGGCACAGAATATTTAAAATACATCCGAGAGTTTTACACACCGGTCTGTTATTGTGGCGACATTTCCACGCCCCGAAATGTGACGCTAAAATGAAACGAACTGTGATTTGTTGTTTGACATGTCGATCAAACGGCCTCATGGGCGGCTTTGGCCAATGAAAGCTGCCATGTATTCCAGACCTTCAGCCATCAGTCACTAGGTATAATGTGGCTCAGAGAGGAGGGACTCAGTGTTCACAGATCTGACATGATCTAATTATGTTTGACAGAGACTGTGTTAGAAATGATTCAGTCTGACTCTTCTAAGGAGTGAACACTTGTACAATGGATCTTCATTCAGTTATTCTGTTCTGTGCCTTAGCAGGTGTGTATTTATTTGGTTAAGTATACATTTTTTTTAAACAATAATGAGTTTCATTTAAAATCTCACTAAAAACTTGTACTACAAATGTACTCTTACAAATGTTTTCTTTTTCAGCTGCTGTCTTTGGAAATGTTATCAAACAAAACAAAACAACTGTTGTTTATGAGGAGAGTTCAAATATTATATTAATCTGTAGTCATTCACCTGGAGCTTCAGATTATCTCCACTGGTACCGTCAGTATGAAAGATCAAAACCTGAATTTCTTGTACTCACCTACGGTAGTGCAAAAGAAGCTGCTGTGTCTGAGATAGATCCAAGATTCTCTGTTAAAGTTGAAAAAAGGGAACAAAACCATGTGGATCTGAAGATCTCCTCTGCTGCTGTATCAGACTCTGCTCTGTACTACTGTGCTCTGAGGCCCACAGTGACAGGAAACACATCAGCCCTCTACAAAAACCTGCTACAATGAGTGACAAGAGAGAAACACAGAGACAGAGATGAAGACAGAGAGAAAGAAGCTGTAACTGTTTTATACTGTGTACAGTATTATGTATGTCAGAAAACTAATAGAACCAATGAAAATAAATCACTGGCAGCTACCAAAATCTAAAATCATTTAACTAGTATATGAAAAAACTAAACACAAACAAAATGTAACATTTTAAAGTGAGTGAATCTTTGGCAATATTAAGATGAAGTATGTTAAAATCCTACAGAACTGTCTTACAATCATAGTTGAAAAATCAATTTAGAACATGGTGAAATAATAATAATAATAATATTAAAAAAACAGTCAAATGTAACAAATGTTAAAATATCTCACATTATTCTCATGTGTAATATATAGTGCATACAATCTCTTGTTCCAAATTATGGTTATATACAAACATAGCTAGACTATAATTAGAAAGTCGATATTCTTCTAATTTCCATCAGTTAATATTTCCATGTTCATGAGAAATGAAAGGAAATTAGACTGAGTGAATAATGCACATACATAAAGTAAGCCATGCCTTTATAAAGCAGAAAGTTCTTGTGTGTGTTTGTGACTTACAGCTCAGAGCACTGAGAGCCTCAACAGAGAACTGAGCTGATCTGATTGAACATGGACAGATGCTTTATACTGATTCTTATTGTGGGAACAGGTATATTTTTCAAATTAAACAGTGCATTTAAATGATCACAGTATGTTTTCATGTTTTTTGCTTTTTTTGGTAAGTGCTGTGAAATGTGTTTCCGTTTATTTTGTAAACTTTGCTTTTACAATCAGAAATCAGTTTATTTGTGCTTATTTGTTGACAGGTTTGGTGGCTGAAGACAACATTGAGCCAGATAAAGGGACAGAAAAAACCTCTAAAGAAACACAAACTGTCAAGCTGAGCTGCTCATATAGTGCAAAGAGTGATTATGTTTGGCTTTACTGGTACAGACAGTATCACAACAGAGATCCGCATTATTTGTTGCGCAAAGGTGCATGATCATATAGTTATGAAGACACCTCTGATGATCGGTTTCATTCGACTGCCCAGTGATACAAATGAGACATGTCATACAAAAACGTCTCAGGTTACTTATGTAACATGGTTCCCTGAGTAGGGAACGAGACACTGCGTCCTCTAGGGGTCGCAATGGGGAACGCCTCGTCGTGACCCGTGTCTGAAGCATACATTGAAAACTGGGCTGAACCCAGCAGAGCACTGGCCCCTGGATCAGAAGACGTTAAAGAAATAACATCATCCTCCAGCAGCTCATTCTCGTCCACAGCCGACGAGCGTGAGAGGGAAAGCCCCTCTTTAAACTCATCGGCCAGGTCCACCTGCGATCCCCACGAGCTCATTCTCCTCCGTGCCTCCGCAGCGGCGGGTCCTGAACCGCGGGAAGCAGATGGCTGCCCCTCTTTACTCGAAAAAAGAGACAAACGAGAACGGAGCTTTTTCATTGGAAAAAACTCACAGTGCACGCAGATTGCCCCCTCGAGGACATCGCGTGCGTGCTCTTCGCCCAAACAAACAACACATAGATCGTGTGTGTCATCTGGTGTC
>NW_015645540.1:2239729-2241723 GCF_001515625.1 Sinocyclocheilus rhinocerous
ACGTTTTGTTGGTGTTTTTTCAATGTATGCTTCAGACACGGGTCACGACGAGGCGTTCCCCACATCGACCCCTAGAGGACGCAGTTCGAAGTTCCCTTGAAAGGGAACCTTAAGCTCTTTTGAACCGGTCTAGTGAAAACCCCAATCAAAACCCCAATCTATCCAACCCAGAATGTAATAAAATATGTGGTAACACCTGTAAATTAGGCCTGTTATAAAACTTCAAAGAAACATTAAAATGCATTCAGGATATCATGTTTAAAGTAGTTACTTCAGTGCACAAACACGTCTTAATTTCTACCTTAATTATTACATTTCAATCATTCATTTTTTTTTTTCAAGAAAATGATATGTAGGTCAATACTAAAACTCATCTATAAAATATTCTGCTTTTGTAAGTCTAAAATAATTTTATAAAATAATATAATAAAAACAGCACAGATTGCAACCAAACTTAATTTGGTTCAAAAAGAAAATAAAAGACAATTACATTCATGTTGAAATTCAGTATGACTAGACTAAGGAGATTACTATATGACAAAACTTCATTATAGTTTACATAATCAACACCACTATTCTCGCCTATTTTTGAACATTGAACTTCTTTTCACACTGACAAACTAACAAGTAATCGTTCTGCTCACATATAATCCAAACATCTCACTAAATGCAAATGCATGTGTTTGCTACATTCATACGTGGCCATCCCTTGTAATTAAATGATGTGGATATTCCAGTAATTTATGTGTGGACAAATTAAAGCCATAGAATGATGTTCTAGAGCGTTTTGGGAGGGACCACTCTGTTCCAGCATTACAATGCCCCTGTAATTTCAGATGTTGGCCACAGTGTGGCATAATCTATGATGTTTTAATGCTTTAATACTCTAAGCAGGGTTCCCACTCTTTCATGAACACCAGATTCAAGGACTTTCAAGGACTTTCAAGGACTTTTTAAAGCACCGGTCAGCCCTTCTCGTTCCTGAGTGTATTCCCGCCGGTTACCTGTTGCCTGGAGGGTTTGGACTGCTCGGAGTATTCTCTGCCTGAGCTGAGACTTTGCACTGCCGGGTTACCTGGACTTCTACTTGATGTAGTTGGAGTTGTCTAATAAAGACTTCCTTTTCACTCGCAATTGGATCTTGTGTTTATATTTCTGATTCTCTAGCAGCCAAGATAATTCGCCCTTCACCGGCGGGGGCGGGGTTTTTTTTCGTGAAAAAGAAAGACGGGTCTCTTCGTCCCTGTATCGACTATCGAGGGCTGAACAACATCACGGTGAAGAATACATATCCTTTGCCGTTGATGTCTTCTGCCTTTGAACGTCTGCAGGGGGCATCCTTTTTCACGAAATTGGACCTCCGCAACGCTTATCATTTGGTTCGCATAAGGGAGGGGGATGAATGGAAGACTGCTTTTAATACCCCCAGGAGGCACTTTGAATATTGCGTTCTTCCCTTTGGGCTTTCCAACGCCCCCGCAGTCTTCCAGGCACTCGTCAATGACGTGTTGAGAGATATGCTAGATCAGTTCATTTATGTCTACCTGGATGACATACTGATATTTTCTCACTCTCTCCAGGAACATGTTCAGCACGTCAGGCGAGTGCTTCAGAGGTTGTTAGAGAATGGTCTTTATATCAAGGCAGAGAAATGCGCTTTCCATGCACAGTCTGTTCCTTTTTTGGGTTACATCGTGTCGGTCGAGGGGATGCGCATGGATCCGGACAAGATTCAGGCTGTGGTTGATTGGCCAACTCCAGATTCCCGCAAGGCCCTGCAGAGGTTTCTGGGCTTTGCCAATTTTTACCGGTGTTTTATTCGCAATTTCAGCCAGCTAGCTGCCCCTTTGACTGCCTTAACCTCCACCAAGACTGCTTTCAGGTGGTCCAGTGAAGCGGATGCTGCATTTTCCAAACTCAGAAGCTGCTTCGTTTCAGCTCCCATCCTTGTTGCCCCTGATTCGTCCCGGCAGTTTGTGGTGGAGGTTGACGCG
>NW_015645540.1:2241811-2245310 GCF_001515625.1 Sinocyclocheilus rhinocerous
ACACTGAGAACATTTCCTTCCTTATCACCGACTCCCCTTTGGCTCCGGTGGTCTTGGGTCACCCCTGGCTGTCATTACACAATCCCAATATAAACTGGCGTCAGAACACAGTCTCATCCTGGAGTGAATATTGTCATGCGTCATGTTTGTTGTCTGCTTGTTCTTCTGTGTCTTGTTCTGTGTTTCAGGATGAACATGTGGATCTGTCAAACGTGCCTGCTGAGTATCTTGACCTGAAGGGAGTGTTCAGTAAGTCTCGGGCTGCTTCTCTTCCTCCGCATCGTCCTTATGATTGTGCGATAGAGTTATTGTCAGGTACGTCTCCGCCTAAAGGCAGGTTATACTCACTTTCCGCTCCGGAAAGGGAGGCCATGGAGAAATATATTTCTGATTCTCTAGCAGCCAAGATCATTCGCCCTTCTTCTTCACCGGCGGGGGCGGGGGTTTTTTTCGTGAAAAAGAAAGACGGGTCTCTTCGTCCCTGTATCGACTATCGAGGGCTGAACAACATCACGGTGAAGAATACATATCCTTTGCCGTTGATGTCTTCTGCCTTTGAACGTCTGCAGGGGGCGTCCTTTTTCACGAAATTGGACCTCCGCAATGCTTATCATTTGGTTCGCATAAGGGAAGGGGATGAATGGAAGACTGCTTTTAATACCCCCAGGGGGCACTTTGAATATCGCGTTCTTCCCTTTGGGCTTTCCAACGCCCCCGCAGTCTTCCAGGCACTCGTCAATGACATGTTGAGAGATATGCTAGATCAGTTCATTTGTCTACCTGGATGACATTCTGATATTTTCTCACTCTCTCCAGGAACATGTTCAGCACGTCAGGAGAGTGCTTCAGAGGCTGTTAGAGAATGGTCTTTATGTCAAGGCGGAGAAATGCGCTTTCCATGCACAGTCTGTTCCTTTTTTGGGTTACATCGTGTCGGTCGAGGGGATGCGCATGGATCCGGACAAGATTCAGGCTGTGGTTGATTGGCCAACTCCAGATTCCCGCAAGGCCCTGCAGAGGTTTCTGGGCTTTGCCAATTTTTACCGGCGTTTTATTCGCAATTTCAGCCAGCTAGCTGCCCCTTTGACTGCCTTAACCTCCTCCAAGACTCCATTCAGGTGGTTCAGCGCAGCAGAAGCTGCGTTTGCCAAACTGAAGAGCTGCTTTGTTTCAGCTCCCATCCTTGTCGCCCCTGATCCCTCCCGGCAGTTTGTGGTGGAGGTTGACGCATCAGAGGTGGGGGCTGGTGCCATCCTATCCCAGCGTTCTTCCTCGGATGGTAAGATGCATCCTTGCGCGTATTTTTCTCACCGTTTGTCTCCCGCTGAACGCAACGATGATATTGGTAATAGAGAGCTGCTGGCAGTCAAGCTTGCCTTGGAGGAATGGCGTCATTGGTTAGAAGGTTCGGGGGTTCCTTTTGTCGTCTGAATGGATCATAAGAATCTTGAGTATATCAAGTCCGCTAAAAGATTGAACTCTAGGCAGGCTCGGTGGGCTTTATTTTTCGGTCGTTTCGATTTTTCTATTTCTTATCGGCCGGGCTCCAAAAACATCAAGCCCGATGCGTTATCCTGTATTTTTGACCATTCGGAGCACCCATCTTCTCTCGAGCCCATTGTGCCACAGAAGATTTTTGTTTCTGTAGTCACATGGGAGATTGAATCGAAGGTCCGCACGGCCTCTCAAGGGGTAACGCCTCCGCCCGGATGCCCACCGGGTCGTTTGTTTGTGCCAGAGACTTTACGGTCTGATGTCATTCGATGGAGTCATTGTTCCAAGGTGGCTTGTCGTCCTGGGGTGAGTCGTACTACGTTTCTTATTAAACAACGGTTCTGGTGGCCATCTATGGCTCGTGACATGCGATGTTTTGGCTTGCTCTGTCTGTGCCATTTCTAAGACTTCCAATCGACCCTCTGCGGGACTCCTCCAGCCGCTGTTGGTTCCTTCGAGACCCTGGTCCCACATTTCGCTAGATTTTGTTTCGGGTCTCCCGCCCTCACAGGGAAACAAGGTGATTTTGACCGTGGGGGACCGGTTCTCGAAGGCAACTCATTTAATCCCTCTGCCTAAATTACATCTGCCAGGGAAACAGCGGTTGCTGTCACTGGTCCCACATTTCGTTAGATTTTGTCACAGGTCTCCCGCCCACAAGTGGGAACACGGTGGTTTTGACCGTGGTGGACCGGTTCTCGAAGGCTGCTCATTTCATCCCTCTGCCTAAATTACCGTCTGCTAGAGAGACAGCGGTTGCTGTCATTGACCACGTTTTTCGCATTCATGGCCTCCCGATGGACGTGGTCTCTGACAGGGGGCCTCAGTTTGTAGGCCTGTCTCCATTTGAGTGTAGTTTAGGGTACCAGCCACCTATTTTTGCCAGTCTGGAATCCGAAGTCGCGGTTCCCTCTGCCCACGCATTTGTCCAGAGGTGTCGTCGCACCTGGAGCAGGGCTAGACAGACCCTCCTCCAGGTGGGGGCGCGCACCAAGGCCAAAGCTGATCGCCACCGGTCGAGGCCTCCTGTCTATGTCGTCGGTCAAAAAGTGTGGCTTTCATCTAAGAACATTCCTCTCCATACCGTTTGTAATAAACTTGCTCCTAAATTAATTGGCCCGTTTACTGTCACCAAGATTATTAGTCCGGTGGCGGTCCGCCTTAAACTGCCTGCTGCGTACAGGAGGATTCATTCCGTTTTTCATGTTTCCAAATTAAAGCCCGTTTTTCATGCTACCATTAATCCGCTATTAATGACTCCAGTTCCCCCACCGCCGCGACTTGTAGATGGGGAACCTGTTTATTCGGTGAATCGTATTCTGGACTCTAGGCGGAGGGGACGCGGTTTCCAGTACTTGGTGGACTGGGAGGGTTACGGTCCAGAGGAGAGGAGTTGGGTGCCTGCAAGAGACATATTGGATCACTCTCTTATAGATGATTACAATTGTCAGGTAAGTTCCTCTGGGAGCGCCAGGAGGCGCTCTTAGTGGAGAGGGTACTGTCACGGTTCATGGGTCTGTGTGCTCATTCTGTGTCTGTGTGTGTGTGTGTGGGTGTTATCCGCTCCATGTGCTCGTCAGTGTTGCCTAGTTACCGCACACCTGACGAGCTGATCAGAGCGGTCACAGGTGTAGCTCATCTGCACTGCCTATATCTGGCTGACGTTTCTGTGGAGTGTTGTCAAATCGTTGTTGCTCATGTCTTGTCTGGTTCTCTGTCAGCCCTTGTCGTTCCTGAGTGTATTCCCGCCGGTTACCTGTTGCCTGGAGGGTTTGGACTGTTCGGAGTATTCTCTGCCTGAGCTGAGACTTTGCACTGCCGGGTTACCTGCGCTTCTACTTGATGTAGTTGGAGTTGTCTAAAATACTTCCTTTTCACTCGCTATTGGATCTTGTGTTTCTGTTTCATGACAGTTACTCATTAATAAATTAACTCAAGTCAAAATAATTTTGTAAATTACTTTTTATTGTAAATCCCATTTTTTCATCTTTGACCTAGAGGAATG
>NW_015645540.1:2245714-2289006 GCF_001515625.1 Sinocyclocheilus rhinocerous
CAATCATATGAAATTAGTATTAATAAAAAAGTAATTTGTACTACAAAGGGTGCACAGAAGAACACAAAAGTGGCTTGTAGGTACATTTTCAGATGTTTAATGATTCTCAGAGGTGGCATGAGTGCAATTAAATTAATAAATTCATGTTGAGATTAATGTTTTAAATATAAAATTTTTAATACAGAAATATTAAATGATTTAAATAACTGAAATTATACCTAAAAATGAAACTGAAACCACCAGCAGGTGGCGGCAAGTCACTGATTTTATCACTGACTCATTCATTCAATTGATTCATTTCAACGGCTGAATCATTCAGGAATGAAGCAAGTGACTGTCTTTATGATCGCGATCTGTGGGCGCACAGAAAATGAGTTTTCTTTTATTCATGCAGAGACCCTTATGAATTATCAGACTGTATCACTTCTTATACTCAATTCTGTGAAGATACTGTTATTGATACTAAAGTGGTTAAAATCTTTTCAAATAACAAACCATGGTTTACTAAAGATCTGAAGAAATACTTTAATGAGAAAAATGCAGCCTTTCGTGAAAATGACTTTGAGGGTTTTAAGATGAAAAGAAAGGAATTAAGAGCTATGATACAAAAAGCAAAAATTGATTTTAAAAGTAAGGTAGAGGATCAGGTAGCAAATCATAATGCAAGGAGTGCTTGGCAAGGGTTAAATAAGATGATGGGGCGTGACTTAAAAGGTGTAAATAATGATATTATAGACAGATATTTTAAAATGGGTTAATGATTTAAACTTGTTTTATGGAAGATATGGTGAGGTTGGTAACAAAGATAAGGTTGAAGAAACTGGTGCCAGGATTCCTGTGGGTTCACCTGTTTGCTTGATTGGTGAACACTAATTAGAATGTGTCGCAAATCAGGTCCTGTAAAGCGCCAGGTCCAGATGACCTTAGGGGCCATGTTTTAAAGGTTTGTGTCGAATGAATTAACTGACCCTTTAACAAAATTATTTCAGTTTTTATTAAATTCTCAGATTGTGCCTAATATGTGGAAATTGTCATTTATACGGCCCATTCCTAAAAAAGTGGGGGTGAAAAAATGAGAAGACTTCCGCCCTGTAGCCTTGACTCACTTGCTAAATGCATGGAAAGGGTCATTAGTTATCATCTTAAATCGTACATATCAGAGCACCTAGATGTATTGCAATTTGCGTATAAGCCACAAAGAGGGACCGAGGATGCTACGCTCACTATGGTCGATACAACTGTTAGTCATTTACAACAAGCAAAGGCCTATGCACGTGTTCTTTTCATTGATTATGCATCTGCATTTAATACGATGCAGATACATCTACTTTTAGAACGTCTTTTAGTTTTAGGAGTGAGCGGAGTAATAATTCATTGGATTAAAAATTTCTTAACAGATAGACCACAACAAGTCTGTGTTAGGGGGGTTAAATCAGACATTATGTTTCTAAATACAGGAGCACCTCAAGGATACATTTTGTCTTCCCTATTATTTGTCTATACAAATGAGATGCAAATGCAAATGCAGAGTACAAATTATAAATTATATAAATATGCTGATGATATGGCACTGGTTGCACTCTTATGGAAAGATTGTGTTGATTATGAGTATAAAGAGCATGTTCTGAAATTAGAGAAATGGTGTAAAGCAAGTTATATGTGCTACGGAATTTGAGAGAATTTTCTGTTAGCCAAGGTGTTCTACAAAGAGTTTATACTAGTCTAATAGAAAGTGTTTTAGGGTATAATAATGGTTTGGTTTGGGCGAATTACTTCTGTAAATAAAGTGAAATTAAACAGGATCATAAGGATGTCAAGTAAAATAATAGAGTCTAAGCAAAAATCAATTGATCAGCTGTATGATATGGCAGTTAGGAGGAAAGCTTTGGCTATAAGTGGAGAAATAACACAGCCTCTGAACTATGCCTTCGAATTGCTACCATCTGGGCGCCGTTATAGGACACTGAAGGCAACTAAAGCAATATATAAACAAAGGTTTGTGCCATATGCAATAAGTCTCTTGAACAAAGGGTAGGACTGCATTGTCTTTAGGAGGGATGAATGTATTAAGTATTTATTTGATGTGATATTTTAATTGTATTGATATGTGTATTGTATTGTTATTGTTGAATGTTAAGCAAGACCAAAGACTAATTTTCAGCCAAGGCTGAACAATAAAGTATAACAAACAATGTTTGTGGCAACTGTTTATTTAAGCTCCTGCTGTATATGTGTAACTTCTACAAACAATTGTCCACTGGAAAACTTATTAGACTAACATTGGCTGCTGTACATAAATTATGTTAATTTGAATAAGAAATTTACTTTTAATGGCTGCAGTCCTTGGTAAATAACTGTTAAGGCGAGACACTGCAGGTGAATAGGGTAAAAAACAACAACTAATAGTTATGGCCTTACTTACCCAGCTGATTGATTACATTGATAATTGCAAACATTATTTGTATATAAATTGTATATAATGAAGCAAATTATATATGAACAAATCCCTCTGTAAAACCCTTCAGGATATAGACAGGAATAAAAATGTAAAGTTTGGTGTGTGTAAGTGCTACTGAAGTGGAGATTTATGGCTCAGTGTAGGAGAAAAAAATCATTTTGAGAAAATGGCCTTTAAATA
Organism: Sinocyclocheilus rhinocerous; assembly: GCF_001515625.1. Lineage (NCBI taxonomy): Eukaryota > Metazoa > Chordata > Actinopteri > Cypriniformes > Cyprinidae > Sinocyclocheilus > Sinocyclocheilus rhinocerous. Next base: position 2,248,353 of record NW_015645540.1, read on the forward strand.
TATGTATTGTAATTGAAATCTATTGACACAAATAGATAAAGTGCTATAAAAGAAACACTTAACAGTGTCTTTTGGGTGTTTTCTTTCCACTAGTCTGAAAAAACACTTTATGAAAAACCAAAAAGCCCAAAATCTCAAACTTGATAGGTGCATGAAAAAACAGTGTTTTTGCCTGCAGTGTCTCCCCTTAAATGTAACACATTTGTTTTGTTAAAGTTTGAGTTGAGTTTATTTAATAATTTTACTTGTAACTATGAATATCCATGACAACATACAGAACAAGATGAACTCTGCAACAATTTAATAGTAATTTAAATACTGAAGACATCTAAGATAATTTTCAAGACCATTGATGACTGAGACGCATGATAGTGCCAGTTGCCTTTGTTTCGAACTAGAGAGTCTGCTCTGGTTTTTCAGTTACTGTGATGAGCGGACCAATCGGACTATACAGCATTGCTATGGATGATGGTAAATATTAGGAAATATAAGACTGGTGCTGAATGCAACGTTTGACCAACCAGTCAAATAATTCAGAGAAGTGTAATAAGAGAGTGTACAGTGTGCTTCAGTGAATTAAGTGATATAAGCTAATCAAATGAGTGGATGCATACTGCATTTACATTCTAAGATTAATCATTGTACATATAGACATAATTAGTTGATATGGTTTTACATATACACAATATTACAGTCTTGACTGACACTCACTGTAGCACAGGCTCCTCCCAGCAGTCAGACCAAGTGATTTGAATGTATTGCTGCTTTAACAGATGCAGAAAGAGGAAGAGGATCACAACATCTCTGCACATTTTTCAAGAGTTGGTGATTTCAATTGTATATAATGGCACTGTGGAAAAGTGCCATTGTGATCGTAGTTTTGTATATCTGGGGTGAGTAGCACTATCAAATAATGATTCTTTTCAAATATATTTAAAATGAATTTTCATTACGTGTGTACGTGCATATTTTTTTGCTTTCTTTTTTAATCATAATGTTTTCATTCAATTTCAGGATGTAAATCCCAAGACAAAGTTGATCAGCATACAAGGATTCAATCTGGTTTTGAAGGTGCTACTGTAACGATCGACTGTACATATCAGACTGCTTTCACAAACCCGACTCTCTTCTGGTACCAGCAGAAAGTCAGTGGAATCCCCAAGTACATGCTAAATAAATATTCTAAATCTGGAAACAGTGAGGAAGAATTCAAGGAGAGATTTCATGCGAATCTCAGCAAAACTTCAGTTCCACTGACAATCCAGGATGTGCGTGTGTCTGACTCTGCTGTGTACTACTGTGCTCTGCAGCCCACAGTGACTAAAACATACTCAACACTCATACAAGAACTCCAACAATGCAACAGGATACATTACATCATGCAATTAAATTTTTTTTGCTTAGTCTATGATTTCATTTATAAAACCCCTTTAATCCATAAATATATTCTATTTTAGTAGGTTTCTTTTACTTAAAAGTGTACATTCAGTTTACATTATCTAATTTTACAGTTTAGTTGCATTTAATTTTGTATTAATTTCCCCCTACTGTTGGTTTCAGGTGATTTGCTATTGTTCATGCAGCTGAAATAATATTCTTTTTTTTTTTTTTTTTACTAAGGTTTGCGGTTGTCAATTTACTGGTATTTGAACCATTATTTAAGTCCCCCCAAAAGCACGCCTTAACCCATTTTGCGCTCGACATTGGCTGCGATAGCTGCTAATTTGTGCTGCTGTCAGTAGATCACTCGCTGAACTTTCCACACCCATCTGTGCTTTTATGGGATTGCCCTGTTTTTTTAATATCTGGCCCAAAATATTCTTCACATTTGCATTATATTTTTATGCTTATGAATGATGAGTCACTTCATAGACAAATGTGGCTTATACATAAACTAATAGACGAACCAAAAATTAAATAGTGCAGATCTTTTATTACATTAAAAGATACGAGAAGCATACTCGCTGCAACTAAGTCTCACCTGAAACACGTTTACATGTACATACAATACAGTCTGTCTATTATGTCTTGAACACTCTCCATTTGCACTGTTTGCCCTAAATGTGTCTTTTTGTACTGTCCTTTTTATACCATTGCACAGTGTTGTTCTGTATATATTGTATGCATTTAAAGTATATGTTAAGTGTATGTAGTTAGATTACTTCTTTCAATAGTTTAGCTATGTATAGGTTTATACATGTTTATATATCTAGCACTGTGGTCCTGTGAGGCACAACATTTCGTTCCTTTGTAGTAACATATAGCTAGCAGAATGACAATAAATTTGACTTGTACTTGAGATGCCACTTATGCAATATACTTGTAGTTAACCAGAAGAGGGCAGTAGGTGCTCAATATTACATTTGATAATACAGCAGCTTTTATAGGTCTCCACAAGCTCCTCCTTGGATCATTATTATAATACCAAAAGCAAAACTCTCATATTCACTGATTTTTCTAGACTTCAAGGTGTATTCAGCATAGACACAGTCATGTCACACAAGTTGAGGAATATATTATTTCTCTTTGCACTATTCGTTTTTGGTATGAAGTTTCATTTAATACAACTGTATTGATGTAAGTTGATTATATGTTGTATTGTATTGTACATTAAATATCCTTAAACATTTACAGAGTGCAGATCAGAGGACACAGTTGATCAGACAGAACAACATGTGACTAAAGTGTAAATATAAAACAGTCTCAGTACAAGAAGAACTATTCTGGTACATCCAGAGAGCAAATGACTTTCCTAAATACATCCTGCGGAGAAACAAATATGGAGGAGAAAATGATGTTCAGTTCCAGGAGAGATTTCACTCTGAAGTGTCATCAAATTCAGTTCCACTGACAATCAAGAATCTGCGTGTGTCTGACTCTGCTGTGTACTACTGTGCTCTGAAGCCCACAGTGAGAAAACTCAAGTCAAACCACATACAAAAACACATGAGCTGAACTGCAGTCAAGACAGTTTAACGTGTTTAAACCACATTTTACTATTTTAACCACAAATCACTGGTCACGAAATTAGCAAGAACTGCACAAATAGTGTAGATGAAGTAACTTAAAGGGGTCATATGATGCTGCTAAAAAGAACATTATTTTGTGTATTTGGTGTAATGAAATGTGTTTATGCGGTTTAAAGTTAAAAAACCACATTATTTTCCACATACTGTACATTATTGTTTCTCCTCTATGCCCCGCCTTTTTGAAACGCGTCGATTTTTACAAAACGGGGCGTGTTCGAACGAGCCGTTTTAGGTAGGTGTGGCTAACTCTTAACTTTTATAAAGAATATCTCTTTGGATTTGAGACTTTAGTCTTTGCAAATTTACAGATCTTCTTTATGCACCAAGAGCTTGTAACACTCCAAAGAGAAAGGAAAAAATGAAATCGCATCATATGACCCCTTTAATACAGGATAGCCTTTCCCTTATGTTTTCTTCAAATGTTTAAGCTGTGTGGGTAAACTTGCAGACAGTTTTTCCACTCAATACTGATGGCTTCAAACATGAGTAGTTGAAAAAAGTCTCCCAGTTAATTGGAGTTTAATGTGAGACCAGATACTCTTGGGCTTTTCACACTTGAAATAGTGAACCCTGGGTCATTCTAAACCCCAGGTAAATGGAATCCTGGGTTATCTTGCTTTATGTTTCACACTGCTTATACTTTACCCAGGGTTAAAAGTTAATTCTGGGTATTTATAAGCTGCCGTTTCACAGTACACATTCCTGAGTCCTTATTTGCATATTTGCGGTGTCAGTGTCAATGATTGGACGAACCTGCTTAGTGCTTACATGGCTTTTCTCGCATCAGTTATCCTGTCAGTTAAATAATGTCGCCACAGAGGTCCTCCTTGCCTGTTTTAAGCCTCCTGAGATGGACATTGACACTTTTTCTGTCATTTGACATTTCTTATTTTTCCGTCAAATGCTGTACTGTTTATACAACCTGCAGTTCCTGTTACAGATGTGACATGAGCCACACTGTTCGATTTCTGATTGGTTGTCTGTTGCTAAGCATCCAGCAGTAACATTCTAACACCGCTCCGTTTTACAAAAGCAGTGCTAACCATGCTCCAGAACATGGTTTCATAACCTCGGGTAAAAAATGGTGCTAACCACACTTTTATAAATTACATATGTGAAACGTTCCTTTACCTGGGGTTAAAAGCGGTGTATGGAATGACGATAACTCAGGGTTAAGCGCAGTGTGAAAACCTTTCAATAGGTTCTAATCTGTACTCTGATCAGGCCAAAACATGAGCCTGATGGACTATTTTCAAGTCACATCATAGTTGTCTACATAGTGTGGGCAAGAGCATTTTCTTGTTGAAAAACATCTGATCATTCCTCTTTAGACAACAACTTTTCAGCTGTAGAAAGCAAGCCATTCTGCAATATTCTCTTATACTCCAAAACATTGAACAGTGAAACAGCTCACCAGTACCAGCAGCTGAAAAGGCTCCCCACATCTTGCTTCACTGTGGTAGAGATTCATTCATTATTCGTTATTGTATTTCTTTCCAAATCTTCAAAAACACTGCTCTGGCGCATCACCATTGTACAGCTTGTATTCTTATCATGATTTATAACTCCACACAACTCTGCTGAACCACTCTGAATCAAACTTTCTATATTCTGCCAAAACCTTCATTCTATCTTTGTCATTCTAAGCAATGACTTAAGGAGCTTTGCTTAATTCTTTCAAATTTCCTCACCAGTAATTTGTAGTTAAGACCATTAAAAGCTTAGTATTTAGTTATTTTGAGCTCTGAATTGTTTTTTTTAAACCAAGAATGTTTGTTGGTGAAATAATGAAAACAGTGACTAAAATCATGGGTAGCCATTAAAATCGAAAGGTAGACAAACTATTTAATTAGTCTATTGGAAAAACAACAGAAAAAGTAATGCTCTAAAGTGAGCGAATCTTTACCAATTTAAATATGAAGGTCATTGAATTCCTACAATACTGTCTTATAAATAAATAAAAAAAATCTGTCAAATGTAGCAAACGTAAAAATATCTTAAATGCTTATCATCTGTGTAATAAATGGTGCACACATTCACATGGAGCTCCTGCTAGTTCAAATTGTTGTTATATAAAAATCTAGATTGTTTAATTAGAAAGTAAATATTGTGCACATTTCCTTCAGTTATGTTTCTATGTTCATGAGAAATAAGATGAAATGAGTGACGAAGTGAAGTGAAATGACGTGACATGTGGCCAAGTATTGTAAGTATGCATACTTGGAATTTGTTCTCTTCATTTAACCCATCCAAGTGCACACACACAGCATTGAGTAGTGAACACACACTGAACACACACCCGAGGGGCAGTGGGCAGCCATTGCTGCAGCGCCCGTGGAGTAATTGGGGGTGCGGTGCCTTGCTCAAGGGCAACTCAGTCATGGATATTGAATGCGGAAGAGAGCGCTGTTCATTCACTTTCCCCACCCACTAAAACAAGAGTGCAAAACACAATGTCATAGAGTAATTAAAGCAGGAAGTTCCTGTGTGTGTGTTAATGACTGATCTGCAGTGACTTATAGCTCGGATCACTGAGAGCCTCAACAGAGAACTGAGCTGATCTGATTGAACATGGACAGATGCTTCATACTGATTCTCATTGTGGGAACAGGTACATTATTTGTGGAGTAAAAACAACTGAAACAGTGTATTTAAATAATCATGTTTTATTATTATTATTTTTTTTTTTTAAATAATCATGTTTTATGTTTTTTTATTTTATTTTATTATTATTATTTAATTTTTTTTAAGTGCTGTGAAACATGTTAGCGTTATTATTTCGTAAACTTTGCTTTCACAAATAAAAGATCAGCTAATTTGTGCTTTTTGTTGACAGGTTTGGTGACTGGAGACGACATTGAGCCAGATAAAGGGACAGAAAAAACTTCTAAAGAAACAGAAACTGTCAAGCTGAGCTGCTCATATAGTGCAAACAGTGAATATGTTTACCTGTACTGGTACAGACAGTATGCCAACATAGAACCTGAGTATTTATTACGTAAAGGTGCACAATCATATAGTAATGCAGACAGCTCTGATCTTCGATTTCAGTCGATTGCATCACGTACATCCACTGAACTCACTATTACTGATGTACGTCTGTCAGATTCAGCTCTCTATTATTGTGCTCTAAGAGTAGCAGCCCAGTGATACAAAACATGAAGAATGTCGTACAAAAACCTGAAGCTCTTTTCACTTTGAACCAATCTAGTGAAAACCACAATCAAAACCCCAATCTATCCAGACCTGAATGTAATAAAATATGTGGTCACACCTGTGTGAGGTGAAATTAGGCCTGCAATAAAACTTAAAAGAAATATTAACAATATCTTCTGGATATCACTTTCCAGCTTCAGAGTATGAATATTTCATCTTAATTTCTACATTAATAACTACATTTTAATCAATATACATTTTATTTCAAGAAAGCCATATGCAGGTCAGTATTAGAACTTCATTTACCTACATAGTCAATGATACTATTCTTGAACACTGAGCTTCTTCACACTTACAAACTTTATCCATCTAAATCCAGCTAAAATATAACCCAAACTTCTCTTCAGCAAATGCAAAGCCATATGCGTTTGCAACATTAACAATATGTGGCCATGCCTTATAATTAAATTGTGTTGTTATATCCGTAATTTCTGTGATCAAAGACAAACATTGCCTGCTGTACATAAACTATGTTAATCTGCAGAGGAATTTACTTGCTGTTCTTGGTAAATAACTTAACTTTTAAATGTAACAAAACTGTATCTTACATAAAAACATTTCTATATACATGATTCTGTTAAGATTCCCAGTTTACATGCTCCATAACTCAACTGGATAAAACAACATTGGAAATAAATAAATATATAAATAAGGAAAGGTTTCATGCAGATCTCAACAAATCCTCAAACTCAGTTTCTCTGTCAATCCAGGATCTGTTTATCCGACTGCTGTGTACTGCTGTGCTCTGCAGGCCACAGTGACTGAAACACATAAAACATCCATCCTGACAAGAACTAAGAGCTCTGAAATGTGCAGTTTTGAACATAAGAATTTTCCCCCATATTTTTTATTTTTATTTTTTTAGAAAATAAACACTCCAGCAGTCGGTGGACTTTATTCACCTTGTTGAGAGTGAGACAGAGTGAAACAGTTGTTCAAACACTATTTTTGCCATCACTGTCTCTCTGAAGGCATCATGTTTCTCTTTACCTGAATAATAATTCTATATATTCTATATAATAATAATAATAATAAGGAATTTCTTTTGCTGATACAATACAACCACTGCCTTCAGAAAAATGTGACTCTGTCTTGTAATTACAGTACCAATACTGGCACTGTTAACTCTCTCCTGTGGTATCGCCAGTATCTTGGAGCAAAATCAGAGTTCCTACTTCTTGTCAACAAATATTCAAGTAAATCTGAGCCTGATCTTCGTCTATACTCAAAAGCTACAAAAGAAATCAAACGTGTGGATCTGAAGCTATCCTAAAGTAAGCTAAAGTATCAGACTCTGCTCTGATACTTTATTCAAAAGCTACAAAAGAAATCAAACGTGTGGATCTGATCATCTTCTCTGCTGCTGTATCAGACTCTGCTCTGTATTATTGTGCCCTGCAGCCCAGTCACAGGAAACACAAGAAAAGAACACTGTAAAAAAACCTGATACACAGTATTGCATCTGTATTACACAAATGTGACAACATGCTTTAGTAAACTGGTGGACACAACAAATGTTCAGGAGGACCTTATTTACCCAGTCCAGTCAATCTATGTAAGGGATAATGTACAGTCAGTCATGTAGAAATGAATATGTGGATATACAACTGATTTTACAGTTAAAGTTTGAGTTTAAAAGATTAGTTCACTTCCAGAATAAAAATGTCCTTATAATTTACTCACCCCCATGTCATGCAAGATGTTCATGTCTTTCTTTCTTCAGTCTCAAAGAATTTAAGGTTTTTGTGGAAAACATTCCAGGATTTTTCTCCATATAATGGACTTCAATGGTGGCCAACGGGCTGAAGGTCCAAATTGCAGTTTCAGTGCAGCTTCAAATGGCTCTACATGATCACAGCCGATGAATCTAGTGAAACAATTGGTCATTTTCTAAAAATAAATAAATAAATAAATAAATAAAAACTTGTATACTTTTTAACCACAAATGCACGTCTTGCACATGAATTTGTTGCAGTCGCACTAATTGCATCATCAGGTTCTGTGCTCTTAAAAGGATAGTTCGCCCCAAAATGAAGATTCTGTCATAATTAACTCTCACCCTCAAGTTGTTCCTAAACCTGTATGAGTATCTTTCTTCTGTTGAGTACAAAAGAAGACATTTTGAAGAATGTTGGCAACCAAACTGTTGACGGTATAACATTTTCTTGTTAGTTTGTAAGTGTGAAGAACCTTAATGGTCAAGAATAGTGATGTTGACTATGTAAATATTACTGACAATTTTTTTTACTAATGACTATTTTTTAATGAAAAGTATATGCAAGTCAACATTAGAACTTTGTTTACATAGTCTACGGCACTATTTTGGGCTATTCTTGACCTTCACACTGACAAACTAACAAGAAAATGTCCAGCTTTATCCAGACATCTCCTCAGCAAATCCAAAGCCACATGCATTGCTACATTAATGATATGTGGCCATCCTCTTGATATATCAGTAATCTCTGTGAAGCAAAAGAACGACATTCTAGTTTTTTTTTAATAAAATGAATCTCTCTCTCTCTCTCTCTCTCAATGTAATGAAACTATGTAATTTCAGATGTTGTCCACAGTGTGGCATAATCTATGATGTTGGTAGTAACTATTTATTTAAGCTCCTAATGTATGTGTTTAACCTCTGCAAACAGCTGTGCATTGGAAACCTTACCTGCTTTACGTAAAACAACATTAATCTGTGGAGGAATTTACTTTTAATGACTGCAGTTCTTGGTAAAACTTAATTGTTAAATGTAACTTAATTAGAACATATCTATACACAAGATTCTGTTAAGATTCCCAGTTTACATGCTCCATAAACTCTCAATTGGATCAAACAACAGTGAAAAAAAATGTCTCAACAAAACCTTAAGCTCAGTTTTTCTCTCAGTCCAGGGTGTGCGTGTTGTTTACTGTGCTTTTCAGCCCACTGTAACTGATACACATAAACACATAACATCCTGTGCAGTTTCCGACATAAGCATATTTTTTTCTCTATTTTAAAAAAATAAACACACTACAGCAGTGGGTGGAGCTTATTCACACAGAGTGTGAGAGTGAAAACAGTTATTCAGATACTATTGTAGTCATCACTGACTCTCTGAAGACATCATGTTTGTCTTTACCTGTATAATTATCCAACTTTGCATGGGTAAGAGATATGCATTCAATCAATGTTTATTATAATACAAAAAAATAAATAAACAGCTGAAAAAAATTAATAAAATAAAAATCCATTTGAGTCTTTTCATTATTCTATTGCTTAAATAATCAAGATTCTTTTCTTTTCCACAGGAACTTCTTTTGCTGATACAATTCAACCACTGTCTTCAGAAAAATATGTTGTTGAGGGTAAAAATGTGACTCTGTCTTGTAATTACAGTACCACTGGCAATGTTGACTCTCTCCAGTGGTATCGACAGTATCTCGGCGCAAAACCAGAGTTCCTACTTCTTGTCAATGAATATTCAAGTAAATCTGAGCCTGATCTTCGTCTGTATTCAAAAGCTACAAAAGAAATCAACCGTGTGGATCTGGAGATCTTCTCTGCTGTTGTATCAGACTCTGCTCTGTATTATTGTGCCCTGCAGCCCACAGTCACAGGAAACACAAGAACACTGTACAAAAACCTTTCCTCATTTAATCCAATGAGAACAATCAATAGATACAGAGTTAAAGACTAAAAGAGAATCCATAAACTGCAGCAGTTAGTAAGTTGAATGATACTGCAAGTGAATGAAAAGAAATAAACTGATAAAAGTTGATGAATCCAAATTTACATATGTATAGCTGAAATGAATCAATGTGACATTAAAAACTGAACAAAGCATCCTAATATTGCTAATTAAAATCATACAAAAGTAGCCAGCAGTTAAAGTTTCAATCTATTACCATGTGTAACAGATTGTGCAGGTATAATGTGCCACAAGGTGGCAGTGTTCTCAGATATTCACTTGGAACCGCAATTACAGAATTTGTAAAAATGTATACTACATTTTTTAATATCGTGTGAAAAGTGACCAAAATGCATGGAGATTTTTGGTATCGTTTTTTCATATATCATTCTGTTAAACACTATTATTTAAGGTTCAAAGCTTTGATTTCACACTTACAGAGAGCAGGAAGTTCCTAAATGTCATGAACAGCAGAAAGCTTCAGTAACACACAGTCAGAGCACAGAGCACTGAGAGAATTAACACACAACTGATCTGATCATATTCACCATGAACAAATACATGCTGCTGCTTTTCATTATGGCATCAGGTGCATCATTTATGATTTTAAAACCCTATAAAACATTGGATGTATTTTTTACTGATTTTTCTATCAACACAATTTTAAATTTGTAAAGATGTCTTTACTAATATACAACATTTAACCTAAGACAAAGTTAGTTACCGGTAATATTGTTCTTAATGTTTGCAGATGTGACAGCTGTGAACAAAACTGAGCCAAATAAAGGGACGAGCATCATCAAAACAGAAGGAGAGTCTGTAACGCTGAGCTGCTCATATGATTCAGACAGTGAAAATGTACGTCTGTACTAGTACAGACAATATCCTAATGGAGAACCTCAATATTTATTACGCGAAGGAGCACGAACAAACAGTGTTAAGCACAGCTCTGATCCTCGATTCCAGTCAAGCACTTCTTGCATGTGGACTGAACTCATTATTAGCAGTGTGACTGTGTCAGATTCAGCTCTCTATTACTGCGCTTTAAGAGTTGAAGCCCAATGATACAAAATATGAAACAAGTCGTATAAAAACTATAAAGCATTTTTTTAAGCTCTTACTATGAAAACCAAATCAAAACCTCATTGTTAGATAATAACTGCAAACACCTGTGTAAGGTTGATAGGAAAAATGTTTTATGAAAGGAAAAAAAATGGCAAAAAAAAAGCTTTTCAGAAAGATAAAATGCTTAAAAAGTTTTAGGGTTGCAACTGTGTGTTAAAAATGTACTACAGGTGTGCAACACTTCATTTATGTTACATTTGCAAAAAACCTAAAGCTTCCAGAATATGTGTTTCAAGTAGTTTTGTTTTTTAAATCTTACTGTGACAGACTGACTGACACCAAAGTATGACTAAAGTTAATTTTAACTTGTGTACAAAATCTACTATGCACCCACTTACAATATTATTACTTAGAATTAATCTTAACAATAATGGAAAGAAAAGTTGATTCACATAATGGTAGCAGTAATGAGCCAGGCCCGGAAAAAATAAACTATTCCTTCAAAATAAAGCTTCTCTTTTGTCTTGAAGTTTAATAAGAGGAGGGACTTACATCAGACATGATCTAATTATGTCTGACAGAGACTGTGGTTGAAATGATTCAGTCTGACGCTTCTCAGAGTGAACACTTGTACAATGAATCTTCATTCAGTTATTCTGTTCTGTGCCTCAACCGGTATGTGTATTCATTTGGCTGATTATTTGTTTGATCATCAAAAGAAGAAAATAATAAACAAATGTACCTCTTCTTTTTCAGCTGCTGTCTTTGGAAATGTCATCAAACCAAACAAAACCAATGTTTTTGCTGAGGAGGGTTCAAGTATTACATTATCCTGTAATTTTTCTGACTCTGTAGGTACAGATTATCTCCACTGGTACCGTCAGTATGGAAGATCAAAACCTGTATTTCTTGTACTCACCTACGACACTGCAAAAGAAGCTCAGCGGTCTGTTGTAGATCCAAGATTCACTGTTAACACTACAAAAAGGGAACAAAACCATGTGGATCTGAAGATCTCCTCTGCTGCTGTATCAGACTCTGCTCTGTACTACTGTGCTCTGGTGCCCACAGTCACAGGAAACACATCAGCTCTCTACAAAAAACAGAGACAGAGTTACAATGAGAGACAAGAGAGAGAGAAATTTAAGTAATCTAATGCAGAAAGGATCAAAACATAAAACAAAGCAACATTCTAAAGTGAGTCAACAGGGCAGTCGTGGACTAATGGTTAGAAAGTTAAACGTATAACCTGAAGGTTATGGATTCGTGTCTTGGTGTCGGCTTGTACATGACTGAGGTGACCTTGATCAAGGCACCTAACCCCCAATTACTCCACGGGCGCTGCAGCAAAATGGCTGTCCATTGCTCCGGGTGTGTGTTCACGGTGTGTGTTCACTAGGGTTGTAACGGTATGAGATTTTTACGGTATGATAATCATCTCAGGAAATATCATGGTTTCATGGTTATCACGGTATATATTAAACAATAATTCTTATCAGTAACAATGACTCTTAAAAGAACAAGAACAAGTTATTTGAATGAACAAATCCTTTATTACAACAAACTTGAAACCATTTGAATGAAAGTATTGAAGTCTCCCTTATGAAAAAATAAATTAATTAATTAATTAATTTAAAAAATAAAAAAATAAAAAAATAAAGCTGTACACCTTATGTATATCTATATCACACTTTAACATTTTAATTAATGTTTTAAAATGAAATTTAAATGAAAATGTACAACTCCTTTTATTTTTGGCAAAGTTAAAACATGGACAAACATGATATTCCTTGAAAACAATGTTTAAATAAATTATTTTATTATAAAGAATATTATTATTGTTGTTATTATAACTTTGAAGAACATCTGTCATAATTGCAAATTAAATTGAATGTTTATTTTGACGGGTTGTAGCGGACCTTTGAGTTTCAGAGTGTATTTGACAATGGTTTTTCTCAAATAAAACTAAGAAATGTTTATTTATGTTTTCTCTCAGAGCAGCTCTGCTGATGTTCATGTTTATGTATTTTAAGCCCTATTCGCACGGGATTAGTATTACCTGACGCTGAAAACACCATGTATGTATGTGTACTTCAGTATGCAGTAGATAAAACGGCACCACTCAGAGACATGCAGAAACAAGCAGATTATTCATATAGCAGTCTCTTTGCGCTTTAATATTCACAGACACATATCATACTTTCGATTTATCCATCTACCCGATTACGCGTTTTACTTGACATCCTCATTATACTGTAAATTCCATGTTCACGACTGCACCGGGATTCCCTCTGTTTCACGGAAATCATGGCCTTAATTTATAACTTGTTATTAATGTGACATACCTTTATCTGCACGGAGGGATGGTGTCCGCGAATATGAGCGAAGATGTTGGATGTAGCCTATTGCCTGCTTCTGCAGCCACTTTGCTTCCACATTTTTTTGCAAATTTGATCTGTCCTCAAGGACAACCCCGCGTTCGTTTTTTTTTTAAATATCCGAAGTATTCCCATACTGCAGATATTAACTTTTTTTTCGGCGGGGATGGAAATGAGATATTATCTCTCTGTCATTTTCTCCGCTGCACGTGCGTGTAACATTAAGCAGCCAAGTGAATGCAGAGTGAAGCAGCCGAGCGGAAATAAGTTGTATGTGCGTGATTGAGATTTTTTTTCATTCATTTTTTTTAAAAACCGTAGATATGCAAATGTTTACAGTATGATAACCGTGCACGTTCGACCCGTGATAAACCGTCATACCGGTATATCGTTACAACTCTAGTGTTCACTACTCACTGCTGTGTGTGTGCACTCTGATGGGTTAAATGCTGAGCACAAATTCCAAATAACCATAAGAGGGCAGTAGGTACGTACTATATTACCTTTGAGAAAACAGCAGCTCTCCCATTCACTGATTTATCTTGAAGGTGTATTCAAGACACAGTCATGTGACACAGGCTGAGGGATATTTTTATTTTCACACTATTGGTATGCATTTAATATACCTGCATTTTCAATTGTTTGCATCGTTTTACATTTAATATTCTAAAACCTTTACAGAATGAAGATCAGAGGATATGGTTGATCAACCAGACAAACATGTGACTGAAACTGAAGAAGATCAGTAATATATAAAACAGATTCAGAACTTTAAAGTAACTTTAAATTAGTTATCAAACAAAATTAAATGAACTAAAATAATACAGCATATAAATGAAAGTGAAAATTCAGAGGATGAAGTTCCTGTGTGTGTTAATGACTGATCTGCAGTGACTTGCAGCTCAGAGCACTGAGAGCCTCAACAGAGAACTGAGCTGATCTGATTGAACATGGACAGATGCTTCATACTGATTCTCATTGTAGGAACAGGCACACTGTTATATAATTACATTGTTTTTTTAAAATAATTATATACAAATAATTTTAAAACATCAAACCACAAATGTACTAATTTTTTATGTTTCTGTAAAAGTGCTGTGGAAGATATTTGTGAAACTGAAGAAGATCAGTAATATATAAAACAGATTCAGAACTTTAAGTTTTATTCGGGTACTTTGAACAGTCAAAAATGGTGGGAAAATTAGTTATCAAACAAAATTAAATGAACTAAAATAATACAGCATATAAATGAAAGTGAAAATTCAGAGGATGAAGTTCCTGTGTGTGTTAATGACTGATCTGCAGTGACTTGCAGCTCAGAGCACTGAGAGCCTCAACAGAGAACTGAGCTGATCTGATTGAACATGGACAGATGCTTCATACTGATTCTCATTGTAGGAACAGGCACACTGTTATATAATTACATTGATTTTTTTAAATAATTATATACAAATAATTTTAAAACATCAAACCACAAATGTACTAATTTTTATGTTTCTGTAAAAGTGCTGTGGAAGATATTTGACATAGTACTTTGTCAGCCTTGCTTTCACAAATCAAAAATCAGTTTATTTGTGCTTATTGTTGACAGGTTTGGTGGCTGGAGACAGCATTGAGCCAGATAAATGGTTTTTTTAAAATAATTATATACAAATAATTTTAAAACATCAAACCACAAATGTACTAATTTTTTATGTTTCTGTAAAAGTGCTGTGGAAGATATTTGACATAGTACTTTGTCAGCCTTGCTTTCACAAATCAAAAATCAGTTTATTTGTGCTTATTGTTGACAGGTTTGGTGGCTGGAGACAGCATTGAGCCAGATAAATGGACAGAAAAAAACTCTCAAGAAGGAGAAACTATCAAGCTGAGCTGCTCACATAGACCTAGTACAAGTAGTGATTATGTTTATCTTTAATGGTACAGACAGTATCACAACAGAGATCCACAGTTCTTATTATACAAAAATGTACGGTCGGCGAGTGATGCAGACAGCTCTGATCCTCGGTTTCAGTCGACTGCATCACGTACATCCACTGAACTCACTATTACTGATGTACATCTGTCAGATTCAGCTCTCTATTATTGTGCTCTAAGAGTAGGAGCCCAGTGATACAAAACATGAAGAATGTCATACAAAAACCTGAATCTCTTTTCACTTATATTATATATCACAATCACAACCACTGTCTATCCAGCCCTGAATATAATACATATGTAATAACACCTATGTTGAGGCCTGTCATAAAACTTTAAGACACTTGTGTGGTTAATTTTATACACATAGTCTTAAAGCACCTTAATTAGTTGGAATTTAAAAAAATGAAAATTCATTTTAATATGAAAAAATATTACGATAAAATATGAGCACAAACAAGTACTTGTTCCTTTATCCACTACAACAAAATTTGAAATAAACTATGATGAACGTTGTGCTGGATTTGTTTTGCATTTTCATGTATTTTTTTTGGTCATGAACCTGGATTTCAGACGTTTCTGGATGTGCCAGAGGGAGGAGACAAAGGAACCTCTTCAAACAAACTCTGTAGTGTAGATCAAGTGCTCTTGCTCACTAGAGTATATACACTTACTCTATCACAGACTAGATCAGAGGTGAGAATAAGATCTGGATTTAGACTAGACTTAATTTTTAAAGCAAGAAAGATGACAGACTGGATAAAACAAACTATCATTGTTTTCATATATGTCTGGGGTAAGTAACATTTTTGTAATTCTTTTTAATATTCTTAAATACTCTTTGCAATATATAAAATCATTTTGAATGTTTATGATATTTCTTTGCTGATCTTCTTCATGATTTGGTTCTGCAGGAATAGAATCACAGGACAGCGTTGAGCAGAAAACAAGAGTTCAGACTGCTTATGAAGGTGGAACTGTAATAATCAACTGTACATATCAAACTTCGTACTCCCCGACTCTCTTTTGGTATCAGCAAAAAGTAAACAGAGTCCCTAAATATATGCTGAACAGAGTTGGTAAGACTGGAGATGAAGACAAAGAGTTCAAAGACAGATTTAATGCACATATCGACACATCTTCAAAATCAGTTCCACTGACAATCCAGAATCTTCGAGTGTCTGACTCTGCTGTGTACTACTGTGCTCTGAGGCCCACAGTGACTGAAACACACTCAACACTCATACAAGAACCTTCATCATTCAGTCAGTTCTGACGGTTGTAGCTTTTTCTAAATGTAAATGAATGGATTATTTCATCTTAACTGGTTGCTCAATCATCCACTTTTTATTTGTTGTTATTTTTGAATTATTTCTCTGTTTCTTTATACTGGAGATGTCAAACTCTAACTTTTAAAATGTGGTTAGAATGTTATTATTGACAAGTGATATTTAATCTACCACAGAAATGAAGTTGTTAGCTTAAGCATAAAAAACATTCTGACTTTTAAGAATAAAAACTGACTGATCTGCTGCTGAGGAAACTTTAAGACAGATATAAATATATTGTCATTATGCAGCTATAGGGACCCAGTAGAGGGAGCTCATTATCATTTGCTGATATGTGGATGCTGAGATCTCACTCGGGAACAAATCTCTCTCACAACAAAGTATTCTTATTGTGTTATTTATTATAAGTGCAACCAAACTTAAGAACTAAAAGACATAACTAAAGAATGTCCCAGCCATTTTTTAGTCATTCAGAGTCTTAAACTGTGTAAACAGCATTTATGGTAAACAGAATTCAGTAGTAAACAGACAGCTAAATGACTGCTTATATACAGTTGTGTGATGATTGACAGGACAGAACGATCAGGCTCCCAAACTTACATTTAGAGCTTCACTATACATATGCGGCTCAGTCAGTGCATCAGCTTTGTCCCTACTTTTCTTTCCATGCACTCTTCCATGGGCATGTGTTAAACTGTTTTGTCTTCAAATATATATATTTACCATATAAACCACCTCAAATTTTATGGATTTTCATTCCAATTTAAATTGTGAACTGTGGTTACAATTCAAATTCATGAAATGGATATGCATTAATGTGTTTAATTGGCTCTTTTTTACCCAGGTGTGAATAAAATGGCTCAGAGAGGAGGGACTCGGTGTTCACAGATCTGACATGATGTAATTGTATCTAACAGAGATTCTGATGATCGGTTTCATATGGCTGCATCACACACATCCACTGAACTCACTATTACTGATGTACATTTGTCAGATTCAGCTCACTGTTATTGTGCTCTAATGAAACATGTCATTCATGAAATGGATATGCATTAATGTGTTTAATTGGCTCTTTTTTTGTTACCCAGGTGTGAATAAAATGGCTCAGAGAGGAGGGACTCAGTGTTCACAGATCTGACATGATGTAATTGTATCTAACAGAGATTCTGATGATCGGTTTCATATGGCTGCATCACACACATCCACTGAACTCACTATTACTGATGTACATTTGTCAGATTCAGCTCACTGTTATTGTGCTCTAATGAAACATGTCATACAAAAACCTGAAGTTCTTTTCACTTTTTAACTGATCTAGTGAAAATCACAAACAAAACCACAATCTATCAGCCCTGAATGTAAAATATAACTAAAACATATTATCTAATAAAATATGTGGTCCCACCTGCAAGACAGAATTAGGTCTTAAGGCATAAAAGTAAATTAGAAACTTTAGAAAATAAGCATTAACAGTATGTCCAGATATCATATTCCACATATTCAAAACACTCATATATGGCCAATTAAATCTATATGTTCTACAGCAGAAGCACAGATTTGTTAAAATGTTTCTCTTAATTTTTTTAAACATATACAAAAATACATTATTTAATAAGGATTAATAAATCACCTTTCATTTAATGGATTGTCATTCCACTTCATGATATTCCCATTAAAATGTAATAAATTTAATTTAACAAAATTTAATAAAATACATAAATCCAGAGAGGAGGGACTTAGTGTTTTAACAGCATAAAAACCTCATTAAAACACATTTTTCAAAAATTGCAGAATAACTTAATTGTTAAAATGTTAAACCTTAGAAACAATTAACTTTAACTTGTTTATTGCTAACATGTTTAATATCATGTGCCTTTAATTCAGTTGTAACACTTGCAAGAAACCAAAAGAGGGCAATATCTCTCAGTATCACACCAACAGAGAGGTTTCCTTTACGTTTTCATAAAATCAGTCTCATCATAATTATGAGAGAAAAACTCTCTTATTGAAGGATTTATTTTGACTTCATTGTCAATTTGAAACAGATGATGAGGTGGTTCAGGAATATATTTATGGTAGGCTTTTCTACTCATTTTTCAACTTTTCAATCGGTGCAGGCCGATAGGTTCTAACTCAATCTGACTTAATGACATCATTATTCACGTGGCGCAGCTGATTGGTTCTTTTTGTTTTAGCAGCCAATGAGTTTGCTGCTCAAACATTCAAATACTCAGTTAGTGGTAGCTGTAACAGTTGCAGCGTGCTTCAGAAAACATCTGAAATCAACATCTGAGATAAGTGAATACGCATATCACTTTTACGCATATCACTGTTCATACTGCATGGTTTGCCTAACCAATTTCTAAATGAGCAACCATAAACAAGTTTAAACTAAGTGTCACGTTTAACAGTCTTGCATTCCTATACTAAGTATAATTAGTAGCATTTATGTAGCTGTGTTTATACTTGGCTTCAACAGCAAGCAGTCTGTAATTGTTCTGAGGACATGCCGACAAGTTAAGGAAATGATAACAGGCTTAAATGAAATAAGCATTAACGTTGTATGCATTTCAACTGGGGTTCGCATATTAGCTGCTTAACCTCAATGTTCACGTTTGCTTATTTCTTAGGTCGATGTTTTCCGTAGTTGTGCTGAGTGTGCGTTTGATTCAGCTGCACGCAGAGTCTGAGTCACGCTCTCTTTATCGTCCTAATGGCTTTAATACACAATAAGAGTATAAAGTTATATAAATGACAGTTATCAAATGACTTTAATATATTTTGCTCAGGTGGATGTTGGGGTCTTCTCTCATCAGCTTGCAACAAATATCTATTTGTTAACTACACATAGTGCGCATTCTAACTAGTGTTAAGCCGGTCGGCATGGTAGCCAAGGCATACAATTGCTCCCCTGGCACTGCAGCAATGGCTGCCCACTGCTCCGGGTGTGTGTTCACCGTGTGTGTGTGTTCACTACTGTGTGTACAGCAGCAGTGTAGCACATCTATTCCTCCAAGACCAAACACATTGACATTGACATGTATTTGCATGCTAAAGTCTCCGAGAGTTGTCATTGCAGAAATACAAAGTTCTACCAGAAAGACTCGGGAGGTGAAGATAAAATTCAAAAGTATTTATTTACAAAGCTGATACAAAAAACAGAATTATTTGGCGTAGTAGGCCCCATCCGTAGCTTAAATCTGAAGTCGTATATTCCAGTTATTCCTGCCGAAGACCAAGGCAGGGCGGAGCCTACCCCAAAAGAAAGAGAAGAAAATAAAATACCCACCAGTAGGCCTGTTGCAATAATCAATATATCTAGTTATTTCGTGATATATGTACATGACTTCAATCATTTTTGGTGACGCAATATATCGCCCATTATATTTACTTAAAAATTAATGCCACCATGTTTTGTACATTCCACTTGTGCCTGTGTCTTTTGCAGCTTCTCATACATAACGTGGAGTCATGAGTCTTTAGGCTAGACTCCTGCACACACTTGATAGAACTCCATCTAACTGCCGGAACCCACAGAGGAAACCTATCCCCCAAAAATAGAAAATGAGTCAGATCTGCATGACCAATGACTCAGTGTTAAGCGAAGTCCCCGATAGGCCGTGATATGTGAAGGCCACGATAGGCCGAACTTCATAAACAGCAATGGACAAACTTACCTGATGACCACCATAGCAGAGTTATGCGAAGGGCCACAATAGTCCGTGTAATGTGAAGGCCACAATAGGCCAAGTAAGACCAAAGCCAATAGTTATGAGGAAACAGAATGAACCACCACCAGTAGATGCAAAAATAAACAAGCCTTGATTATAGCTTAAAGATGCCTGCTGAGCATTGAGCCGAATCTAACTCGAATGGGAGAATGACCATGTATTCATCAGCTTGATAGAGACTGCATTCATAATAGCGCCAGTCCAAAAGAAAGACCTGTGTAAAGATGAGGTGAGAGTAAATGACTGCATTGTGATTAAATGGCCAAGGTTAGTAAAGTGATTGAGTGTAGTAGTTAAGAACCTTCAGAGAAACCAGATCGCATGAAATACAAGTTAAAGAAATACTAGGAATGTATGGAACTAGGACAAAGATAGAAATAAATCTTGTGGTACATTAGCCTTGCTGAAGGATAAGAACGCTTTACATTTGACACAATGCCTTACTAGCTAATTGAACTTTAGATAGCTATTGAACCCTGTAAAAGCATAAAGAAAGCCCTTACACAAAGATTTTTTGCACAACTGTAAAGCAGACGTCATGAATGAGCATACACTGACCAGGACATTAATGTCACGGGGCACAAACTAAATTTTAACAGAAATGTAGTAATTATAACCTCCAAGTCCAAACATTAGAAAAGTTGAGGAGAAAATCCAGAGAGGAAGTCATGTCTATAGACGGGAAGTACGTAAAACACATCAGACTATGGAAAGGCCTTCACGAGTATAAGTTCCAAGATAGAATACTTTAATGCTCACCACATAGAAAAAGAGAGCGCCAGCTAGTTATTTATCAGAGCAGACTAATGCCACATAGCTAAGCTAAAGCTAATTAAGTTAAATATAATATGTCCTGAGAATAGTATAAGAATAATCAGATTAGACAAAACTATGATGAAATTCTTAGTTAGAGTCAATATATTGTGCGTCGGGAAAACTTTAATGTTTGAGCATAGCAAGAAAACGTGTCCGTTTACATTCTTGCTCTTATTCAGAGGATGCTCATGCAGAAATAGACAGCGAGGACCTTTTTGCAGAAATGGGCTACGCAATAGGAGAGACTTAAAGTCGTAAAACTGACTCCATTCCAGTACAAGGCATTCAGGAATTGTTGTAGTTAGACGCAAATGAAACAGTGATTATAATGGTGTAGGCTGATGAAGTGATGAAGACGAAATGCCGAAGGAGACCAGCAGCCTTGTTTCCGACAGCTGGCCCAGATTCGTGCAGGTTCACGTGAGCGTACGGCCAGGGAAAGTGCTCAAACATTCAAATACTGGGCTAGTGCTCGCTTTAGCAGTTGCAGTGCGCTTCAGAAACCCTCCACCTTCCCCAGCTCCACCTGTACAGATCTGCTACAGGGTGATTTCATGTATGTTTTATAGTGGGTTGTCTCGTATATATATATGATATATGAGTAGCAGCAGTATTTCTCACATGCTCACATCAGCATGTCATGGATGTACTGGCAGTAGCAAGTCTCAGTACTTGCTCTGCAGCAGCAGTAGCATAGCAGGTCTATTCTGCCAAGACCAAACACATTGACATGGCAGAATTTGAATTATGTAAAAGTATTTTCTTGATTTAAAGGATGTTCACACATAACTGTGTTGCTAACACGTGAACAATTGGATTATGATGCATGATGGAAACATAAGTATTAAGTGTTGCATTTTATTTTGTTTTTATAGAATTACCAAATTCCAACTGATGAACAGATAAATGTGTTTCACGTGATACTACGCTGTTGTGAGTTTGGCCCAAAATGACATTCAAAATGTTTCTGACTCTGATGGAGAAAAAACTCTAATACACTAAACACTAAAACACTTCCCCATTTAAAATAGCATTCATTACTGTCAAAATCATTTTAATTAAAGGCACACCTTGGCAATTAGTGATAATTTATTACAATAACTTTGCATTTTTCTGCTTTAAGCATCAGGTTATTCTGTATTTCTTTGCTATGGTATATTTTGCTATTCGGTTACTTGTCTTTCACTTCAGAATTTCTGTTATTTATTTTTTCTTATTATGGTACAGCACATTGGTCAGTGGACTTTTGTTTTAATAGTGCTTTATAAATAGACTAAACCAAACTGAAAACTGTTATTCTTATACAATCATATTCCTAAATAAGGATCCCAGATTAATGTTGGTTAATTTGTTTGGTACAGTTGTAAAAATTGTTCATGTGATTTAGATCTTACTTCTCTCCTCAATGTCTGAATTGAGTTATAATATGAAAGAGGAGGGACTCTGTGTTCATATGTCTCACAGAGACTGTGGTTGAATCGATTCTTTTCAGAGTGAACACTTGTATAATGGATCTTCATCCAGTTATTCTGCTCTGTGTCTCAGCTGGTATGTGTATTTATTTGCATAATTATTTATTTTACTCAAAACTTTTCTCTAAAAAGTTACCAATTAACTTTCCATTTTCAGCTGCTGTCTTTGGAAATGTCATCAAACCAGACCAACCAGAAGTTTTTGCTGAGGAGGCTTCAGATATTACATTGTCCAGTAGTTTTTCTGACTCTGGAGCTACAGATAATCTCCACTGGTACCGTCAGTATGGAAGATCAAAACCTGAATTTCTTGTACTCACCTACAGCAGTGCAAAAGAAGCTCAGCGGTCTGATGTAGATCCAAGATTCTCTGTTAAAGTTGAAAAAAGGGAACAAATCCATGTGGATCTGATGATCTCCTCTGCTGCTGTATCAGACTCTGCTCTGTACTACTGTGCTCTGCAGCCCACAGTGACAGGAAACACATCAGCTCTCTACAAAAACCTGTTACAATAAGAGATGAGAGACAAACACAGAGATAGAGATGAAGACAGAGAGAAAGAATCTGTGACTGGCAATTATAAACCAATGGTGGAAAAAAATCACAGGTAGTACTAAAATCAAAAGGTATACACAGATCCCTATGAAGCTGCTCATTAACACCTGTAATTCAGTCAACTGTCAAACAATAAAACATATTCCCCATTTGCAATAAATAGTGCAGGTTGATGTATGCCACAGGATGGCAGTGTTCACACACTTTCACATGGAGATACTGCTGTGTTCCTATCCTATATAAGAGAAATATAGTCATACTACAAAATTATGTTAAACGTTTATATAGTACAAATTATATTGAAAATATACTTACATAACAGAAAATATATAAATCAAGAAACCACATATTTTCTGGTATATTAATGTGCTTTTTGAAGAAATACTTCATTGCATATACTCTGTGCTCCATCATCACATTATCAAGCTTTGTGCAGTGATGCAAAATAGTGTAGTTATCTAACATCGTTAAATGACAGTCATAAACAGAAGAAGGAAGTTCAGAGAGGATGAAGTTCCTGTGTGTGTTAATGACTGATCTGCAGTGAGCTCAGAGTACTGAGAGCCTCAACAGAGAACTGAGCTGATCTGATTGAACATGGACAGATGCTTTATACTGATTCTCATTGTGGGAACAGGTACATTATTTATGGAGTGAAAACAAATGAAAGACTGTTCTTTAAATGATAACAGTGTGTTTTTATGATTTTTTTATAAGTGCTGTGAAATGTGTTAGGGATCATTTTGTCAACCTTGCTTTCACAAATCAAAAAGCAGTTTATTTGTGCTTATTGTTGACAGGTTTGGTGGCTGGAGCCAGATAAAGGGACAGAAAAAAACTCTCAAGAAGGAGAAACTGTCAAGCTGAGCTGCTCATATAGTACAAACAGTGATTATGTTGTGCTTTACTGGTACAGACAGAATCCCAATGGAAAACCAGTATTTATTACGCAAAGGTGCCCGATTACGTTATGATGATAACACCTCTGATCGTCGGTTTCAGTCGACTACATCACGTACACCCACTGAACTCACTATTACTGATGTACGTCTGTCAGATTCAGCTCACTATTATTGTGCTCTAAGAGTAGCAGCCCAATGATAAAAAAAAAACATGAGACATGTCGTACAGAAATCTGAAGCTCTTTTCACTTTGAAAATCTCTAGTGAAAACCACAATCAAATCCACAATCTATCCAGCCCTGAATGTAATAAAATATGTGGCAACACTTGAGTGAGTTTGAGCAAAAAAAAAAAAAAAAAGTCTGAAAATGCACTGACAATGTGTTCAGATATCACATTCTTTGCAGTTCCTTTTATACTCAAATACATTCTTAATATAATTTCTTAATTGCTTGTCTTCAAGCAGTGAAACAGGGAGCCAATGGAGGGAAGTGTGAGATTTGTTGAAAAGGTGTTGAGATTTCTGTCTTTTCAATTATAGGACTCCTTGTAGTTCTTCAAATGACTGTCTCAGCACCACTTCTGTTGAGTTCATGGCTCTGTTGACTCTCCAGCATCCAGCCTATTTGATATTATTGCTCAGTCTGTTGGGTTTATCATGGCTTTGGCAGTGAAATCCTGAGCTTCTTCTTACACAAGCCATTGTCATGCTCAAATCTAGTCCTCAACAAACCAAAGCCATATACTTTATATATGACCAAAAGCATGTGAAAACACCTTTTAATTGATAGGCTTTGCTAATCCAGTAATTTTACATTTATTCATTTAGCAAATGCTTTTACCCAAATGGTCTTTATGATTTATGTAATACAATAACATTCTGTGTGCTTTTTGGTCTTGCTGCAGCAGTTTGGGAAGGGACAACAATCCTGTGCACAAAGAAAGAATGATATATTATTAAAACATTTGTTTTTATAATAGTACAGAAAGTAACAAAAATCTTTGAAATCAGAAAGGGACTTATTGCATTAAGATTATATCATTTATTTCAGCTTTTGTCTTTGAGAAGGTCCCTTTTTAATTTAATGAAAAAAAAATTTTTTTTCAGAAGTTGCCCACTGTGAGGCATAATCTATGATGCTGATTTATGAAGTCCCTACTATATGTGTATGTCCTCTGCAGTTTTGCATTTTTAAACTAATATTGCCTGCTGCACATAAACTATGTTAATCTTACTGAGGAATTTACGTCTAATGGCAGTAGTTCTTGGTAAGTAATTTAACTCAATTAAATCTAACAAATGTGCATGATCATTACATAAGAATATATATCTGTTTTTTTTTCCTGACAGAGTGCATTACACAGGATTCTGTTAATCAGCCACAAGATTTCAAAAAGCTTCTGAACACTACTCTTCTCTTTCTCTTTACTGGTACCAACATAAAACCAATGGATTCTCAGTTTACATGCTCCGTAAACTCTCGACTGGATCAAGCAGCAGGGAAAAATAATTTGAGGAAAGATTTCATGCAGATCTCAACAAATTCTCAAGCTCAGTTTCTCTGTCAATCCAGGATGTTTGTGTGTCTGACTGCTGTGTTTTATTGCGCTCTGCAGTCTGAAACACATACACATCCTGACAATAAGAACTCTGATTCATGCAGTTTTAACTTGAGCATTTTTTTCACTGCTGTTACAGAATAAACACACTTCAGCAGTGGGTGGAGCTTATTCAGCTTGCTGAGAGTGTGAGACAGAGTCAAACAGTTATTCAAACACTATTTTCCATCACTGTCTCTCTGATGACATCATGTTTCTCTTTACCTGGATAATAATGCAACTTTGCATTGGTAAGAGATATTCATTCAAGCAATAGGTTAATTATGAAACAAAAAACAAACACCTGAAAAAAACCTTAAAAACATTTGAGGCTTTGCATATATTTATTATTTTATTGCTTGATTAATTGAGACTCTTTTCTTTTCCACAGGAACTTCTTTTGCTGATACAATACAACCACTGTCTTCAGAAAAATATGTTGTTGAGGGTAAAAATGTGACTCTGTCTTGTAATTACAGTACCACTGGCACTGTTAACTCTCTCCAGTGGTATCGACAGTATCTCGGAGCAAAACCAGAGTTCCTACTTCAGGTCAATGAATATTCAAGTAAATCTGAGCCTGATCTTCGTCTGTATTCAAAAGCTACAAAAGAAATCAAACGTGTGGATCTGGAGATCTTCTCTGCTGCTGTATCAGACTCTGCTCTGTACTACTGTGCCATGGAGCCCACAGTCACAGGAAACACAAGAACACTGTACAAAAACCTGATACACTATATTGCACTATATGTTTCATAAGTTTTCTGCATGAAGCCAGCATCAAATTAATCTATGTTTATTCGCAAATTCCTCTTAATTATCCATCATTTTAACATTTAGAGTTAGACTTCTGAGTACAGTATGTACTGTAAATGTTAAAAATTGTGTGTGTTACAAAAAAGATTAAAAGTCAAACAGGGAAAAACTGCAACCAGTTTTTTTTTTTCAATTTGTGGCAGAACTTATTATGCATGCAAGCTTCTCGTAAGTGTTTAACCAGTGCTAACATATAGTCACACAGTGAAATCTAAACTCATGGCTCATGTTCATTATCATAATATTTCATTAATATTGCATCTGGAGTTTTTATACACTTTATGTAAACTATGTTAATCTGGCTGAGGAATTTATTTCTATTGGCTGCCGTTCTACGTAAACTGCTATTAATTCGAATTATTCCTTACATCAGGATATAGTTGAAAACTGATTTGTTTATTTACATATTTTATATTTCCTGATTGAGTGCACTGATGGTTTAATCACTTTATTGCTTGATTCTTTTTCACAGAAACTGTGCTCTGGAGAACACAGTCACAGGAAACATAACAACACATTAAAGAAAACTGATACAGTATTGCATCTACATCCCACATTTCCAACCCTCATATCTGCTAGCTCTATAAAGCACAAAATATTATTATACACATGGATTGTTAATTTACAGTACATGCATTTGCTTTCTCCCAGGTGGCGAGGAAGGAGGGGCTTCAAATATATCTGAAGGTAGTTTGTTGAACTGTGTCTGTAAACACAAATACAATGATACTCCATTCAGGTATTCTGCTCTCTGCTTTAGCATGTAAGTACCATTGTTTTTTTTAATGCATTACCTTTATGATCACAGCAAAGTGTGTACTATTACATCAAACAAAACAGTGGAGTTTGTTGCAGAGGGTTCAAATGTTGCATTATCCTGCAGTTATTCATCTGCATGGTCTTTACTTTGGTACCGTCAGTATCCCAGAACAGCTCCTGAGTTCCTTGTGCTCATCTCAGACAGTGCAAAACAAGCTCAGACGTCTGATGTAGATCAATGTTTCAGTACTAATGTCAGAAAAGAAAAACAAAACCATGTGGATCTGATCATCTCCTCTACTGCAGTATCAGACTACTGTGCTGTGAGGCCCTCAGTGACAGGAAACACAATGGCACTGTACAAAAATCTGACTGTAAAAGAAACAGCGGTGTTCTTCAGACAGGGAGAAATGTTACCCTTAAATCTTGAATTACATGCAGACCCCCCTCTATTATATCTAGAACCTTAAGATCATTTACTGCAAGGAAACAAAAAATAGGTGCATGATACCCATTGAGGCTATATCCAGTAACTAAATGGCTTTACACTACAGAGATGACTAGTGGGGATCAAGCATGTGTTCTAAAAACATTTTCAGGCAAATTCTAATTCTGTGAAAAATGTTATCCAAAATAAAAAATGTAAAGATATTTCAAACGTCATCCACAAGGGGTCAGCATCACTCTCTCCATGTATGAGTAGATCATGTGACAACACAAACATTTCAAGAAGCACTCTGAGATGAACACAGTTTTTGAGAGCACAGTTGAATGAATGTTTGTTCATAGATCAACTATGTTTAGATGGGCTTTGATTTCCCTGTGTTTCACAGCACATTATGATGGTAAGCACATCTGTATACATTAAAAGAAAATTATTTACTTACATTCAGGTTAATAAATGTTTAGGTTTACTTTGCTAATAATTCATGTTAATGACTTACTTTTTTCATTCTATTTTTCCAGTGTCCTCGGGACAGGAGAGGGTTGAACAGTCTTCAAGAGAAATGCCTGAAAGTGAAGAAGCTCAAGTTATTTTAATGTGTAATTATACTACTACTTCTACAAGTCCGAACCTCTTTTGGTACAAACAGCTACCAAACAGATCACCAACATTCATTCTGAATCAATACACCACTGAGCCTGATTTTATAAATAAATATTCTGCAACATTGAACTCCACATCAAGAACATTTCCACTGATGATCAAGAACCTACGTGTGTCTGACTCTGCTGTGTACTACTGTGCTCTGAGGCCCACAGTGACTAAAACACACTCAACACTCACACAAAAACTCAGGAATACACATTACAGGCGCACTTGAAAATCCATTTCACAATTCCACAAATTATCCCCCAAATTTATTTATTTTTTAAAGTTTGCAGATTCTGCCTCGGCATAATAAATAAGTAATAGGGGACAAAATAAAAGAAAACATACCAGAACTAGCAAAATATATTTTAGAATTACTTCTGTTTACATTTGCTTATGATAAGTTAATGACAGTAAATAAATCTCTTTCAAAATTATCAATTTGGATGATCCTGAAATTACACTATAGCCCACTGACCCACTTGACTAGACTGTATGTCCTTTTCAGTATCCTGAATTAAATGGCACACAAAAGGATAGGAACCAAAACACAAGAACTGCATTGCTGTAAACCAGTGGTCACCAACCTTTTCAAACCCAAGATCCCTGACCTCGGCCTTTATGAAAGACATGATCTACTACTGTGTGTTTGCACTTGGATGGGTGAAATGCAGACCACAAATTCCAAGTATAGGACCATACTTGACCACACGTCATATCACTTTCACTTCTAATCACAATCACTAAGAGGCTACACATATGTTTTTGATTTGAATTAGATGTATAATTTCAAGATTTAAACCAAAAACAGAACGGTCTGACTTTATCTTTGTGAAATTATGCTACATTGAACATACCTGCATGAAACAAAAACAGCAGACGGGCTGAATGAGACGCAAATTCACTCTGACTGCAGGTGGCGCTTATGGAACAGAAGTGAAATAGCGTTTCCTTGGTTACCCCTGTAAACAAAGCAGCGCTGCACTTATAAATACTACTTTATACAGGTGCATCTCAATAAATTAGAATGTCGTGGAAAAGTTCATTTATTTCAGTAATTCAACTCAAATTGTGAAACTCGTGTATTAAATAAATTCAATGCACACAGACTGAAGTAGTTTAAGTCTTTGGTTATTTTAATTGTGATGATTTTGGCTCACATTTAACAAAAACCCACCAATTAACTATCTCAACAAATTAGAATACTTCAAAAGACCAATAAAGAATCACTTCAATGGTACCATCAGTATCCCGGATCAGCTCCTCAATTTCTTGTGCTCATAATAGAGAGTGTGAAAGAGACTAAGACATCTGATGTAGATCTCAGGTTCTCTACTAAGCTCAGAAAGGAAAAACAAGCTACAAAAGAGATCAACCGTGTGGATCTGATCATCTTCTCTGCTGCAGCATCAGACTCTGCTCTGTATTACTGTGCTCTGAGGCCCACAGTCACAGCAAACACAAGAACACTGTACAAAAACCTGACACAGATGAAAGTGTATTTCTTTCCATAAATATAGGTATATTATAAATTCACACTGTATTAATATGAGATAAACTATAAAACAATATATAAACTATATAGTTGCAGCAGTGGTACGATAAATTATGCATATTTTTAAACTTAATACTATTATGAATGCTATTTGTTTACACTCCCCTCTAGGATGCAAGTCACTGACTAAATGTTGATTCAAATACAGTTCAACTTGAATTTTTGTAATACCTATTTTTACCACCAAAATAAACTTCATCCCTAAATTCACTCTTTGTGGATATGCACATCTAAAGAGAGACTCACTGCTGATAATCTTGGTTATGATTTAAAGTCATATAAGTACTATAATAAAGTGCTGCATTCTGTTTATCACATAATCATATAACAGAGTCAGTAAGTAACCACAAGAGGGTGCTATGCAGTATAGGATATGAATAGTACTCAAATAACATAATGGTCTATGAAACAGATCTGATTTGATCTGCTCTCTCAAAGAGCTCTCTGGAAGAGGTGGGGTTTAAAACACTGATACCTGATGTGATCTTCTTAAACTTCATGTCTGTTAGAGAGAGAATAAGAAACACACACAACGAGTCTCCATTCTGTCATTCTGCTTTCTGCCTTTGCATGTAAATATTGAAGTGTTGTGCATCTAAATACTCCGAGCAGCCATAATGACTCATTTCTGCTCAAAATTAAGTATTAAGTGTTTTTCTTTTTGTTACTGAACATCTAAATTGAATGATTTTAATTTTAATTAACACGTGTTCAAAAAAGATTTGATCTACTTTTGCAGATGCAACGTATATGCAAATGAAATTAAACCAACCAAAACAGTGGAGCTTGCTGATGAGGGTTCAAGTGTTAAATTATCCTGCAGTTATTCATCTGCATATACTCTTCACTGGTACCGCCAGTATTCCAAATCAGCTCCTGAGTTCATTGTGCTCGTCTCAGATGGTGCAAAAGAAGCTCAGGAGTCTTATGTAGATTCCAGATTCAAGACCAAAGTTAGTAAAGACAAAGAAACCATGTGGATCTGGAGATCTCCTCTGCATCTATATCAGACTCTGCTCTGTACTCTGACGTCCACAGTGACAGGAAACACAAGAACACTGTACAAAAACCTGATACACAGTATTGCATCTACATCACACATGTCCAGCCCCCATATCTTCAATAGTTAACACAGGGGAACACCCCTCTATATAGCAAAAAACTGTATTATATACATGAATTGTCATTCACAGCATAAAAAGATATAACATAAAGGGTCCCTGTTGAAAAAACCAGCATAAGCTGGTTAGGTATGTTTTGAAGCATGGCTGATGGTTTAAGATGGTCATGTGCTGGTCCTAAGCTGGTCCTGAGCAGGAGATAGTTGCTTAGGACCAGCTTAAACCAGCTCACGACCAGCTAAGGACCAGCTTAAACCAGCTCAAACCAGCAGTCATGCTACAAAACATACCTAACCAGCATATGCTGGGGTTTTTTCAACAGGGGGGCGTGACAATTTAGTGACAGGCATTGCGGCAGCTCTCTATCAACGCATATCTTTTTGATTTTAATTATGATTTCAGGTATAATATGACATTTTTTTATTCATTACAGTGGTAGACACATTTAAATGGAATAGTCTTGTGTTACTTGACTCACAAATTATTTTGTTCATTTGTTTTAGGTGTGATGACTGCAGACCAGATTAGACCAAATCAAGAAATTAGTGTCATAAAGGAAGATGAGACTGTGACCCTCAGCTGCTCATATGATACAAGCAGCAGTTATGTTTATCTGTACTGGTACAGAAAGTATCATAATGAAGAGCTTCGCTATTTGCTATACAAGGCTGCACGGTCAAATAGTGGAGGTGGGAGCCCCGCTGATCATCGCTTTAAGGCGACTACATCACACACATCCACTGAACTCACTATTACTGGTGTAACTCTGTCAGATTCAGCTCTCTATTATTGTGCTCTAAGAGTTGTAGCCCAGTGATACAAAGTCTATGTGTAGCTATACAAAAACTCAAATTCTTTTTCCCCTTTGATGTCAAGCCACATCAAACCCACAATCTAAAATTCACACAATATAATACAACAACAGCAGCATGTTGTGTGAATTAAGTATGTTTTTATTGACAACAGTTATTGGCTGAATACATTAATGAATGACAATTGACATTGAATATGAATAAATAAATAAAACCCAAAATAAGAACAAAAAATAGATGTTATGAAGACCAAGTTTCAGTGAAACAATCACAATCCAATGAATATGATGCCTTTAAGTCCATCATTTTGGTGTGATTAAGTGGCGATTTTTCTCTGCAGATGATGAGGTTGTAGGATGTGATACATCTGAAATACCCAATTGAGTTTAGAGTTACAGTGTGTTTATGTAAAAACAATTATGTTTATGAAGGCCAAAAGCAAAAATGGACAGTATGTGAGCCCTTCACAATCTTGTGGGATAGTTTTAATATTTTTTTTGTGACTGGGTATGTTTATACATATTTTTTCAGTTTTTTGATCAAATAAATGCAGCCTTGATGAGCATGAGAGACTTCTTTAAAAAAAACATTCAAAATCTTACTGATCCCAAACTTCTGAATGGCAGTGGATGAAAGTGAACAGTAGCAGGAAGTTCAGAGAGGATGAAGTTCCTGTGTGTGTTAATGACTGATCTGCAGTGACTTGCAGCTCAGAGCACTGAGAGCCTCAACAGAGAACTGAGCTGATCTGATTGAACATGGACAGATACTTTATATTGATTCTCGTTCTGGGAACAGGTACATTATTTACTGAACAATTAATGAAAATCTGTATATAAATATTTACATTGTTTTAAAATCTCAAACGCCAAATCCTTTAATCGTTTGATTTTTTTGGAAAAAGTAAAGTGTGTTTGCGATATTATGTTTTCTACCTTGCTTTCATAAATCAAAATCATATTGTTGACAGGTTTGGTGACTGGAGACAACATCGAGCCAGATAAAGGGACGGAAAAAAACTCTCAAGAAAAAGAAACTGTCAAGCTGAGCTGCTCGTACAGTACAAGCAGTGAATATGTTGTGCTTTACTGGTTCAGACAGTATCCCAACAGAGAACCACAATATTTATTACGCAAAGATGCACGGTCATCGGGTGATTATGAACACACGTCTGATGATCGGTTTCATTCAGCTGCATCACGTACATCCACTGAACTCACTATTACTGATGTACGTCTGTCAGATTCAGCTCTCTATTATTGTGCTCTAAGAGTAGCAGCCCAGTGATACAAAACATGAAACATGTCATACAAAAACCTGAAGCTCTTTTCACTTTGAAAATATTGAGTGAAAACCACAATCAGAACCCCAATCTATCCAGCCCTGAATGTAATAAAATATGTGCTCACACCTGTGTGTGGTTGAATTAGGCCTGTTAAAACAATTCATCAAGTTTTACATCATCAATCCGTGACATGTTCGTGCTGGTGAGCTGCATTTACAGTACATGCCGAATTGAACATATTACAAACTTTTCTTCAGCAAATGCAAAACCACATGCATTTGCTACATTAACAACATGTTGCCATACCCTCGTAATTAAATGGTGTTGATATATCAGTCATTTCTGTCATCAAAGCCAAAGAATGACATTCTAGAGAGATTTTTTTTAACAAAATGAATCCATCTCTCTCTCTCTCTCTCTCTCTCTCTCTCTGTAACTGTAATGTAAAACTATGTCATTTCAGAAGTTGGCCACAACATGGTGGCATAATCTTTGATGTTGGTGCAAACTATTTATTTAAGCTCCTGCTGTATTGTGTTATAGGTGTTTAACCTCTGCAAAAGAATGACTAACATTGTAATATAATAATCCAATTACAATAAACAATAAACGCCTTACAGGAAATGATGCGGGTAATTAGGAAGTTATTCCATATTAAGAGTTAATATGGAAGTGGGATCCATGTGCAACCTGCTTTAAAGAAGTCAAGAAACCATAAAATAACAAATACAGAACCCAGAAAGTTAAAATGGCAAGCAATCATTTTTAAATATAGAAAATGTATATGGTTACAGCATGCAGATGTAAATCATAAAAGTCTTTTCTAATTATAAATATGATGATGGTGACCTCTACAGAAGAAGCTCCTCCTATAAAGTGTTTGAGGTCTACTGCATCACAGAGAGGCAAAAGCAAGAAGAGACTCTTAACTTCTCAGTTAATTTGTATGACTTCTGTGATTTCAGTTGGAAAGCACAACAGATATAATGAAACAGTGGCAAAGGGTTATCATTCTATTCACATATTTGTCGGATAAGTGGCACCATTAAATATGTGTGGTTTTAGACTAATTGTAATTTTTAATATTGGAAATCCCTGTGTGTGAGTTTGTGTTTTCATTTCATTAGAAAATAAACTTACTTTAAAAAAAATTCTATTTTAGGATGTGATTCTCTGGACAGTGTTGAACAGAAAACAAGAGTTCAAACTGCTTTTGAAGGTGAAACTGTAACAATCAACTGCACATATTCAACCACTGATTCATTTCCATATCTGTTCTGGTACCAGAAAGAAATAAAAGGATACCCTAGATATATGCTGAAGAAATTTCCCGGATCTGGTGAGGTTGATAAACAATTTGAAAATCTCAACACCTCTACAACATCAGTGCCACTGATGATCAAGAATCTGCGTGTGTCTGACTCTGCTGTGTACTACTGTGCTCTGAGGCCCACAGTGACTGAAACACACTCAACACTCACACAAAAACCCTGCAAATAAATGAGCCCTAAATTAAATCATTCTTTTTTAGATTATATAAACATTTACAATTCCAACCATTCCACTTCATATCATAAATCAATTTATCCCATGTTTTAAATTTGACACTAGCCTAATATAAATCAGGTCGTTTTCACGTCAAAACAACACACAGTGACCAATATTATGTTAAAACACATATGTTGAGTGTACTAGGTTATTACTAGAAATACATTTAATATGATATGAGCAGAAACGCAACTCTTATTTCAATGCTTTATACACTGTTGAATATTCCCTGTTTTATTAAATAACCCTACTGGGGACCAGAAGAGGGCGATATACAGTCAGCATTCATACATCAGCTCTTTAAGTTGGCATTGACAGAAAATAATTATGTAAATGAGTGTTACATGAGGCACATTAATACCTCCTTATTTACTGGGAAAAAAAACTGATTGTGATCAAAAACACTACATTGCTGTAAATAAATTCAATGAGATTTACTAGGATTGTTTTATATTTGAACTCAAATGTTGATCATCAAGAAGTACAATTAATTTAAATGCGTTCACATTCTGTGCAGTCACAACAAGGAGGAGTCTGTGGAGGTTTGAATAAAAGCAAAGTGATCATTTAAACTTCTCACAGTGCAAACATGATGATTCCTTCTGCTCTTCTTCTGCTATTGTTCATAAAAAGTAAGTGAAGTTTACTTATGACTTTTAGACATTTGTACAAATAATGCAGTTTACATATTTTTAGACTGACTTTGTTTAAATGCTATAATGATACAAATTCTGGAAAATGTTTTAAATTTTCCAGGTTACACATTGGCACAGTCAATAACACCACAGGAAAACAAGTCACTTGCAACTGTGGGGCAAAAAGTCACTCTGTCCTGCAAATATGAGGGAGCTATAACTAACCTGCACTGGTATCGCCAATATCCCAGATCCAAACCAGAGTTCCTGGCTTGGATTTACCCACAAGGTGCCACAAGTAACCCACTTCCTCCTCGTATTATACCAAAAGTGGACAAAAATCGTGTGAGTCTGGAGATCTCTGATGCTGAAGTAACAGATTCTGCGCTGTACTACTGCGCACTGACGCCCACAATGACAGGAAACTCAACTACAGTGTACAAAAACCTCCTGAACAATAAAACATGTCTCTATCAATTCTTGAAATCAGTCCCCACTTATGGATGTGCAATGAATTCAGTGCTGCTTACCTTCTAATTTACACATATTTATAACACTACAGTGAAATAACACTACATTAAATTGCTA
The DNA here is from genome assembly GCF_001515625.1 of Sinocyclocheilus rhinocerous. Lineage (NCBI taxonomy): Eukaryota > Metazoa > Chordata > Actinopteri > Cypriniformes > Cyprinidae > Sinocyclocheilus > Sinocyclocheilus rhinocerous. Next base: position 2,284,203 of record NW_015645540.1, read on the forward strand.
CATTAAACAATTACAGATTTATAATAATGACAACAAATAATAAAACCTACAGTATAAAACAAATTCTGCTATTTTCAATTACCATATACTGTACATCCAAAGGACTTTATGCCAATGGTCACAGCTTAAGTTTTATTATTGTATGTCTATCTTAGGCAGATAAAGCATGGTGCTCACATTTTTTCCATTTGTTGTTTTTAAAATCTTATTTTAGCCATATTAACTATTTGCATTTTGTCAGGTGTATGCAGTGTGTTTGGTTTATATTCTGCTTTTTGTTCACAAGTTTGGTGTCTGGGGACAGTATTGAGCCAGATAAAGAGAAAAATATTGTCACACAAGAAAGAGAAAGTGTCAAGCTGAGCTGCTCATTTAGTGCAACCAGCAATAGCGTTCGGCTTTACTGGTACAGACAGAATCTACATGGATAATTTATGTTTTTAGCATATAAAGGTGCTCGATTATGGAGTGCTGCACACACCTCTGATGATCGGTTTCAGTTGACTACATCAGATACATCCACTGAACTCACTATTACTGATGTACGTCTGTCAGATTCAGCTCTCTATTATTGTGCTCTGTTAGTAGCAGCCCAGTGATACAAAACATGAAGAATGTTGTACCAAAACCTGAAGCTCATTTCACTTTTTAATCTGTCTAGTGAAAACCACAATCTATCCAGCCCTGAATGTAATAAAATATGTGGTAACACCTGTAAAGTAAATTATTTTTAAGGCATAAAAGTAAACCAGAAAGCAAGCATTAAAAATGTATTCAGTTTTAATGTTTCATTCGTTTCCTGCATTAATACAGCATCAAATTCATCTGTTTATTCAGCAAATTCTTCTTTTAGTTTAAGGTGATCAGTAAAATAAATAAATAATCTGTCAGATTCAGCTCTCTATTATTGTGCTCTGTTAGTAGCAGCCCAGTGATACAAAACATGAAGAATGTTGTACCAAAACCTGAAGCTCATTTCACTTTTTAATCTGTCTAGTGAAAACCACAATCTATCCAGCCCTGAATGTAATAAAATATGTGGTAACACCTGTAAAGTAAATTATTTTTAAGGCATAAAAGTAAACCAGAAAGCAAGCATTAAAAATGTATTCAGTTTTAATGTTTCATTCGTTTCCTGCATTAATACAGCATCAAATTCATCTGTTTATTCAGCAAATTCTTCTTTTAGTTTAAGGTGATCAGTAAAATAAATAAATAAAATAAAAGTCAAACAAGGATAAATTGCAACCTGTTCTGCTGTTGTTTTTTGTTTTATTGGAAGTTATGTAATTGCACATCCTGACCACTTTGTGGCAGAATTGTATCCTATTATACATGCAAGCTCCTCCTATATGTGTTTAACCTTTGCAAACATAGTCTCACACACAGTATCTAAATCTAAAGTCAGACTGTCTCATCATCATAATCATAAATTCAGACTGTTAATCATCCTAATATTTCACTAATACCGCCGTTTTTTTTACGCTTTATGTAAACTATGTTAATCTGGCTGAGGAATTTTCTTCTATTGGCTGCAGTTCTAGGTGAAGTAACTTGCCTTTACTCCTTATCTTCACATCAGAATATACTTGAAAACTGACTTGTTTATTTACATTTTTATATTTCCTGACAGAGTGCAATACACAAGATTCTATTAATCAGCCAACAAGAGTTCAAAAGGCTTCAGAACATGAGATGGTTAAACTTCACTGCACTTACAGTACCAGTGACCAATACCCTTCTCTTTACTGGTACCAACATAAAACCAAAGGATTCCCAGTTTACATGCTCCGTAAACTCTCGACTGGATCAAGCAGCAGTGAAAAAGAATTTGAGGAAAGATTTCATGCCGATCTCGACAAATCCTCAAACTCAGTTTCTCTGTCAATCCAGGATGTGCGTGTGTCTGACTCTGCTGTTTACTACTGTGCTCTGCAGCCCACAGTGACTGAAACACATAAACATCCTGACAAGAACTAAGAGCTCTGAAATGTGCAGTTGTTGACATGAGCAATATTTCCCTAAATATGCATGTTCTATGTGATTTATTTTGCTAAATAAATCAACTGAAAATTTACTGTATATACATTATATAGCTATGAAGTGCTGCTCACTGCTAATGCAAAAATGTATTACTATGTTTGTTATGATATTCATAATGTAGATCAAACTTCCACTTTCCACAAAGACATCTTGTCCAATTGTTACAGAATAAAACACTCCAGCAGTAGGAGGAGCAGATTCACACTGATGTTGACAGTTTGAGATGATGATGGGTGAAATTATTATTATAAATTATTAGTTATTGAACAACTATTTTTGGCATCTTCGTCTCTATGCAAACATGTTGCTTTTTACCTGGATAATAATCCAACTTTGCATGGGTAAGCGATCATTTCAATATGTCAGTTAAAATAAATACATAAATAAAATAAAAAAACAGTGTGACACCGTATAGATTCTGATGGTTTAATCACTTTATTGCTTGATTAACTGAAGCCCTTTTCTTTTTCACAGAAACTTCTTCAGCTGATACAATACAAGCATTTACTTTAGAAAGACATGTTTTTGAGGGTGAAAATGTGACCCTCTCCTGTAACTACAGTACCACTGGTGTTACTGTTAACTCTTTCCAGTGGTATCGCTAGTATCTCAGAACAAAACCTGAGTTTTACTTCTCACTGAATATTCAAGCAAATCTGAGCCTGAACTTCTGTTCTGTTCTTCTGTGCCCTGCAGCTCACAGTGTCTCAAGTGATCTAAGTTAAATCCGAAAGCGATGACAGATAAATATGCTACTCTGGGTCTTTGTAACATTTTATGAAGCAACTGTGTTCAAAAAGGTAACAGTGACAAAATTATATTGAGGTGTATTGCCTTTTTTTTAGTGAGGAAGGAGGGGCTTGAAGTATATCTGAGGGTATTTTGCTGAACCTGACAGATTATGTCATAAAATCATTCAAGCTCAGACTGTAAGCACACATACTGTACAATGATACTCCATTTAGTTATTCTGCTTTCTGCTTTAGCATGTAAGTACAATCATTTTAATGCATTACCTTTATTTTATAAATGAAGTATGTTAATTAATAAATAATTATCTTATAATAATCTTATTCGGTGGATTAAGATATAAAAGTGTCTTATATTATATTATTAGTCATATATTATTTACACCATCTGAGACTAAAACTAACATTTCGATTTTCTTTGCAGGTCCCAGTAAAGGAGATACTATTACACCAGACAAAACAGAAGAATTTGCTGCCGAAGGTTCAAATGTTACATTATCCTGCAGTTATTCATCTGCATGGTCTTTATTTTGGTACCGTCAGTATCCCAGATCAGCTCCTGAGTTCCTTGTGCTCATCTCAGACAGTGCAAAACAAGCTCAGATGTCTGGGGCCAGTTGCATAAACTTAGCCACCAAGTTAAGACTGTGTCTTAAGAACTAGTGTGACCAACTAGCAGTTGTCAAGGGGAAATCAGTCTTACTTTTCCAATACAAATAAGACCAATCTACCTTTTCATAACTGAATTAAAAAAGTTATGACCAGTCTTGAAGAAAAAAAATTAGATGACTAACTTTTTAAGACTAGTCTAAACAGTTTATGCAACCGGCCCCTGGTGTAGATCACAGACTCACAACTAAAATCAGAAAAAAAGAAAAACAAACCCGTGTGGATTTGGAGATCTCCTCTGCTGCAGTATCAGACTCTGCTCTGTACTACTGCGCTCTGGAGCCCACAGTCACAGGAAACACAAGAACAATGTACAAAAACCTGACTGTAAAAGAAAACAATGGTATTTTAATGATATGGAGAAATGTAACTATTGTTCCTCTGATGATGTTGTGGATGAAACACACTCAACACTTATACAAAAGCGCTGACAAATTACAGAGGATAAAATAGGGTGACCATACATGCTCTTTTTCCTGGACACGTCCTGGCCAGGATTTCTATATTGCCTAAAATATCCAGGTTTTGGCTGTTTTCCTGTTCCGATTATGTACAATGCCTGCTTGTTATTGGTCAAACTACTTTTCAATCATTACCTTCAGCAAGTGTGAAAACTGGAAAACAAAGCCAAAACCTGGATATTTTAGACAATATAGAAATCCTGGCCAGGACGTGATCTAGGGTGATGTATGGTCACCCTAGGGAGGCCCTATGTCTGATGCCCTCAGTGACAGGAAACTCATCTACACTTTACAATCAACATTTAAGTATTAAATAAGAGCAGTCTCCAGTTCACTACAACTAAGAACAAATGGTAGTATTACATCTAAATGGACAATATACCTCCCAGGTGTCTGATCATGTGATAAGGACTGCTATATATATCACAGAGAAAGTATTTGGCTGAAATACACTTAAAATTTAAACAAACCCAATAATACTAGAATTTGTATCTGTACATCAAGCACAGTAGGCACAAACTCATCTCACATCTTTGAATAAATGTAAATCTGACCCTTCTATTTCCTATATTTCCCAATACATTAAAGGTATATGTTACATTAATAAGAGTATATGTTAATGCTGATATCGTAGGGATGTAACGATTAACCGTGAGCCGGTTGAAAATCGATTTAAATATGTGACGATTCAAATTGGTTGAGATGCTAAACAAATCGCGTTTCAATTAAGGGTAGGAGTTTATATGAATGTATGTCTGAGGGGAACTTACTGTCTTTAGAAAAGTTTAGATGGTATTTTTTCTTTTCCTCTTGCCTCTGTATAATGCATATTAAAGTTCATAAGCGCTGCTCTGCTTTGTTTACAGCGGTAACCAAGGAAAC
>NW_015645540.1:2289775-2290017 GCF_001515625.1 Sinocyclocheilus rhinocerous
TTAAGCGCCACCTGCTGGCAGAGAGTGAATCTGCGTCTCATTCAGCTCTGCTGTTTGTTTCATGCAGATATTTTTTATGCATGGTTTCACAAAACTGAATTCAAACCATTCTGTTTTTGCTTAAAATTTCGAAATTATACAATGTAATTTGTAATGTAATGTAATTTGGTTGCCTCTAATTTTAATTGGAAAGAGCACAGACAAAAAATTGTTTTGTTTATATGAAATGATTAATTTTATTT
>NW_015645540.1:2290027-2296800 GCF_001515625.1 Sinocyclocheilus rhinocerous
ACAGGCATCTGAGATCGGCTCGATTTGAGAAAGGGGAAAACATTTAACAAGATAAAAAAAACAGAAAAACACCGGGTGGATTTTTAGCATTATAGGGTGGTTGTGTACACACACTGCCAACACACATTTCAGTTCAAACAACTTGTAAAAGTGCATGTAGCATCCTATGACCCCTTTAAATATTGCTCTCTCATATGCTACTGAATAATGAATACAAAACCCTTAGTAAAATCTTTTTACAATAACATCCTGGAGAGGGCAGTATACACACACCACTTAAAATCGTTATTAATTTTCTGTATCTGTTTAACCTCTCCTCCTCATGAACCATCCTATTTCTAACTGAAACAAGCGACTGAATGAATGATTTATCTTTTTCTACTGTTTCAGTTCTGAAGTGTCATCAGATTCAGTTCCACTGACAATCAAGAATCTGCGTGTGTCTGACTCTGCTGTGTACTACTGTGCTCTGAAGCCCACAGTGACTAAAACACAATCAACACTCACACAAAAACAGAGCAAGTGCTCAATTATGTGACATGCAAATCTCCACGATATCAACTTCTGTACCACAACTATAACACGTATAAAATCAGAAATGTAAGAATTTTTTATTATTTAGTGTTGTGCAAAGTGCATTTCACCCACTCCTCACTATACATTTTAGTTTTACATAAGCTGCCGAAAAATTATCTTCATAATCTTCTGTGAACCTGCATAAAAATTAAATCACATTTATTAATCTAAATTTAATGTTTGGTTTTAAAATATGTGCAGATTTGACAACCTTTTGGCATTAAACTAGAAAAGGATGAAAGAGGGGGAGTTTAGCATATGCATCTGAGATGATCTTGTTACATTTGCTAGACTGTCACACAGCTCAGTCCTGCTGTAGTGAAACACACACATGCACAATGATTCTTCATTCAGTCATTCTGCTTTCTGCCTTGGCATGTAAGTGCTTTTGTGTATGTTTTGCAAGCTTTTGCACTTTAAAAAAATCTCAGAAACTTTTAGAACAAATAATATTTTGTCATCAACAAACAATCATGCTAAATTAACTTATTTAATTGATCAATCAATTGATCAACATTAATTTTTAATATAATTAAGTAGCATTGTTTATTGTATGTATACAATTTCAAATCACTGTAATCAATCAATTTCAAAGTTGTTCTTTTGCTCTTTTCCAGGTGTGAGTTTTGGAGATGAAATCACACCAGACAGCACTGAGGAATCTGCTGCAGTGGGTTCAACTGTTACTTTATCCTGCAGTTATTCCTCTGCAGACTCACTTCAATGGTACCGTCAGTATCCCGGATCAGCTCCTCAATTTCTTGTGCTCATAATAGAGAGTGTGAAAGAGACTAAGACATCTGATGTAGATCCCAGGTTCTCTACTAAGCTCAGAAAAGAAAAACAATCCACAAAAGAGACCAACAGTGTGGATCTGATCATCTCCTCTGCTGCAGTATCAGACTCTGCTCTGTATTACTGTGCTCTGAGGCCCACAATCACAGGAAACACAAGAACACTGTACAAAAACCTGACATAACTCTACCTTCTACTAATCAGACTGGAACACATAACAATCAAGAGAATCATGTTCTTAAATTGCCAACTCAGACACTGAGAGCAAAAGTCTGATAAAATACATTCAAAGACATGTTTTAAATTAGATTTAATAACTTTGTACAAACCCAAAATTTTCGTGATCATATGTACTGTAAGTGAAAGGTACATTTCACAATGTAATTGCTAACAGCATTTATAAAAAAAAAGAAATGAAATAAAATAAAAAATATGTAGGATTTTATAGGATGTTACTCTACAATAACAAAAATATACTGAAAGTTTCAAAACTCAAAATTATATGCTTCTGAAACGCCTGTTTTTAAAAGAGAGAGAATCATGATCGTCGTATCAAAGAGGCGTGTTTTGAACATCTCATGTCTGTCCATCAAACACAAGACCGATACAGCTGTTAGGTAAAGAAAGCTGCAAACAATTTGCAAACTTTTTAAACTGATCTTGATTTGAAACTGCATTTCATGACCATCATGACCAGTGATCGGTGTAATATATAAGGACTCATGTACAAACGTTCTTTACCGTAAAGTGGTTTACTGCTGTTTATGCATTAGTGAATCCAGTGACTAAACCATCAACTTCACACTGTTCCTGTTAGAAGTGTGGCAACTCTGTTATCTATATCGTGATTATTTTATATACAGAAAGCAATCAAAGATCGTTTTTTTATAATCACTGCAGCAGTCAATTCAAGATCAGCATGAGTCTATCAGTCATTTGATTTCTGCATTTTCACCAAAACTAATGTTATAATCAATGACACTTTACACAATTCTCAATGAGTCGTGTTTTCATTGTGTTAGTTATGATAAAAGTATATCCATCATGACTGTGTTTGGCTACAGTGCAGCGCTGCAACCTTTGATGCAATGAGAGGAGTTCTAAATAAAAAGCCATAAACAACACTTTTCACCATTAGTTAATTTTAGCTGCTGTTATAATAAAATCTCAGTAAATGTTTTCAAGAGAGTTCTGCATATAATACTCATTTCATGTGGAAAGGTGTTTACACTGAAGTCTTACAGCAGAGATGTCCCTTCAAACAGAGTGTTCAAATCAGAGGGCTAAATTCAGGGTAGAAAAGGCCCATTTGTATCTAAATTACGTTTTTGATGAACAAAAAAAACACATACTAAGATTATAAGTGCACCTCAGGAAAAGCATTTTATGACCCCTTTAAATTAATGTGACTTTCAAAGTACATTAAGCATGCTAATACTGTTTATTACACCAAATCCATACAAAAGTAGCCTAAAATTTATGTTTAGTGGATTATCATGTGTAACACACTGTGCTGGTATAATGTGCCACAAGGTGGCAGTGTTCTCAGAGATTCACTAGGAACTGCAGCAATAAACATCAACATTGAATTTACAGAACTGAACTTGGGTATCATGTGGTTCAGAGAGGAGGGACTCAGTGTTCAGAGATCTGACATGATCTAATGTGTTTGACAGAGACTTTCGTAGAAACTATTCAGTCTGACTCTTCTCAGAGTGAACACTTGTAAAATGGATCTTTATTCAGTTTTTCTGTTCTGTGCATCAGCAGGTAAATATTTAGTTAATTATAAATGTTGTTTAATTTAAAACATTTCACTGAGAATAAATGTTTTCTTTTTCAGCTGCTGTCTTTGGAAATGTCATCAAACCAAACAAAACTGATGTTGTTTATGAAGAGGGTTCAGATATTACATTGTCCTGTAGTCAATCACCTGTAGCTTCAGATAATATCTACTGGTACCCTCAGTATGAAAGATCAAAACCTGAATTTCTTGTACTCACCTACGGTAGTGCAAAGGAAGCTGCAGTGTCTGATGTAGATCCAAGATTCTCTGTTAAAGCTGAAAAAAGGGAACAAATCCATGTGGATCTGGAGATCTCCTCTGCTGCTGTATCAGACTCTGCTCTGTACTACTGTGCTCTGAGGCCCACAGTGACAGGAAACACATCAGCTCTCTACAAAAACCTGCTACAATGAGAGACAAGAGAGAAACAGAGAAAAAGACAACGAGGAAGTAGTAACTGCCAATTACAATAATATGTCTAAGAAATAATGAGAATAAGTTAATAAACCACAGGCAGTTACCTAAATCAGAAAGGACACAACTCATTTAATCAGACTTTGGCAAAATTATAAAATCAAAGGAAAATTATAAAGTAAGTAAATCTTTGGCAAAATAAAGATGAAGAACATTAAATCCCTATAATACTGTGCTTTGACAAATCAATTTAAAATATTCTGTAATTCAGGAAACTGTCAACTATGACAAACATTAAAACATCTCAAATGATTCTCATGTGCAACACATGGGGCAGGACCTATTTACATTAGCACAGTATGTTTTTTAAAAGATTTATTTTATTTATTCATTTTTATTTAATTATTATAATTAATTTTTTGTAAAAAGTGCTGTGAAATATGCTTGTGATATATAATTTTGTTAGCTTTCACAAATCAAAAATCTGTTAATTTGTGCTTATTGTTGACAGGTTTGGTGACTGGAGACAATATTGAGCCAGATAAAGGGACAGAAAAAACTTCTAAAGAAACAGAAACTGTCAAGCTGAGCTGCTCATACAGTACAAATAGTCAATATGTTCGGCTTTACTGGTTCAGACAGTATCACAACAGAGAACCACAATTCTTATTATATAAATATGCACCGTCATTGGGTGATTATGAAGACACCTCTGATGGTCGATTTCATTCAGCTACAACACAAACATCCACTGAACTCACTATTACTGATGTACGTCTGTCAGATTCAGCTCTCTATTATTGTGCTCTAAGAGTAGCAGCCCAGTGATACAAAACATGAAACATGTCATACAAAAACCTGAAGCTCTTTTCACTTTGAAAATATCGAGTGAAAACCACAGTCACAACCCCAATCTATCCAGCCCTGAATGTAATAAAATATGTGCTCACACCTGTGAGAGTCTGAATTGGGCCTGTTATAAAACTTCAAAGAAAACATTAAGAATATGTTCAGGATATCATGTTCCATTTCTGCCTTTTTAATTTCATGCAACTCAATTTCTTTTTTTTCCTAACTTTTCCTACCTTATAATTACTTAAATGTAATCATTAAAGTTTTTTTTAGGTATTATATGTATTTAAGTATAAAACTCATATATAAAATATTCTGCTTTGGTTAGTATAAAATAATTTAGTATAATAATATTATTTGAAAAACAGTTATAAAACTTCAAAGAAAACATTAAGAATATGTTCAGGATATCATGTTCCATTTCTGCCTTTTTAATTTCATGCACCTCAATTTCTTTTTTTTCCTAACTTTTCCTACCTTATAATTACTTAAATGTAATCATTAAAGTTTTTTTTAGGTATTATATGTATTTAAGTATAAAACTCATATATAAAATATTCTGCTTTGGTTAGTATAAAATAATTTAGTATAATAATATTATTTGAAAAACATCACAGATTACAACCAAACCAAATCTGGTTCAAAAGATAAGACATAATTACATGCATTTTGTCATTGAATATTACTAATCTTACTTATCTTATTACAAATCTTTGTTCACATAATTCCACTATTCTTGGCTTTTCTTGACCATCAGCCTCAGCAACTCATGAACATCAGCAAAGGCAAAACCATATGCGTTTGCTACATTTTTAAATGGATATTATAAATAACTTCCCTTTTTAATACATGTATATATATATATATATATACATATATACATACATTCAAGCAGTTTCTGACATAAGCATTTTTTTCCTATTGTTAGAAAATAAACAGACTCCAGCAGTGGGAGCAAACTGTCAAGCTGAGCTGCTCATACAGTACAAATAGTCAATATGTTTGGCTTTACTGGTTCAGACAGTATCCCAACAGAGAACCACAATTCTTATTATATAAATATGCACGGTCATCGGGTGATTATGAAGATACCTCTGATGGTCGATTTCATTCAGCTACAACACAAACATCCACTGAACTCACTATTACTGATGTACGTCTGTCAGATTCAGCTCTCTATTATTGTGCTCTAAGAGTAGCAGCCCAGTGATACAAAACATGAAACATGTCATACAAAAACCTGAAGCTCTTTTCACTTTGAAAATATTGAGTGAAAACCACAATCAGAACCCCAATCTATCCAGCCCTGAATGTAATAAAATATGTGCTCACACCTGTGAGAGTCTGAATTGGGCCTGTTATAAAACTTCAAAGAAAATATTAAGAATATGTTCAGGATATCATGTTCCATTTCTGCCTTTTTAATTTCATGCAACTCAATTTCTTTTTTTCCCTAACTTTTCCTACCTTATAATTACTTAATTGTAATCATTAAAGTTTTTTTTAGGTATTATATGTATTTAAGTATAAAACTCATATATAAAATATTCTGCTGTGGTTAGTATAAAATAATTTAGTATAATAATATTATTTGAAAAACATCACAGATTACAACCAAACCAAATCTGGTTCAAAAGATAAGACATAATTACATGCATTTTGTCATTGAATATTACTAATCTTACTTATCTTATTACAAATCTTTGTTTACATAATTCCACTATTCTTGGCTTTTCTTGACCATCAGTCTCAGCAACTCATGAACATCAGCAAAGGCAAAACCATATGCGTTTGCTACATTCTTAAATGGATATTATGAATAACTTCCTTTTTTAAATATATATATACATATATACATACATTCAAGCAGTTTCTGACATAAGTATTTTTTTCCTATTGTTAGAAAATAAACAGACTCCAGCAGTGGGAGGAGTTTATTCACACTTTTGAGAGTGTGAGACAGAGTCAAACAGTTATTCAAACACTACTTTTGCCATCACTGACTCGCTGAAGACATCATGTTTGTCTTTACCTGGATAATAATCCAACTTTGCATGGGTAAGAGATATTCATTCAATCAATTTGTTTATTATGAAAACAAACAAACAAAAAAACACTTAAGGCTTTGCATCTTTTCTTTTCCACAGGTACTTCTTTTGCTGATACAATACAACCACTGTCTTCAGAAAAATATCTTGTTGAGGGTAAAAATGTGACTCTGTCTTGTAATTACAGTACCAGTACTGGCAATGTTAACTCTCTCCAGTGGTATCGACAGTATCTCAGAGCAAAACCAGAGTTCCTTCTTCTTGTCAATGAATATTCAAGTAAATCTGAGCCTGATCTTCGT
>NW_015645541.1:0-2083 GCF_001515625.1 Sinocyclocheilus rhinocerous
ATCGATCTATGAGTATGTCATGATCTATAGTGTCGAACACAGCACAAAGATCAAGTAAAGCTAGCAATGAGATACAGCCTTGGTCTGAAGCTAGAAGCAAGTCATTTCTAATTTTAACAAGTGCAGTTTCTGTGCTATGGTGGGGCCTGAAACCTGACTGAAATTCTTCATAGAGATCATTTTTTTGCAGGAAGGAGCACAATTGAGCAGACACAACTTTTTCTAAAATGTTAGACATAAAAGGAAGATTTGAGATGGGTCTGTAATTTGCCAGTTCACTAGGATCTAGTTGCGGTTTCTTAATAAGAGGCTTAATAACCACCAGCTTGAATGGTTTTGGGACGTGACCTAAAGACAACAACGAGTTAATAATATTGAGAAGCGGTTCTTCTGCTACAGGTAACAACTCTTTCAATAATTTAGTGGGTACAGGATCTAACAAGCATGTTGTTGGTTTAGATGCAGTGATAAGTTTATTTAGCACTTCCTGTCCTATAATTGTAAAGCACTGCAGTTTATCTTTTGGTGCGATGAATGAAGCTAAAGTATTATACGCTGTAGAATCTACATTTGTTATTGTATTTCTGATGTTATCTATTTTATCAGTGAAGAAATTCATAAAGTCATTACTATTAAACTGTGAGGGAATATTTAGATCGGGTGGCGTCTGGTTATTTGTTAATCTAGCCACTGTGCTAAATAAAAACCTTGGATTGTTTTGGTTATTTTCTATGAGTTTGTGGATATGCTCGGCCCTGGCAGCTTTTAGAGCCTGTCTATAGCTGGACATACTGTTTTTCCACGCAATTCTAAAAACTTCCAAGTTAGTTTTTCTCCATTTGCGCTCAAGACTACGAGTTTTTTTCTTGAGAGAATGGGTATTACTGTTGTACCATGGCGCAGTACGTTTTTCTCTAACCTTTTTCAATTTGATGGGGGCAACAGCTTCTAATGTATTAGAGAAGATAGTGCCCATGTTGCTAGTCATTTCGTCTAGTTCATGTGTACTTATTGGTACACAGAGCAGTTGAGATAAATCAGGCAGGTTATTTGTGAATCTGTCTTTGGTGGCTGGAACAATAGTTCTGCCCAATCGAATGGAGATTTTTGCTTGAGTCTCCTGCTTCTCAAACTTGTCTCCTGAGACAAAAACTCTAACAATATCACAATGGTCTCCTTTAAAGCTTTAGAAGAGATCACAACAACATCACACACTGTGTTCAGATATTTCTCCTTAGTTAGAGACTCTGGATCTCTCACATTTGTCTCCTCAAAAGTTTAGATTAGAGATCTCAACAACATCACACACTGTACTTAGATTTTTCTCTTTAGCTAAATAATCTGAGGGTCTCATATTTGTCTCCTGTAATGCTTTAGAAGCGATCTCAACAACTTTAAAAAGTGTGCATCAAGTCAAGTACTTGAAAGGCACTAAATAAAAGGAGGAAAATCATAAATTCAGAGTTAAAGGCTATATTGAGAAAGCCGTGGTTTACAGTGATTTTAGAATAGCTCCGCATCATGTTCTACAAAAAGTGTGATCTACATTCTCTTAGGGCTTATTGCTTTATTATACCATTGCACTTTAGAATGCTTGATTCTCTGAAGAATCAAGTGGGAAACTCAGAATTTTAGGTGATACTCAAGTTGTGATGTTGGTAGAGGTGTGAGAGACAATGTGCTATTTTAAGAATATTAAGGAATTATGTAAGAAAAAAATAAGTAAATTTAAATTTCATCAATTTAGTTAAATACCATGCATAAATAAGAGATAAAATATGGATAACATGAATAAATGACATGTCATAATAAGGAATGCCCAAGCCAGAAGTAGGACCCATAGGAAAGAAAAATCAAAAGTGAGATCTCTTTAACATCTCAAATATTTCTCCTAGACAGAAATGAAGTTACCATAATATTGAATAGAAACTTTTGCTTGAGTCTCCTGCTTCTCAAACTTGTCTCCTGAGAAAGTGTGTAAAGTTGATGAGATCTCTTCTGAAGCTTTAAAGAAGACCATTGTGAGAATGTTAGAGTTTTTGTCTCAGGAGACAAGTTTGAGAAGCAGGAGACTCAAGCAAAA
>NW_015645541.1:2106-5949 GCF_001515625.1 Sinocyclocheilus rhinocerous
AACAATGGTCTCCTTTAAACCTTTAAAAGAAATGTCAACAACATCACACACTGTGCTCAGTTATTTCTCCTTAGCTAGAGATTCTGGATCTTTCACATTTGTCTCCTCAAAAGTTTAGAATATATCTCAACAACATCACACACTGTGCTCAGATATTTCTCCTACTCTAAAGACTCGAGAGCTCTCATATTTGGAATGTTAAAGAGATCTCTTTTTATTTTATTTTTCTTCCCTCTGGTTAGCTTCAATGTCATTTATCCACACCATTTCAATCAAAGATAAAACATGCATTGTTATGTTTGAAGTTGTTTTATGTAGACTGTGTTTTATTGCACAATGATTTAACAGAGGAAACCATAACCTATATTTACATACATGCAAAAATGGGCTGTACAAAACAAAATTGTAATACTAAACAAAGCAAAAACAAAACAAAAAAACACTGGTACACTAGTGTTACATTTGTAAAAAAATAAAATAAAATAAAAAAATATATATATATGTTGCTCTTATACTAAACATCTTGCTTAGTGCAAACACTTTTTATAATGGAGTCTTGCAAGAGATTACAGCAAGACAATAAAGAGATCCCCCATGTTTCTCACATGCTTCTATCCAATTGTCATTTTGGATTCCTTTCTTTCAGAACTTTCTCATGTCTCAGTTGCGTCTACTTTTATTTCTCCTAAGGATTTTTAGGAGACACTGTTGAGACTAAAATGAAAAATACATGAGAATCACAACTAAGTCTTCTGAGATTAGAAAGAGGTATCTCTATCAATCAGAGCGTTAGTGGGAGGAGAGACAAGAAACAATGAGTAGAGGTGAGAAGGGAACAGGAGCAGGAAAGTAGCTTTCGCTATTACCTTTAGCTGGGACTAGAACTTGTGCTGTCTGAGTTACAGTTATGCCTTGATGTCACTGTGCTGCTCACAAAGCTGCTGAGAGAGGTTATGCTAAGCTCAGGATACTAAGGACTGATTCTCTTATATGTCTCATTTAGTTATCAGCTTTGTCTTCAGATGTCTTCCATTTTATTTTAGGAGAAACATTACATTTTAAAATTTGACTAATATTATAAATACTATGTGAAACTATCATTTAGCATTATACATTTCAGAATATTAAGTGTTACTAGTTTAAATTTATCTTCAGTGCCCAGCATTGTATATGCAGCACATTGAAAGGGATTATATAAGTGTATGACGTCTAGTATAAGATCAATATTTTCCTTTTAACAAATTTAAAACTAGCGTACCAGTGGTCTCACATTTGTCTCCTTTAAAGATTTAGAAGAGATCTTAACATCTTTACAAAGTGTGCACCAAGTCAAATACTTGAAAGACATATTATATTATTAAGCATACAGTGCTGCTTGGAAGTTTGTGAACCCTTTAGAATGTTCTATATTTCTGCATACATATGACCCAAAACATAATTAGATTTTCACAAAAATCCTGAAAGTAGACAAAGAGAATCCAATCAAACAAAGGAGACAAAAATATATACTTTGTCATTTATTTATTGAGAAAAATGATCCGGTGTTAAATATTTGTGAGTGGCAAAATTATGTGAATCTTTGCTTTCAGTATCTTGCCCCTTTTGCAGCAATAACTGCAAGTAATGTTTCTTGTAACTGCTGATCAGTCCTGCACAACGGCTTGTAGGAATTTTAGCCCATTCCTCAGTACAGAACCACTTCAACTCTGTGATGTTGGTCACAACCAAAACATTAACTTTGTTCTTCTTTAACCATTCTTTGGTAGAATGACTTGTGTGCTTGGGGTCATTGTCTTGCTGCATGACCCACTTTCTCTTGAGATTCAGTTCTCGGACAGATGCCCTGACATTTTCCTTCAGAATTTGCTGGTATAATTCAGATTATACAAGCCGTCCTGGATGGTGCAAAAGCAAAAATGAAGATGCAGTAAAACAGGCCCAAACCATGATACCAGCACCACCGTGTTTCACAGAAGGGATAAGGTTCTTATGCTGGAATGCAGTTTTTTCTTTCTCCAAACATAACGCTGCTCATTGAAACCAAAATGTTCTATTTTGGTCTCATCCATCCACAAAACATGTCTCCAGTATTCCTCTGGCTTGTCCACATGATCTTTAGCAAACTGCAGATGGGCAGCAATGCTCAGAGATCTCATTTGTTTGTGCAATGATACACTTCCACAAACATGACCAAACTTTGATAGATCCATGTTCTTTAAATAAAACAGGGCACACACTGGCATCAACATTGTTGATACACAATAAGAGAATGAAGCCATACAGTTTAGGTACATAAGGCACACAATTTTTTCTTTGAAATACAGTAGCAATGTACCTGATGCCTATATCAAAACTGACTTACAGAAAGAGTAACCCTGAAGCATTCTTTGCTGAAAGGCACATTAAATGGTTTATGACTCAATCCTTGACTTAACTTGATTATTAATACATATTATATAGTAAAAATGTTTGAGTTCATATTAAGACATTTGACTTGGTGCACACTGTGTAAAGTTGTTGAGATCACTTCTGAAATTTAGAGGAGACAAATGTGAGTCTTTAGTTTAAAGGAGAAAAGTCACATTGTGAGGAGAAAGGAGAAAAGGAGAAAAGTCACATTGGCTGGTTTGTGATTGTAGCTTCGTGTAGCTCTGTTTTTCTGTAAAATCTCTATTACTCTCTGTTGTTTAAAGTGATAAAATATAACTTAATTCCCACCATATTTCTGAGAAATCCAGATTCTTTTGTTTGGAGGAGACAAATGTGAAACCACCAGAGTCTTTAGGAGAAGAATCTGAGCACAGCGTGTGATGTTAATGAGATCTCTTTTAAACTTTTGAGGAGACAAATGTAAGAGATCCAGAGTCTCTAGCTAAAGAGAAAATTTTGAGCACAGTGCGAGATGTTGTTGAGATGTCTTCTAATGCTTTAAAGGAGATACATGTGAGAGATCCAGAGTCTCTAATCGGAGCATAATGTGTGATGATGATAAGATGTCTTCTTAAACTTTAAAGGAGACCATTGTGAGAGTGTTAGAGTTTTTGTCTCAGGAAAGTGTGAGAAGCAGGAAACTCAAGCAAAAGTCTCCATTTGATGTTAAAGAAACCTCATTTCCATCTAGGAGAAATATTTGAGATGTTAAAGAAATTTCTATTTTTTTTTCTTTCCTCTGGCAAATCCTGAAAGAGATAAAAAAAAAAAAGAACCACAGAATAACAGCAAAAGACCTCTATAAAACTATATATATATATATATACTACGGGGCTGTTGAATGCTTGAATCTAATTGGCTGACGAATGTTCTGAGGTGTGCAATTATTTTCAGGGAAACGCACGGCGAACGTAGTTCCAGGCAGCTCTCTTGACCGCATTACAGTTCCATATCACTTCGCATAGTTAACTGTAATAATGGAAATTAGCATACAGTACCTATTCACCTTATTCCGCCCCGCCCACTTTGATGGAGCAGCAATGAAAAATTATAAAAGTACAGAGGCCTACCAATATTTACATAGTGGGAAAGTGGGTCGTGTACTGTTACACAGCGAGGGTGATTTCGTCTTTTTAAACGCAAATGTGCACCCCAGCCAGTCGAGCAGTGCTGGTTAATAAGGTGCTGGTTAGTAAGCAGGGATCGGTGGAGACTACTGGATGTTCGTGCATCGCTGGTTTGGGAAGGTCATGTAGCCACGCAGCCTCGATATTATGGAAGGTAAGGCTATCACACACATCATTATTATTTATTATTCATGATAATATCTTGCAACGATTGTGTTGTTAACATAAGTATGTTATAAATGTATAAACTTAAGTATATTAACATGTTTATTATCTTAAGATTATA
>NW_015645541.1:9152-9825 GCF_001515625.1 Sinocyclocheilus rhinocerous
TTCTTACGACGATCAGATGGTCTCAAATTGTCCCATCCATCGTCACTGTTAACGTGGGTAGACGATATGAAGAAGTGGCCAGAGGTAACCTATGGGGACATATTTAACTTCTTCGTCCTGTCAGAAGGAGTTGATGGAGCAGCAATGAAAAATTATAAAAGTACCGAGGCCTACCAATATTTACATAGTGGGAAAGTGGGTCGTGTACTGTTACACAGCGAGGGTGATTTCGTCTTTTTAAACGCAAATGTGCACCCCAGCCAGTCGAGCAGTGCTGGTTAATAAGGTGCTGGTTAGTAAGCAGGGATCGGTGGAGACTACTGGATGTTCGTGCATCGCTGGTTTGGGAAGGTCGTGTAGCCACGCAGCCTCGATATTATGGAAGGTAAGACTATCACACCCATCATTATTATTTATTATTCATGATAATATCTTGCAACGATTTTGTTGTTAACATAAGTATGTTATAAATGTATAAACTTAAGTATATTAACATGTTTATTATATTAAGATTATATATAACTTATAAAAGATTAAATACAAAATTAATAGTTATTAAGATTGATGTGGTTTGAAATTGGTAAAATATACTTGGGAAAAAAATATGATCAGAAAATTAACTTGCCTAGTAATTCTGCACACAGTGTATATGCAAAAGGTAAGGTAAAGGTAA
>NW_015645541.1:11513-13263 GCF_001515625.1 Sinocyclocheilus rhinocerous
ACAAAACAACAGAGAGCGCGGTGAAACTGAACTTCTTCCTCTGAGGTTTAATGGTGTTTGGCAAACAAACGAATGTGTTTTAGCGCCACCCGCTGGACTGGAGTGCGAAGCGGCGAGAGGAGGGAAATAATACGGGGAAAAATTACATGTCTATTCACCTTATTCCGCCCCGCCCACTTTTAATACTTCGCTCATCCGCATTTTGTCATCCGACTTCAGCTAAACTGATACGGCACATCCGGTAACTAGTTCAGTAGTTGTAAGATTGTTTATAGCTAGCTATAACTGTGGCGAAATGACAAAGAACGTTAATGCCGTAAATGTTATAAACTGGGAGCACGGTGAAAAGTTCTTACGACGATCAGATGGTCTCAAATTGTCCCATCCATCGTCACTGTTAACGTGGGTAGACGATATGAAGAAGTGGCCAGAGGTAACCTATGGGGACATATTTAACTTCTTCGTCCTGTCAGAAGGAGTTGATGGAGCAGCAATGAAAAATTATAAAAGTACCGAGGCCTACCAATATTTACATAGTGGGAAAGTGGGTCGTGTACTGTTACACAGCGAGGGTGATTTCGTCTTTTTAAACGCAAATGTGCACCCCAGCCAGTCGAGCAGTGCTGGTTAATAAGGTGCTGGTTAGTAAGCAGGGATCGGTGGAGACTACTGGATGTTCGTGCATCGCTGGTTTGGGAAGGTCGTGTAGCCACGCAGCCTCGATATTATGGAAGGTAAGACTATCACACCCATCATTATTATTTATTATTCATGATAATATCTTGCAACAATTTTGTTGTTAACATAAGTATGTTATAAATGTATAAACTTAAGTATATTAACATGTTTATTATATTAAGATTATATATAACTTATAAAAGATTAAATACAAAATTAATAGTTATTAAGATTGATGTGGTTTGAAATTGGTAAAATATACTTGGGAAAAAAATATGATCAGAAAATTAACTTGCCTAGTAATTCTGCACACAGTGTATATGCAAAAGGTAAGGTAAAGGTAAGATTTGGTAGGTGTATAATTAAGTGTAACATTAAGTCTAATCATGCTATCACCTGATACAAGGAATAAGGTAGGTAAACATCAAGTGTAATAATAAATTATATGAATATAAATATATACATGGAAATATTTTTCATATAATATTTTCATTTTATATTTTCAAAATATATACTGTATGTGTGTGTCTTTATATATACATAATAAATATACACAGTACACACACATATATAAACAAAAACTTTTATTTTGGATGCGATTAATCAAAATTAATTGTTGCCCAGCGCTAATACAAACTCATCAGTAAATATGTTTGGTCTCAGGTTGAAAATGCTGTGTCCAGTGGGCTCACTGGCATTGCTTGCACAGATGAGCAGCGGCTCTGGAATGTGGGGACCCAGAGGAACCTCTGCCCGAAGCGGCTAATGGACATCTCCTTTTCCCACCACCGAGCTACTGATGTGCTGCAGATGCCAGAGGTAATGCCCAAAAATGTCCCTCTGCCTCCCACTCCTTCATTTTGCACCCAGGATGAGCTGAGAGAGGGTCTCAAGCATCTTGATTAGTTAAAGGAAAACCACAGCAAAATGTATCGACAGTCGTGGAACGCACCTACAAATCAACACATTCATCCTCTACATCAGAAATTATGTCGCTGCGAAGGTTACACAGGGCTGCACAAATTCTCAAAATGTTATCTATCTTAGGGGGGAGGTTAATTGGAACTGTTTG
>NW_015645541.1:13683-14716 GCF_001515625.1 Sinocyclocheilus rhinocerous
GAGCGGGTGTAAATTGTAAAGTGCACCACAACACTCCGACTGCTTCACATTGTGTTCGTAACATCGTTGGTGCAATTGTTCTCTTCTCTTAATCCAATTGTTATGGCAGCCCCTAACTGAGCATATAATACGTGACATTTGCGTTCTGTTATCTAGCCACTATCTTATGTAGGTCCCTCTCAGTCGGAAGTAAGATGACAAAACGAACGCAATGGCGGCACCATTGTTGCCATGGAAAATAAGGTGAATACAGCACACAGGAATTACTGCAATCACATGTGCTCGCACACGCACACTACGGTCACGCCGTTTGCACAAAAAGGTGTTGTCAGCGCTGCCCTGACTATTTGATCAGTTAGCCTATATAGTGTAGCAACTTAAAGGCTACACATGACATTTCTCACTAGCGAGGTAATAACAGCGCTGTTTAGAGACGCTGCTGCAGAACACTGTTGAGGGACGCACAGAGGTAGCCTAATTCACACAAGCTCTCTCTCTCTCTCATAACTTCATTAATAACTGCATTAGAATGCTATCAACGGCTCAAGCCTCCATTACCAGCTTTAAAATGACGTTTTGGAACTAGCAAAAGAGGCGTTGGACCGCATTACAGTTCCATATCACTTCGCATAGTTAACTGTAATAACGGAAATTAGCATACCGTACCTATACAGCACACAGGAATTCACTAGCGAGGTAATAACAGAGCTGTTTAGAGACGCTGCTGCAGAACACTGTTGAGGGACGCACAGAGGTAATTCACACAAGCTCTCTCTCTCTTTCTTTCTCTTTCTCTGTGTGTCTCTGTCTCTCTCGCTCTCTTTCTAATAACTTCATTAATAACTGCACTAGAATGCTATCAACGGCTCAAGACTCCATTACCAGCTTTAAAATGACGTTTTGGAACTAGCAAAAGAGGCGTTGGATAAGATGCGAAAGAAATTACCCCTACTCACAATAGCGATTTAAGTACAAAAACCGGACGAATCCCTTTAAATATATAATCTGATCGATGTCTTGAGGTGTGGTAACC
>NW_015645541.1:14752-22242 GCF_001515625.1 Sinocyclocheilus rhinocerous
CGGGCCGTTGAATTATTAGAAAAATAATGCACCACCTCGGGTGTGCATTATTTTTCTAATAATTCAACGGCCCGTCGTCAATTATTCCTTATATATATACTGTATATATACAGTATAACAGCAAAAGACCTCTATAAAACTATATATATATATATAGAGAGAGAGAGTTTTTCTGTTGACACATGTAGTGCAGTTGTACAGATAACATTTATCAAGCCTCACTTTCTAGATCAACATAAATATTTAACTTAAACTGCTCTTTAACCTCATTGTCTTAGTGCAAAAGGTCAAAGGTTGAACTAATGTTTGTGCTGTTTCTCCATGCCTAAGGTGGTTATTTATTTACACAAAACTAACAAACTCTTGTCCATTATGACAATGGTTCAATGTCGAGGACCAAGAAAATGTATTGTCCAATGTCTTCTAAACTTTTCATACCATGTTATATCAAGTCATGCATCATACAACGTTTTTATTGTTTATCTATTTTGGAATAACAACATTTTTGACATTGTAAATTCATACTGTGTACTTAACAAGGGCCCCTAATTGTTAAATATATGTATTAGATTGTAAGACGAGTTTGCAAAGCATAGCACTTTGTCATTTGTTATATAAATGACTTGGTTTGTCCAAGCGACTTAAATTTTGTAGATTTAATGTCAAAAGATAAAACACTTTTCTGCTTGCCTACATTCACTTAATCTGGATTGGCTGATTACATGAAAAGTTGACATAAACCAGACAGTACAAAACCACTGTTGAGAAAGTTTTTTATTCGGTTTTCATAACTGTTATCTTTCATCCACTGTTGTTGTGCTTGATGGGGTGTACTACATTGGATAGTGTGGCCACTGTAGCCTAATTTACATCCAACATCCAGCGAAAAGCTGGAAGATGATATCACTGTTTTCTCCAGAGCTACTTTATAGATGAATTTAACTCATTCCATAATTGATGGACTTTATGCAGTTGTTGGATGGTACTGAATCAACAATTAACTGATTTCAGCTAAATAATGATTGTTGACTATTATCTTTTTAGAACTGCTTTACAGCTGAACTGAATTTTGTTTGCATTACTGAATCACTATTTTCTTGTCTATAACTGTAAAGATTCCTTTAAACCATCTTTATTGTATAAAGTGCTACATAAATTAAAGTGACTTGTCCTGACAACTATTTTCTATTGAATCAGTGTTCACACTAGTCACTGAGTACAAGAGAGGTGAGGGGGTGGAAAGAGATTATCTGTTCAAGAATGCAATTCAATGGCAAAACTGAGGGCAGCCTTTGTCTATGCTGCATTTGAGGCAGGAGGCATTAGGAAAATAAATACATTTTCATGACTGGAATTTGACAATTGCATAAAAATATCAAATGTTACATAAAAATATCAATAGTTACTTTCCAGTGTATTAAATGAGACAAACTTATAATTTAAAAAAAAATGGACATGAACAAAAAACATTAACAGCAAAATAAAGTTAATGGACATGAACCAAAAACATAACAGCGAAGAAGTTAACAAGCCATTTAATAATGTGGAGTGACTGAGCCTCAGTGAGTACAAATATTAAGTCAATTCAAGTCGCCATTATTTATATAGCGTTTTTTACAATGCAGATTGTGTCAAAGCAGCTTTACAGTATTAAACAGGGAAATAGTGTGCCGAAATAGTGTGCCGTTCTCCTCTGGCCAGACGAAACCAGCAGTTTAATTCTAGGTTCTTTATTACAGCCGTGGCCAAAAGTTTTGAGAATGACACAAATATAAATTTTCACAAAGTCTACTGTTTCAGTTTTCATGATGGCAATTTGCATATACTCCAGAATGTTATGAAGAGTGATCAGATGAATTGCAATTAATTGCAAAGTCCCTCTTCGCCATGAAAATTAACTTAATCCCAAAAACATGTCCACTGCATTTCAGCCCTGCCACAAAAGGACCAGCTGACATCATGTCAGTGATTCTCTCATTAAAACAGGTGAGAGTGTTGATGAGGACAAGGCTAGAGATCACTCTGTCACGCTGATTGAGTTAGAATAACAGACTGGAAGCTTTAAATGGAGGGTGGTGCTTGAAATCATTGTTCTTCCTCTGTTAACTATGGTTACCTGCAAGGAAACATGTGCAGTTATTGCTTTGCACAAAAAAGGGATTCACAGGCAAGGATAATGCTGTTATATTGCACCTAAATCAATCATTTATTGGATCATCAAGAACTTCAAGGGGAGAGGTTCAATTGCTGTGCAGAAGGCTTAAGGGTAGAGGTCTACACGGGTCCAAAAATTCGTTTGAAAGTTGGACCCGGGCCCGTGCAGAACTGAGAAATGTCAGAAATGTACTACCCGGAACCGACGCGGACCGTCAATTAATTTGAAAGATCGACCTGAACCCGGCCGGGAAGACACAGACCCTACTGGACCCGATTGGCACATATTCCACAGCAAATTGCTATTAACAAGTCGATAAACAAGTTGCGAAAATTAAACTTTTTGTCTTACTTAATGTAAGAAGCCTTCTCCCTTGTACCTGACTGTGATGCACACAATCCTCCTTGCCAAGAAAGTTCCATCCGTGTTATTCCTCTCTTGCCAATTGAAATGCGTAATCCACTCATTATTCCAGTTTCAAAAGTCCACTTGCTGTCACGGTGACGGATGACAAATGCGACTTTGCAGTTTTGCATTTTTTGTATCTCGAGTCAACTTGCATAATAATTTAGACTGTTTGCCCATTTGGATTATAATAACGATTGCTCGTCCAGTGCCATGGCTGCTGACGTTAGCTTTACTTATTTGCTATCATCTCTGTGCTCTCTGAGCCGAGTCTGAGCAAAAATTTTAGATATAACAACAAGACGGTTCATTCATAATATTATTAAAAAAATTATCAATAATAACTCACATCACTCATGAAGGTATCCATTATCACCGTGTGTGTGCATTAACTCCGCCCACCCTGCTTCTGATGACGTCGCTCATGTTTTTTTTTTTTGTTTCCACCTTATTTCAAATTACAGACTCACACTTTTCTCATCTTAATTTTACAAGTTGAAAGTTACAAAACAACACAGGGTGTTCTCCGAGTCCGATCGACTCGGGTATTACACACAATGTTAAACAGACCCGGGACCCGAAGTAATGGATTGGGACCCGACCCGGACCCGGCTGACCATTTAAAATATAGCCCCGAACCCGTACAGATCCCGGGTCCTCGGGTCTCGGGTCCTCCGTGTAGACCTCTACTTCAGGGCACCCAAGAAAGTCCAGCAAGCGCCAGGACGTCTCCTAACGTTGATTCAGCTGCGGGATCGGGGCACCACCAGTGCAGAGCTTGCTCAGGAATGGCAGCAGGCAGGTGTGAGTGCATCCAGGCACGCAGATGGCTTTAGGGACGGGGGTGGACATGACCCAGATTCATAGTGACCCGATCCGTCCCCCTCACTGTCTCTACGAAAGGCGACATCGGTAAACAGAGGATTAATCAGGGTTTCCGTTATGTACATTAGCCTAAGTAGTGGCAGCCCGGCCCGCCGCTCCTTAAACGTGCACAAAGTATAGATAAAAAAGAGGAAAATATTAGAGAAACAAAACATTAAAAAGAAGGGTTACGATCTGGCAAGAGGTAGGACCCGAGTAAATATCAGAGCAGCTTTCCAGCAGTGGAGAGAAACTCAAGGAGCGGGAAGGGCTCGAATCGGATACCAAGGTTGTGCTGTTTCTTTTTGATAGGTGAATAACGTTGACTTTGCTTTGTTTCACAAAACGTATCCGTGTTGGCTTTTGTTTGAATATGCTTGTGTGTCATCTTCACTTGTTTCCGCAATCGTCGTTGCCATGGTTGCGTACCTACGTGTGGGGTGGAGATTTCAAAACAGGGGCGAGGTCCTGTTGGGGTATGGGCGTTTGTTTTGGTGCTTTCAAATATCAACATGTTTGGCCAAAATCGCTTAGTGCACCTTTAATTATTGCTGCCACTGCTTCAGGATCGGGTCGAGGCAGACGCAGGCAGACGCACAGTAATAATCTACCGGTCACCATTACTTTGTACCCACGTTCTCACTACACGCTGTTCTGTTGTCAATAAACACACATGACGATGGTGCTGCCACCGACGTTTACGTTCTCTTTGTGTGTATGTGCTATGACTCCTGACCCCGGGGTCCTATGAGGAGCTGGTAGCTGCCTCAATTGTGCCTGTAGTGGTAACCATATTGATCATATACTATCGTTTATGACAGAGCTGGTGATTTTTCTGGACTGAAAAAATTGGTGCAGTGGCCAAGTTAAACATCGACTGGCCCGCTGAGAAACAGGCTGAATCGCAGAGAAGCAAGTTGGATGAACGCTTTCTGCGGGCCAGGCCACCACCTCCACGCCGGAGACTACCGTTTTTCCCCGATCTCCACACCGAGGTGTCGAGGTCGTGGGTTAGACCATATTCAGCACGTCTATTTACCCCCGCTTCCTCTCATTATGCAAACGTGGCGGGGGTTAGTGATCATGGTTATAAGGCGATGCCCTGGGTGGAACAGACGCTCGCGAGCTGTCTGTCCCCCGGCGCGGCATAGTCATTAAAGGCTCACCCCGGGGTCCTATGAGGAGCTGGTAGCTGCCTCAATTGTGCCTGTAGTGGTAACCATATTGATCATATACTATCGTTTATGACAGAGCTGGTGATTTTTCTGGACTGAAAAAATTGGGACTGCTGACTAGGGATGTAACGATTAACCGCGAGCCAGTTGAAAATCGATTTTAAATATGTGACGATTCAAATCGGTTGAGATGCTAAACAAATCGCGATTCAATTAGGGGTAGGAGTTTGCTGGCGGAGAGTGAATCTGCGTCTCATTCAGCGCTTCTGCTGTTTCTGTTTCATGCAGATATTTTTTATGCATAGTTTCACAAAACTGAAATCAAACCATTCTGTTTTTGCTTCAAATTTCGCAATTATACAATGTAATTTAGATTAAAAACTGCTCATGTTGCATGTATGCAGCATCTTTGTATGGATCATGATTAAAATGCAGTGGTTGCCTGTCATTTTAAATGGAAAGAGCACAGAAAAAACCTTAGTTTGTTTATATGAAGAGATTTCTTTTATTTGTGTTATTAGGGTCTCAGATATTTTTTAATTTATTAAAAACAGTTTTGAAAATTACAAATCTTGTCCTTGTCCTTGTCCTCAGCCAAATTGGACCTACAGCTTTCATAGTTTTGTTATGCTAAAAACTGTTATTTAGAAAAAAAACTCCATCAATAACTTTTAGTTTAAGTTGTTATCATTCACATCAACTGATTAAAAACATGAAATTATACATAAATTCTACAAATAAATTCTATTTTATAACTGTCCCCATGTTTCGGTCAGTCCTGTCACGTTTACATAAAACTCAAGATAAAATGTGTGTAATGCGCCTTTAAAGGTATGACTCAAAGGAAGTGACATAATTTGACTGAGGTGAAGCTGACACTGATCAAGGGTGAGTTCTGTCATTGAATTGTATGATTTTAAGCTTGTTTTTGTATGTTTTTTTTGAGGAGGACGAGCTAAAGGGGTTAGGCCCTGTCACGGTAAAACATCCCAGAAAATAATGAAAATCTTTTAAATCCAAAACATGTCTAAAAAAGTTACTGAAATTCCTTGATTGCATGTTAACAGTTTTTATGCTAGCATGCTAGCAGGCTAAGTAATGGCAGTTTAAAATGGCCGACCGTCAGGCCCTGTTACATCAGGCCCTGTCACATCCCTGTGTGACAGCCTGACAGTCCTGTGACACTGCCTTACAAATGAATGGCATTGTTGTTTTTTATTACCTTTATTGCATATAATATGTATTTAACGCATGCCATAGTAAAACATTATTTGAATAAATAGACATTACACTGTAAATCTGAAGCTTTTTATGCTCATCGACAAATTTTTTGAATTTTATCCGTCTTTTACCTAGGCCTATGTAGCACTGCACTTTGTATATTAATTATATTTCAATACATATGAAGAGTTTATTTGCAAAAACAGATAACTCCATTTTTAACAATTCTCTGAAATCATGTTTTTTCATTGTGCATTCCAATTAATCTCAATCAAACTTTAGTTGGGTTATTTTGATTAGGTTAAAAAATAACTAATAATTACAGCTAACTAACACAATAAAACAATAAAAACATGATTACATTATAAAAAACATGATTTTTGAAAATTTATTAAAGAGTTATCTGTTTTTGCAAATAAACTCTTCATATATAGTTGTAATTGTCATCTATATAAGCTTTGAGTAATGATGACTGTAATTATTTAAATTCATACAGCTACCATGGTAATATCTA
Organism: Sinocyclocheilus rhinocerous; assembly: GCF_001515625.1. Classification (NCBI taxonomy): domain Eukaryota; kingdom Metazoa; phylum Chordata; class Actinopteri; order Cypriniformes; family Cyprinidae; genus Sinocyclocheilus; species Sinocyclocheilus rhinocerous. Next base: position 21,087 of record NW_015645541.1, read on the forward strand.
CATTATTACCTAGGAAATTACACGCAATTTCCGTTATTACCATGTAATTTCCTAAGTAATAATGCAGATATTACCATTGTATTGCCCTGTTATTACTGAGCCGTAATATTATGTGGTACCACAGTTACTTTACTTTGTGATATTCAGTTAAATGTCTATACATTTGCTGTATCATAGTAAAATATACTTTATATATTATGAAGTTATATTTATATTTATTACACCCGCGTACGCGTAGCACAACATGGGGTTATTGTTTTCACTCCTGTCTGAGTCTGTGCCATTCAAGTTGGTAATTGTTATTGTTCAATTAATTTTACCATATTAGTACCATTACAATTTTGTTTTCACTCCTGTCTGTGTTTGTGCCATTGTGCAATTAATCAAATCGTGAGATGAGATGAGTGATTCGTTACAGCCCTACTGCTGACAGCTTGCTCCCCACCAGTTTAAAAATCCTATCTGCGCCCCTGAGTGCATATGCACGCACAGTGAGGCGAAGACTTTTGGAGGATGGCCTGGTGTCAAGAAGGGCAACAACCCTTTACATTGCGAGTAAATCACTCGCATATGCGACTAAATCTTCACTCTGGGCGACTAAATGATGTCTAATATTAGCCACTGGCTAATAAATTCTCAGATTTTACTGTGTTAGTTGGAGGGTAAGTATAAGTTTAGCACACGAGGCTGAATTCAACTTCTTATTCGCAGCTTCTTATTGACGCTATCCGTTCCACCTTAAAAACGTGACGCTAGCCTCTTATGAAGACTTCACATGACCCAGCACCTGTGAATAGAGGACTCCAGATACAAAATGATGACATTTTCATTGCTTTAAAATGCACACAAAGTTTGCTTAAATGCATATATGATATTTGTAAATACTATAATTTGTACTAGACTTCAACTGTTCTTTCTGATACCCACTCCTATAAAGACTTCTGGTTTTGTAACAGAAAAACGTGCATTTTCTGTAAAGCTGCTCTGAAACAATATGTGTTTGTGAAATGCGTTATACAAATAAATATAAATTAAACTGAATGAGCCATTGCATTGTTGGTTACTGTACCATGTTGTCTCTGAGGGTGTGTTGAAAGTTTCACAGGGTGCAGTGTGCTTGCCCATTATACAAAAAAAAAAAAAAAGGAAAATGAAT
>NW_015645541.1:22297-32238 GCF_001515625.1 Sinocyclocheilus rhinocerous
TGTGTTATCTTTGACTAATATTTAAATTTGTTTGATGATCTGAAACATTAAAGTGTGACAAACATGCAAAAAAATAAGAAATCAGGAAGGGGGCCAACACTTTTTCACACCACTGTATATATATATATATCAGACATGTTTATGTACCATTTAGAAGATGGACCTATAAATATGACATGTGACTATACAGCTGAATAGGCCATTTCACTGATTGCCCAGTTGGAGGCACAAAATCTCAAAAAGTTTCATTAGAGGCTTTAATGTCTGAAAAGATTCAGACATTTTTAGGGCACCATTTTGAAGTTATGGACCTATAAATTTGACATATATGACAATATAGGTTTGAGCTATTGCATTCATGGCCCTATTGGGGGCGCTATGTGTCAGCTGTCCTTGAGGGTGCATTGAATGTTTCACTAGGGTCTTATTCCCAGGGCACTTGACTGTCACCATGCAAATTTTCAGACATTTTTACTGCAGCATTTTTAAGTTATGGACACATAAGTTAAAGCGCTAATTGTCGGAGATTTTAACATTCACGTTGATAATACAAATGATGCATTAGGCTGATATGACAATACAATAACAGGAGAAATTGCATTATTTGCCCAATTGGTGGCGCTATATCTCAGCTTCCTTTGAGGGTGCGTTAAAAGAACCACTGAGGTCATATTCCCAGTGCACTTGATTGTAACCACGCACATTTTCAGACATTTTTATAGTAGAATTTTTAAGTTATGGACCCATAAACTTGGCTGATATGACAATACAGTAACTGGAGAACATTGCATTATTGGCCCAATTGGTGGCGCTATATCTCAGCTGCGTTTGAGGGTGCGTTAAAATTTCCACTGGGCCCTTATTCCGAGGGCCGTTGACTGTTACCATGCAAATTTTCAGAAATTTTTACTGTAGCATTTTGAAGTTATGGACACATAAGTTAAACTTTTATGACAATACAATAAGAGGAGAAATTGCATTATTGGCCAAATTGGTGGCGCTATATCTCAACTTCCTTTGAGGGTGCGTTAAAAGTTCCACTGAATGAAAAGTTGCGACCATGGGTGCAGCAGGCGCAATGATATTACGCAGCTCCTGAAAATAGTCCCCAGCTGGTAACTTCCAACAGAAGGCACGCTCCCTGTGCAAGCAGGTGGTCACGTTGGTTATGTTGACGGAAGTTAGCCTATTTTCAGGCGCTGCGTAATATCATTGCGCCTGCTGCACCCATGGTACTGCAGCAAAGTTCCTTGATTATTACGCCGGAATGAGAGTATAGTTCCTAGCCATATCGGCCTAGAAAATCGCAACTTTTCATTTTCCGTCGGTCTTAGTACACGATGTAACTACAGAAGAGTCAAGTTTTGAATAGGGAAAAATATCGAAACTCTTTGGTCATTTTTGAGCGAGATGCTAACGGTCTAATCAGATTTAATGATCTATGCTAAGCTACAGCTACAAGTGCTACCGCCAGACCCGGAGATCGGCTGAATGGATTCGAAAACGGTAAAACTCAACTGTTTAACTCTAGGGGAGTTGGAAAATGAGCCTATTTTCAAAAATAGTGGAGTGTTCCTTTAAGTTAAAGAGATTTTAAGGTAATAAATTAATAATTAAGTAACACATTTGCATGTTCATGGTTCTTTGATGTTGGTTAATGGTCGCATGACAAATAAATGATAAACATGATAAACAAATAAAATATTTCAGTTTATTTATTTATTTGATTGTTGTTATTTTAAAATGATTTATTTTAATTTTAAATTTTTATAATTTAATTCATTATTAGCTTTTCATTTAACCTACGAACCCCCTGCAGTTCCTATATGAACCCCAGTTTAGGAAACCTTGACCTAATGTAATGTTTCATGCACTTCATTATGTATATAACAACAAATATATTATGTTTTAATTTTCTTTGCATTTTATACCAGTATGGTACAAGATTATCCTATTTAAATCAATATGATAAACAAGTTAGGTTTACGTTACTAACTACAATTTTTGTCATGTAATTTGGAATCAGTAACGGACTACAATTTGCAAGTAATCTGAGAAGCACCCGGCTGCAGCCTGCAGATCGAGGCGGGACTGCACCTGGGGCGAGATATATCCAGCTGCAGACCCGCAGCACCAGCAGTTTCAGAACCGCAGCCATAGAACCGCAGCCACAGAACCGGAAGTGAGGGGCGGAGTTATTGACAACGAGAGAGCACGGTGAGTAGTCTGTAATGTTTTTGCTATCATACGTTTAATAATTATCGTATATATTACGTTAAGCATTTATCTGCTAAGTACTTAATGTGTGCTTATAATGTTTCTTATATTGAAACTTGAATTTGTTGTCATACTTTATAGTATATAACTTTTTTTTAGGAAACCTTGACCTAATGTAATGTTTAATGCACTTCATTATGTATATAACAACAAATATATTATGTTTTAATTTTCTTTGCATTTTATACCAGTATGGTACAAGATTATCCTATTTAAATCAATATGATAAACAAGTTAGGTTTACGTTACTAACTACAATTTTTGTCATGTAATTTGGAATCAGTAACGGACTACAATTTGCAAGTAATCTGAGAAGCACCCGGCTGCAGCCTGCAGATCGAGGCGGGACTGCACCTGGGGCGAGATATATCCAGCTGCAGACCCGCAGCACCAGCAGTTTCAGAACCGCAGCCATAGAACTGCAGCCACAGAACCGGAAGTGAGGGGCGGAGTTATTGACAACGAGAGAGCACGGAGAGAAGTCTGTAATGTTTTTGCCCAGAAGTTTCAAACATTATTTTTAATATCACAAACAGGAAATTACTTGCATAATACAATGAAACGAATAACTGTATAGGTCTACAACTAAATTACACAAGATGTATATAATGTTTATAAACTGCTTAATATGTCATTATAAAATGCATACATACATAAAGTATGACGTATCGTGTGTAATAAAAGCAAATTACCCCTTAAAAACCGTAAGGTGGCGCTACTCTGTTAAAAAATGTAAGCTCCACCCTTCACTTCAGGTTCTGTGGCTGCGGTTCCGTGGCTGCGGTTCTGAAACTGCTGGTGCTGCGGGTCTGCAGCTGGATACTATTGCCTGGGGCAGGGCTGCACGTGTCACCCCGCCTACAACTGTTCTCATTGGTTAGTGGCGTCAAGTCATGACGTCGATTCTAGCGGGTTTTCATTTCCGCTGTTCTTCGCTGCATGGTGATAATTCTCACTTCTGAAGTTGTGATTACGAGCTCATCGCATTAAAGTTTCGAAATGGGAGGGCGTTCATGTGCAATGTTTACCTAGGAAACTCGTATTTACGATAATTCCGAGAGCACGTGAAGGCAGCATTAGAAACGTTAGTGTGTGTGGTTTTGGTGGGATTATGATTAGGATATAGTGTTCCCAAAATAAGCCCCTTAAAAAGAAATACAGTGGCAAAACTGAACCAGCAGAAGTAATATAGGACAAGTTAATATTAACAATAGCTATACAAAATTATATTGTTTTTCTGTGAATAAAATTATTAAATGTAAAATATTTAGATATTAGTATTATTATTAATTATACGTCTATTAAAATAAACAGTAAACTACATTTAATAATAATAATTCAACAAAAAGTATGATTAAGTTTAAAAGTCCTTGAAAATAGAGCTCGTTTTTTATATTATACTGTTATGCTGCTATACAGTATATGCACTAGAGCAGGTGCCCAATCCTGCACCTGGAGGGCCACTGTCCTGCACAGTTCAGCTCCATCCCCAATTAAACACACCTGAACCAGCCAATCAAGATCTTATTAGGCATTCTAGAAACTTCTAGGCACGTGTGTTGAGGCAAGTTAGAGCTAAATTCTGCAGGACAGTGACCCTCCAGGACCGACTTTGGACACCCCTGCACGAGTAAAAAAAAAAAAGAAAACATTTTATGCTAATACTGATTCTCTGTATTTCCTTCATTTTGCAGATCCTTGTCATTGTCATCCCCACCCCTCCATCTCTCTCATCTTTTTTGTTGTTCTTCACTTTATAACTCAAAGGCTCTTTTAAGACCCATTTCACCACAAAAATGCACAAAACTGTGTTAAGCAAGGGGGAATGGGAGCAGTATTTCAAAAACTGCACTAGTGAGTGCCCATTCAGCAATTACACCAGTATGCCACAGCTGATGTATTATCACATCAAAAACCACTTTCAGTGGGCAGTGCAACATCATGGTGAGTTTAACTGTCTTTTGCATATGTCACTTTAGTTAAAGTTTAATATGGTGCCGAACCAGCCAGTAATGCACTGTGCATGCTTCTGATTTCATTGCTTGTGAATTTGTAGTAGAATGTTTAATTTTAAGGCTCAGGTAAACTTCATTTTCTGCATTCCGCACATTGACCATGGGTCTTTGTTGCTCAAATCACAAAAAAATGTGCTTGCACATGGATGGTGCTGATGAAAATTCTGTCTTGCGACTGTCCACCGTCCAGAGCAAAATGCAAACAAGTGAAGGTTAATTTTAGGCAATTTTCAACAAACATATTTTCTTTTCTTTTTTTTGCCCTTTCAGATTTCACCATTTTAAAATGTAGTTTAAAATGTCGGGCAAAGTCCCACTTTCACTGCTGCTATTGTTCAGCGACTGTAATAACTCGGGCAAATTTGCTGAAGCACATCGCCACCCATGCTTCACCACCAACCCAGCCTCAGTCGACCTCTGTCCAGCAGCCTCAGTCTTCCTCCTCGGTCCAGCAGCCGCAGCCTCAGTCTTCCTCCTCGGTCCAGCAGACGCTGCCTCAGTCCAATTTATATGTACAAAAAGATGTGTTATATACAGATGTACAAATGTCACCTTTCTTTATCAGAATTAAACTGTTTCATACCTAAATAAATAACAAGGAAATAATTGTCTTGGCATGTTATTCATACAAACAATGCTGGTATTTTTCACATAAGTTTTTCATTATCAAGTAAATCCATAATTTATTAATTTGGTAACAATATCGTTCGTTAGTTAACATGAACTAATAATTAACTGCACTTATACAGCATTTATTAATCTTTGTTAATGTTAATCTCAACATTTACTAATACATTATTAATCTTGTTAACATTAGTTGATGCTCTGAACTAACATGAACAAACAATAAACAACTGTATTTTCATTAACGTTAACGAAGATTAGTAAATACAGTAACAAATGTATTGCTCATGGTTAGTTCATGTTAGTTAATACATTAACTAATGTTTAATGAACCGTATTGTAAAGTGTTACCATTAATTAATTTTAATAACATCCATCGACTTGACACTCTTGCTGAGAATATTCAACTTTTATTTAAATGTTAATAATTAATACATGTAACAGTAAAGCATATACTGAAATTAAAATAAAATTCATGTTAGTTAATACATTAACTAATGTTTAATGAACCGTATTGTAAAGTGTTACCATTCATTTTAATAACATTAAGACTTGACACTCTTGCTGAGAACATTCAACTTTTTATTTAAATGTTAATAATTAATACATGTAACAGTAAAGCATATACTGAAATTAAAATAAAAAACGACCATAAATAACTTATACGTTGTAAATGACCAATACACAGGAATAGAAATAACTTCAAACTTAAGTTGTAAATAAACTATATTCGTTGACATTGCGATTGCAATGTGACAAGTCAAAAGCAGTAATTGGATTCTTGCTTGGAAATGTACATAATGAAACGTTTTCCAAAAATTAACAAATTTACAATGTATTGTTTAATACTATATATTTTACCAGGTATAAGTAATTAACGGTTTCACAGTTTTGTTTTATATAATTATGTATTACTACCATGTATTGTTTCAAACGCATTTCCTGTTTACCGCGGCGTCGACGTCATTACTTTGCCACTAACCAATGAGAAGCGTTGTGGGCGGGACGACACGTGCAGCCCCGCTCCAGGTGTTACCCCGCCTCGATATGCGGGCTGCAGCCGGGTGTACTTGAGTAATCTAGCCATCCCTGTAGCTACCTCAGCATCAGGTTTTACTTTACATTTAACTTCAGAAGCAAAGTATAAAATCTTTTATGTCCTAATGCCCATGATTTTACAATATTGTCCTGATGTCAAATATTATCATATCAATCACACTTTTCCTGACATTTACTCTTTAACCTTTTAAAAATCTGACGAAACAGGTCGGATGTGTATCTTCCAGCCTTGACACGTCATCACAAGTCTCGGCAAATGGAAATGGAGGCGTGAGTGTATTCACGCGTCCGATTGGTCAAAAGTTTCTGTTTCAACACCGACGCGATATAAGTGTCAACAAAATGAGCATGTAAAAGAAACTCAAACAAGACAAGACAGGAGATTAATTCAGATCCGGAAGACGAACCGTTCACGTGGTGTGATAATTCAGTATGGTGGACAGTGTTTACCGTACACGCTCTCTCGGTGTAGGTGTAGTTGGTCTTCCTGATCAGTATGCCGACGGTAAAGCAGCGAAAGTGTGGCAGCTGTACATCGGAGACACTCGGAGCAGGACAGAGGAGTACAAGTGCTGGTTGCTGTCCCTGCTCAGAAAACATGGGGTACAGAAGGTGTTGGATGTAGCCTGCGGCACAGGGTATGACCTAACATGTTAATAATAACTTCTAAAATAAATAAATAAATAAAAAATATCACTGAAAAGTATTTAGTCTTATGGAGTTTAGTCCAGAGTCCAGACTGATTGCTTTGTGTTATACCCAACTCCACCTCTCAGAAATCTGGGTCATGTGGTTGGGCATTGAAGCTGAAGGCATTTTGGCTGAATTACACAAAGGCTTTGTTTCAGCAAGAGTCATGACTGCTTGTGTTATTTTTCACTGTGTGTGTGTGTGTGGATAGATATGACCACATATGACCACTTGAACATGTGCTCCCTGCCAATGAAACATGGACACTAACTTGTCTAATAATATCTGCTGTTGCTGCTGGCCAGTGCTGTGTAGTAGCTGTATTTGGGGAGTGCCTTTATGGACAATTGTTAACTCAGCATAACCTGCAAGACCTGTTTTCTATTTAGATGAACTCCGGACTGGGCATTTGTATTCTCCACATAGCAATGTCTGTAGCAGATATTTATCCTTATATCAATTTAAACTGCAAATCATGTGTTTAAAGTCAGCATGAAACAGAAAATGTAACCAACTTTTCTTCCCTAATGCAATGTAGTGAAACAGTACAAAAATATAGGTATGGGGCCTCATTTATAAAACTCTCCGTAGATTTCATTCTAAAAGTGTATGTACGCACAAAAGCTACATTTTGCGTATGCACAAGAGTTTTCAGATTTATAAAACCATGCGTACACTAGAACCTGCGCAAAAATCCCTTTATAAATCACAGGCAGGGGAAGATTGTGCGACCATGCATCTCCACCCCGTCTCCTCCCTGAAATAACCATATATGGAGCTTACAATGCCTAGTTTTACTATGCATAACCTCATCTGCATATCATTTCCATGTATATTCCCATCCACGTGACACCATGTTTAACACTGTCAAAGATAAAAGACATTAGGGAAATATGAGATACGGACTATAAATGCCATTTGTTGCTAAAAATCATCCAATATCCTTATGTTTTAGAATAAATATATCAAAATATCCATAAAAATACTGTTTAAAATAGTTATCAGATAAATATTTTAGAATAGAGATGATCTCATTGTTTTACACTGGCCAAATAGTATTTCAACTGTTTCAAACAACTCAAATCAAATTAAATGTATGCAGTTTTGCTGATAAGGTGACCATCTTTTAGCTATTTTTAGTGGAAACAGATTATATTTATTGCAGTGTAAATACAATTGTCTGACTCGGCGCGTCACTGACATTTTAAAATGGAAACGTGTAAATCTTACCATTTTCTTTAAGTTGAATCCTTCAAATACAGTGGTATTTTTCATAATGTTGTGGAGATGCCTACACACGACATCAACCTCTGTGCAGCTGCAAGTTGTACAGTAAGCTATTATCATTGGACATATTAAAACTGGACAATGGACCATTCGACCACCGAAGCAGTGTCCGCCATAAGTGCGCATCATTGATCATTGTTCTCGCTAAATATTTATATTTTCTCATATCATGAGATCTGCAGTTTAGTTTAAAGATGTATTATTGTGCACCTATTGCACGCCTCGCTGTCTTTAGAACATAGCCACAGGAAAAGTGATCAAGCGCATCCACTATAAATGTCTAAATTCATATAATGTTTGTTTAACTTCTGCGTAATGCCGTAATTGTGCTTATCTCCATTAATGAGAGTAAATGTGTATATCAAAATGAAAACAGAGTTTAAAATCCTTGTTTACTTAATTACTTTTCATTACGCAGTCAAGAGCATCTGTACGGTGCGCACATATTTACGACAAGTTTGTTTTTTTATAAATCCAGATACGTGCGTGGAAAACAGCGTACGCACATTTCTATGCCCGCCCATTTTGTGCGTAGGCCTGCGCAACGTTTATACATTAGGCCCCTGGTCTTCATCTGTTTGGAATTGATTGAATCAAAGAAAGTTGTTTTGCAAACTAAATGGAGGCACATCTGAATGCAAGTTTGCAGACAGTTGTGGAGTGAGAAGTTGCTGGAGGGGAGGGATTGAAACTTGGCTGGCCATTGGGCAATCTTATTTCCCAGCCTTCACACCAGTATACACTTAAAAGAAATGTTCAAATGTTGTTACGAGTGGGATACAAGGGTACGTTTAGAAAAAAAAAAAGGGTTTGGATAAATTATGATAAATACTGCAACATTCTTTAAAAAAAATTAATAATACAAGACTTGATGAATGTATGCATCACTCTGCTTAAATGCATGTTTCAAATTGAATCACTGTTTTGTGCATTTGTATCATTGACAAGTTTTGCTATGTTAAAATGTAAATGCATTTTTTTTTGCATGTAACTATATTTAAAATTTAGTTGAACTGCCATGGATAGTGAGTTTCCTTAAAATTGATTCACACCATTAAATATATTTACTGTAGCTTTATTACATCTTGTCATTATAACAGCATCATTCGGTTCTCTGTAATTTAAGTCAGCCCTACGTCTGAATTTCTCCTGTGTGAATGGATGGCAGTTTCTGCACTACACATACTGAAGTATATGTGACATTCATGGTGTTTAGCATTTGCTTTCTCACTATATAAGGGCATGAACTTCATCTCCAGAGCTGCTCTAAGAGTCACTTCACCAGCATTTCACCATTTCATTTGATAAAACAATCGTATATCACAAAGAAACTCAAAGGTCTTCATGACAACCTGTCAAAATAAAAGTGGTTTAATATGTGAGATATATTACTATAGTACTACAGAATGCACTTCTCCAAAAAAAAAAATATATATATTATTAAAATTATATTTATAATTATATTCATTATATTTATAATGGCCCTTTTTTTACATTTCCATGTTTCTCAGAAGCAGAAGTCATAGTAGTTGGGTAAACTTCTATAGAGGTAAACAGGAGACTACATTCAATGTATTCAAAACAAACAGTAACGAGATACTTAAGAACACATATAACAAATAGCGCTGGATGAAGTAGATTCAACTCTAAATGCAGTAAAACACGTTGTAAATGGAAACCTTTTTCTCTAGAGAGCAAACACAAATACGCACTGGGTAGTTTGCCAGATCTGTTTCGCCAACGTTCCCAGACAGCAACAAGTGTCGGCCCAGATCCGGCCCACATCTGGCCCGCATGGATTTCACACGGGCCAGATGCGGGCCGGATCTGGGCCAACACTATGTTGCTGTCTGGGTTAGTATTACAGCTTCATCTTTAGCACCTCCGTAAAACCAGATCTGAAGGGAATTATTATATTTGCAGGTCCTTGGCATCAAAGTTGGAAAAACCACTGATCTGTGGACAACGCGTTCTGTCTCTCTCTCTCTC
>NW_015645541.1:34859-39245 GCF_001515625.1 Sinocyclocheilus rhinocerous
TTCATAATTTCCCAATTTGTTCCATATAAGCCTGATATTTTAGCATTATTGTAACATCTCTTTATCACACTTTTAACACTATCCTTAAACTGAACATCTTCAAAAAGTGAATTATTTAATTTCCAGTAATTGAAGTGAGATCCTCGAGTTCTTGTATCACCAAGGCTGATAACTAAATGGATCATTCTATGGTCACTGAAGACTGAAGGCACTATTTCAGTCTCCTGAATTTGATTCCCAAGTTCCTCAGATGTTAACCAAAAGTCAATTCTAGATTGTATAGATCTATCCTTATTACTCCAAGTAAAGTCTATCTTATCAAGATTTCTGTGCCTCCACTCATCCCGACAATTTAATTGGGAACATAAATTAAATATATCAGTATATTGGGACTGTCTACTGATACGGGGAGGAAAACAATCCAAAAAAGGATCATTAATAGTGTTCCAATCACCACCTAAAATCAACTGGGCACTTGGGTATATTTTAAAGAAATCCAGAATTTCTTCTCTAAAATTTTGTAATAACAATCTGTTTTGTAGAGTATAATTGTCACCATAGATGTTCCCCAAAATTAAAAAATTATTACCATCTTCTACAACTAAAATCAACCATCTTCCACAAGAGTGAGCTTTACTTTTCAAAATTACTTTTCAAAAACAAAATCAGACGTTACTGCATGAGTTTCCTGTAAAAAATAAAAGTCAGCCTTAAATCTTTTAAGAAATAAAAAAATAGCTTTTCTCTTCAACAAATCACGAATGCCCTTAACATTGAACGAACATAAACATAAAGACATAATCTCTTAATAGATTACCGAAGTCAAATGTTTTCCATTCACCCAAGAACAACATTTACGTTAATAACCTAATTAAGTGTCACACATAACACCAAATATGCAATATTTCGAACTGGAAGTAAAATAAAGCAAAAAATAAAAATAACTCAAAAATTTGTTATAATATACTATCCAGACTAAGCTACACAAAGCAATTTAAGGTGCAAGTTATACTATAACTCACCTAAAGACAAATGTGTAATGTTACATTTTACTTTCAAGCTATTAGAAAGGATAACCTTATCCTCAAAAAACTAAATAATCTGCTTCAACATCAGTCATACTTTATCCACGGATTTCTTTGCCGTCAATTATAGCTTTGGCACCGACAAAAAATGCCTTTTTCCCTTGTTTGCGCGCAGCTTCTATTTGAGGCCAAAGTCTGTTACGCGTGTCTTTGTCTTTCGTTGTTAGGTCCTCTCCAAATCTTAACTTTCTGGACTGAAGATACTCTGATCCCTTCGCACTCTTCCACAGGAGCTCCTTGGCTGATCTCGCCGTAAACCTCAAGATGACCGGTCGAACCTTCTCGGCGCTTTTCCTCCCGACGCGATGAACAACATCAATGTGATGAGGAAAGTTATCTGCAGCCTCCGGTACCACGGCGCGGCATATGTCAATCACTCGTTGTTTGACATTCTCTCCTTCTTGCTCTGCTAGACCGTAAAGCCTTAGATTCCATCTTCGTTGGTATCTTTCAGCTTCATTCACTCTTTCTTCCAACTCTGAAATTCTCTTCTGATGTTCTTCGTTTACTTCCTTAAGAGTCACAATGTCTTTCTTAACATCATGCATCACTTTAAAGAGAAATTCAGTAGCTTCTTTTAAAGAGTTTATGCATTCTCTGTTTTGTTCCCAGACAGCTACAAGTGTCGGCCCAGATCCGGCCCACATCTGGCCCGCATGGATTTCACACGGGCCAGATGCGGGCCGGATCTGGGCCAACACTATGTTGCTGTCTGGGTTAGTATTACAGCTTCATCTTTAGCACCTCCGTAAAACCAGATCTGAAGGGAATTATTATATTTGCAGGTCCTTGGCATCAAAGTTGGAAAAACCACTGATCTGTGGACAACGCGTTCTGTCTCTCTCTCTCTCACACACACACACACACACACACAAGACATATACACGCAAGCGACTAAAATAAAAAAAACACTCTTTCTCTTACTCTCTATCTCTTTATTAACTGCATAGCAATGCCTACAAATAACTGAAACAAAAGCTACTTATTGAGAGGCTAACTTTGTGAAAATTAAGCGGTGTTATGAATAAGCGGTCATACACCAACAGTAGGCTAGGCTATTTTAATTAAAACTTACAGTAAGTTTTTTTTTTTCAATCGTGAATATCTACATCAGCATTGTTTTGTTGTCTGTTGATGTTTACCAGCTGTGAGCATGCTCTTGATGGATGTATTGTTATCAATTTATTGATGTTTGCTGTTTTCGTGCCGTTTTTAAAGGCGTGTCACCTGCTCGGTGTTGCTGTCACTGACCGTTTGGTCCTCAAGTCTTAAAGACGTGTAGTTACATGCTCAAGATATTGAATTGAATTGGTCTTTAAAGTGCTGTTTTTGACCAAAAAAAAAAAAAAGTCTGTGCGTACCCTGGGATGAAATCCTCAAATAACAAATGGAAAAACTCACAGCTTTCAGAAAGATATGAAAATAGAGAGAGGTTGATAACAAATTTAGTCACTCCCACAGCTGCAAACACCCTCAGTAGCGGTTACTATTTGTAACCTATTTGTTTGTAATTTAATGCAAAGGTAATAAAGTATAGTATATTTTCATATACTATATTTTCAGGGGCCTAAAAAAGTTTAATGCAATTTTTAATAAATTAAGTTGTATACGTTTTATGACTTCAATTAATTAGACATGCTTTTTGGTTACTTTTAAAACAGAGTCCAGAAAAATAAATAAATAAACCAAATCCAGAAAAATTAAAATGGATGTTCCAATTTGACCTATCGGTAAGCCCTCCCCTCGAACGCAGATGAGCCAATGGCAGTCGAGTATCAGTTGCACGGGGAGCGGAACTCGGACATCTTTAGGTTTCAGCGCCATAGAGAAACATTGGAAGATCCAAAGCTCGCATCGGTTTAATGGTGTTTATGCTACAAAAATGGAAAAACGATGTGCCTAGGGTACTTGTAACACTAATTCCAGGTATCCTGAGAGGATAGGCAATGTAATTTATTTTGTTCCATTTCCTAAATCCAACCAAAACAGAGCAAAATGTAGTGTCCGTGTGTCCGTGACACACCCTTAGATTTCCGAAGAGCGTTTTTGAAGCTCAAAATTGGGCGGAGGTGGCCGTCGCCATCTTGGCAGCGCGTCACCGCGCGTCACTCCCGGATAATCTTCTTCTTCTTATAATATCTTTCCGGCAGTGTAGACGCTACTGGGCGTATTACTGCCCTCCACAGGTCAAAGTTTGACCTAAATTCTTATATACAGTCCTGTATTATGCAAGAACTGAAGAACTACCTCAGAGATCAGTTTATGTTTATCACTGTTTCCAAACAAAGAAGTAACAGAAAACACTTTAACTCCAAATTCTGCCAATTTATCAAAAAGTGCTTTTCTTTCTATATTATTCTTCCTACATTCCAAGAAAACATGCCCTACAGTTTCCATATATAATTCGTTATTATTATTTTAAATCGGGGTTTTACAAATATTTAACAAATGATAAGTATTAAAAGAGCTTTTCAGTAAAACTTCGTATAATGCCATTGGATCAAGCTCTCTGCAAAACCTCTAACTTCACCCCGTCTCCATTCAGACTGACGTGCCGCTCAGCCTGGAGGAGACAGATCTCCGCCTTTTCGCAATGCAAGGGTAAATAAATAACTGATGTTTGAATAGTACAGCGTTTTCTTTTTTCAAACACTATGGGCTCCATTTTAATGATCTAAGCGCATGGTCTAAAAAGCACAAGGCGCCGGTGCACTTAGGGCGTGTCCAAATCCAATGATAAGTATTAAAAGAGCTTTTCAGTAAAACTTCGTATAATGCCATTGGATCAAGCTCTCTGCGAAACCTCTAACTTCACCCCGTCTCCATTCAGACTGACGTGCCGCTCAGCCTGGAGGAGACAGATCTCCGTCTTTTCGCAATGCAAGGGTAAATAAATAACTGATGTTTGAATAGTACAGCGTTTTCTTTTTTCAAACACTATGGGCTCCATTTTAATGATCTAAGCGCATGGTCTAAAAAGCACAAGGCGCCGGTGCACTTAGGGCGTGTCCAAATCCACTTTTGCTAGTTTAAGGATGGGAAAAACGGTCTGCGCTCTGGCGCATGGTCTAAAAGGGTTGTCACTATTTTCTTAATGAGTAATGGGTGTGTTTTGGGCAAACGTGCAATAAACCAATCAGAGTCTCATCTCCCATTCCCTTTAAGAGCCAGTTGCGCTTGTGCCATGGCGGATTTGCTATTTACACGGCGGAATTTGCAAGTGCAAAGACAGAAGGCGTCTCAGAGAGGAAACGTATCTGCTCGTGCGTGAGCAAATAGGTAGCCTAATTCTGATACATGC
>NW_015645541.1:40404-45249 GCF_001515625.1 Sinocyclocheilus rhinocerous
GTGAGCAAATAGGTAGCCTAATTCTGATACATGCGATGACTATCCATTTTGACATGTAGGCAGTTTTATATTTATGTAGCCTACACAATATTAATCTTTTACATTGCAATCCTTTAATTTTTTATATTTGGCATGTTTGTGTGCTGCTGTGCGGCCCTGTGTGTGTAATAAGCAGAGTGTACACGTGCTGTGGACCCGCCTATACTAACGCGCTCTTTAAATAACAAAAAACTACTGCACCATTGCACTTTAGACCAGGTTTTTGTTGGTCAGTGGCGCAGTCTATTTCAGTTGCCTCAAAATAACAACGCGCCAGCAATGCCCCTGAACATACCTCATTTTCAGACCAGCACGCCCATGGGCGCACAAATGGGTGCAAATGCATTTGCTATTTAAACAACGTGGCGCAGGACGTGAAAATGACAACTGCGTCGGGCTGAAACTAGCAAACTGAAAACTTTCTTCTTCTTTTTTTTTTCGCCGGGTGTATGATAGGGCCCCATGTTTGTAAATGCTAATGTTTTTGTGTGTTTGAAGACCGGAGAAGTAGGTTATTTGCCGTCTAGCCAATATACTTTTGTATGTTTTATCCTGTGCATAAGTGCTTAATCGTTTATATCATGAGATTTTGGCCAAGTGTATTAAACGACAAGGAAAAACTAAGCGCCCATATAGCAACAATAAACTTTATATACCCTGTAAAAGTTGATGAAAGCGTATAATGCGATGCACTTGCCTTAGATGCTGCCGTTCTATTGACAGACAAAACGCAGATCTCCCTCATTCCCTGGGCAAAAACCTTGTTAACTCCATTTGAGCTTGTTTTTCATATAGCCTAATGTTAAGTGCAAGTGTCTGATAAAATAACACTGATGACGCAGTGTTGTTTAATTATTGACTTTTCTCCCCCAATCCCCCCCGCCGCCGCCGCCGCCATACCCTATGGTTTTGTGAAACGCTGCCACTGCTCATGAGTGCCGTCCACCATGTTTGTGCGGGTTGGATGCAAACAAAACAATGGATTATCATTATTTACCAAGAAATGTGGATGTATGGGGTCATTTCGATAAAGCAATACTGGCATCGTTGAGCATTTAAATTTTTATAATTTTTCTAGCGCAGAAGCTCATAAAGGAACGTGCAAAAAGTTAACTTCACGTGTGAGACTGCAGCTAACGCGTCTGTTTTGCCCGAAAACGTAAGTTAATAAATAAACAAGATCTTTTTCATCTTTGATCTAAATATTGTTATGTGGGTCTAGAGTGTTTACGCTGCAGAAAACTTTGATGAGAAACACTACGATCCGCAAACAAACAGATGAGGAAGAGGAGGAGGATGACGGTCCAGCGTATACAATGAGAAAGGTTTGTTTAAATTTTTAGCTTCCACATTCTTATTTGTATGCAATTGCAATAAGCAAAAGTTGTTTTTCTTCCATATTACTTAAATGACGTGAGAGAAGATGATTTGTATGTATTAGAGAAATCTTTGTTTTCAACTAAATACAGGTGCATCTCAATAAATTAGAATGTCGTGGAAAAGTTCATTTATTTCAGTAATTCAACTCAAATTGTGAAACTCGTGTATTAAATAAATTTAATGATGAACTTTTCCACGACATTCTAATCTATTGAGATGCACCTGTACATACGCTAATAATAAGCTAGTTTCAGTGATTTTAAGATGAGAAATGTACTGAAATCATATTAATATGCATCAGTATGTCTGAGATCAACTGCAATAGCTCTTTTACAGCTGCTAATGTGACCCTGGACCACAAAACCAGTCATAAGGGTAAATTTTTCGAAATTGAGATTTATACGTCAGCTGAAAGGTGAATTAATAAGCTTTCCATTGATGTATGGTTGGTTGGTATGATTGTTAGGATAGGACAATATTTGGCCGAGATACAACTATTTGAATATCTGGAATCTGAGGGTGCAAAAAAATAAAAATACTGAGAAAATCGCCTTTAAAGTTGTCCAAATTAAGTTCTTAGCAATGCATATTACTAATAAAAAATTAAGTTTTAATATATTTACGGTAGGAAATTTACAAAATATCTTCATGGAACATGATTTTTACTTAATATCCTAATGATTTTTGGCATAAAAGAAAAATCAATAATTTTGACCCATACAATGTATTTTTGGCTATTGCTACAAATATACCCGTGCTACTTATGACTGGTTTTGTGCTCCAGGGTCACAAATGTAAGCATGTCATCAAAATGTAAATGTAAGCAAAATGTAAGTACATGTACAGATGCTGCCAAAACACATGTAACTGACTACAACACAAACACAGCATCACTGTTTATCACTTCAGATGCTTCTTCACTCAGCATGTAAAGACGCACAGGAATAACTGATTATTTCTCTTAATGTGCCACAAATTTCTTTTAATATTTCTGTTTTGTAGTAATCAAGAGAAGTGTCATCGCTGAAGAAATGGCAGATGTCCTCAGACACCTGTGAACACTGAGCAGTGCTTGGAGTCCAAGACAGTGGACATCATCTTTATTATACCGGTACTTCTCTGACTGGACTAGCAAGGAGCAGAGCCAATGAGAAAGTTGGTAAGTTCAAGTAAATGTCAGCATGACCATTTCACCATGTTTTTTTTTCAGCAGTAACGGGGGGAAATCTTAACTGAAGGGAGCTATTGTTCAACAGCAAGCTTTGGATCTGCTGAGTGTGTATTTATCAAGCATTTTATTTTATTTTATTTATTATTTTTTCATATTATATTTTAATTCTACTTTATCTATATTTATCTTCTTCTTTAAAAAAAAATAGCTTTCTATTTTATCTACTTGTTTTTCTTTGTGTGTGTGTATAATATATATATATATATATATATAGTATATATATATATATATATATATATATATATATATATATATATATACACATACACCTTGCTACGTGTACTGCGTTAGGCTAACCGAGACTTGTCATTTGCACTTATATATTGTTGCTCTTTTCTTAGTTTTGACTACTTTTATTGTCCTCATTTGTAAGTCGCTGTGGATAAAAGCGTCTGCTAAATGACTAAATGTAATGTAAATGCATTTTATTGCAGCGTTCACTGTTATTTTTCTGCACTGTGATGATTAGCACTTATTGTGCTGTCATTGCAGTTAGTGCTGCTGTAAATAGTCTGTCAAACAACAGGTAGAACATATATATTTAATTTCATTCAGTTTGGCGCATTACGTATAGACCTAATAGATGCTTGTATATTTTTTGCTGTTTACAGGTGCAGAAATGAAAGCTCACAAAAACAATAATATCACCGGATTAAGATGCAGAAAGACAGTTACACCACCACAACCATAAATCCTGAGCGATTTGAAAATGAGCAACAACCAAGGAACAGTAATCATTGTTTCACTCAAAAATTATCCATGGTAATAGTTGTAAATAATTAGATAAAAGTACAAAATGTTTAATTTCCAAACTTTGCCATATACCAATGTGTTGTTCAAAACGCTTACAATAAGGTATCATTAGTAAATGTTGAAATTAACTAAAATGAGCCATACATTTGTTACAGTTTTAATCTTTGTCACTGTTTGTTAATAATAAAAAAATATGTTTTGTTGGTTCATCTTAGCTCGTATCCATTAAATAATGTTAACTGATACAACGTTTGTTTTTAATAATGTATAGTAAATGTTGAAATTTACATCAACTAATGTTAATATATGCTTTAGAAGTATTTGCCATTGTTAGTTCATGTTACGTAGGTAAATATGTTACCCGAGTGTTTAATGTTTATTCTTATTAAATTTTATAATCCAAGTATAAGTAAATGCAAAATGTGATGTTTTATAGCTATTTCTGTATAACAACTGTTGTTGTTTTTTGTTTGTTTTTGTTTTTTGTATTTTTGGCTGTAATTGTATAGTTTTGTAAATAAATTTTCTTCATGTCAACTTGATCAAGTGAGTTCTTTAAAATGGACTTTAAAATTGCATTCATCATAATCTACGTTAGATGTGTTAGGTCGTGTTATTTATGTATTATAGTATATATAATGGAAATGAAAGTAAACGTTTTGGCTGCGTATCAATTTTAAATGAAGGATTAGTGTACAGCAAAGTAGATATTAAAAATGAATCCGGGCCACGTCTGGCGCACTGTGCACTTCAGTGTCGGGCAGAGTGGTAAGTCTCCGGCAGGCGAGAATCTAACCGGAACTGGCCCGAGTGTATTTTGCTATCTGGGTACATACAGTTCTGTCGTCAGCTAAGTCATGAAATTACCAAAAAGACGATTAAAGCTGCAAACTGTGCACACATACGCAGCACACAAGAACGTCTCTCAAATGCATGTACTAAAATGTATTCTGCAATTCGAGATCACAATATAAGGTTACAAGCTGATATGTATTTTTTATTTGTAATTTAATGCAAAAATAAATGTGAGCACAGTGCACTTATACTAGAAAATATGCGAAAATGAAACCATTTAAATGCATAACATAACTCATTTTATATTCTGGCATTTATGTCTACTGTTGACTTCCGACCTACCTCACATTTTTATCACTATCTGCATGTCTCATCCATGAGTATGCAATGTTGGAGAGCAAGCATTTAGGAGTTTTGAGAAGCTGAATGAGCAATAAAGCTATAGTGAGCCCCTTTATTAAAATACATGGAGGTGAGGAATAATACAAAAATTGTCTTATTCACTTTACTTGATCTAATTCACAAATATCTCAATTACAGTTAAGTAGAAATTAATTGTACTCAGTTGTGTTTTAGGCACTAAAACAGTCCAGTACATTATAGTCAAACACATTTTTATATTGAAATAATGAAGATTTCTGTGCCAC
>NW_015645541.1:45259-50259 GCF_001515625.1 Sinocyclocheilus rhinocerous
AGGTCTATATTAGAGTGCCTCTCCATATTAATCTGGTTAAATGTAAATTAATTTAATCTTACTCCGCGGTATATGAACTGTGTTGATCCGGGATGTTGTCATTGCGATCGTGATGACCGTAACATAATTCTCCCGTTTGCATTGTGATCTGTATTTTTACATATTTATTTTAATATATTTTATTCAATTCAATTCCAGTTTATTTGTATAGCGCTTTTTACGATACAAATCGTTGCAAAGCAACTTTACAGAAAATTAAGTTTCTACAATATTTAGTAGTAGCTTATCAGTGGTGCCTGTCAGTTTATGTACATGTGGCAGAAATGTACGGAAAAATCAATTAAAGACGCAATCAAACAGACGATGAACACTATTAACAGCAATTATTATATGATGAAATCAAACTTATAGCAAAGTTTGGTAGTTCTGTATGTTTTATTAGGTCAGTAAACGCAAGTCCTAATGCATCATTATCAATGTGAATGTAATTAAAATCTCTGACAATTAGCGTTTTTTTAAAGGTAACCAATAGGTCTGAGAGGAAATCTGCAAATTCTTAAACCTGTAAAACCTGTATCCTGTTTTCTGAGTAACATTGAGAATATTAATATATAATATTATAAATCTTTTATATATCCCTCCATGGCATATTTAAGTCCCACTTGAAGAAATTTTAAGCTTCGTATTTAAATATATATATATATATATATGCTTTAATATATCCAACTTTAAAATGACTAAACGTATATGTTTTCCTTTTGGGCTCTGTGTGAGACTAAGTTATAAGTAATAAATTAAGTTGATTCGTTTGCATAGTCATAATTTCTTTTTGCTGCCAAACTTTTGCTGCAGCAGAAGCGTTTATTACTGCCTTGTAAATGCATTTAAATGTATTACATTTTTAATAAAGACATCTCTTAATCCTCAGCAGAAAAGTGAATTGCGCTGACTCACTTGCGCTGAGAAGTGAATCAAACTGATGCTTTTGAACTGATGCCGTTTGCTGCACGTGTCACACTTTCAGGTGCACGCGCTCCAGAGTTACAAACTCTGGTTCAATCTCTGACCTGTCAGACAACGTTTATATCAAGCTTTGTGAGCCTGCTTATCCTGATCCTAACCACGTTGGCTTTATCGGGTTTTATCAACTCAAAACTTACTCTGCAACTCTGAGTTTGTTCATCTCGCTTCGTGCTACAGGCCACTGGACAATAGCACAGATACACAAAAATAGACAGAATAACAACGAAAGAGAAGTCAAAGTGGAATAAAAGAACGCAATGTTGAGCAATCCACTGCAAAAACTATCAGTGTGACAGTAAAAACCTTGCCGGTGGCCTGACGGCTGATTTTGCGAGATTGAGGTCTCTGCAGAGCAAAAGTGGGCGTTTCTCAATCATGCAATCAAAATGATCCCCCTTACCTAACCCCACCCCTAAACCTACCGTCACTATGACGTCAGCCAATCAGGAAACATGGTCTTAAAACGCCCCGATCTGGTAACTCCCATTACTTTCCTGCAGAGACCTATACTTGTGCCTTGTCCAAATACCCACACTTGCAGTCTTTGCACTTGACCACTTGATTACTTATATGAAGTATTTCCTGTATTTGGTTCAAGTGAGCATGAAGACCACAAGTGTGTGTTCAACATTTCATTACCTGATGGGACACACTTATTGTACGGGACATGTGAATATATTTTAATTATTCCACAAGTTTTGACGCGTATCTTCCTAGCTTGTGTTCATCACTCGAAGTCCATAGTTTCCTTTTTTGGTGGTTTTTATATTTTTGCCTTCCCAATGTACGAAAGTTATCATTTCCGATTTTGTCATTCGATAATAAATCGATAATAGGCTAAATCATAATTCGGTTAGTCTTGACTGGCAGAGCTATACGAATCGGCTCGTCTGTTGCGCGCTTCCGTCAAACGGTTTCGAACAGAGTAATAGATGCGCGGGACTCGAGGAAGGAGAGGAACCAGCTAGGCCTGTCACGATAACAACTTTTTGTTGTGCGATATATTGCCCCAGAAATAATTGCGATAAGTCCTTACCTTCTTTTCTCTCTAAATTAAGGGTGCACAGCACACTATTGCTGAAAAACACAATCACTACTTAGCAGTCAGATGTCTGTATATGCACAAAGGCACAGATCCCTAAACAAGGCCATATCTGCAGATGAAACTTTGTTTGTAGAAGCATTTTTTAAATTTGAACTAGCACCTCATGACTACACCACGTTATGTACGAGAAGCTGCAAATGACACAGGCACAAGTGGAAGGTACAAAACGTGGTGGCATTAATTTGTAAGTAAATATAATGGGCAATGTATTGCGTCACCAAAAATTATTGAGGTCATGTACATATATTGCGCGATAAGTCGATATATTGATTATTGCGACAGGCCTAGAAGCAGCCAGAAGAAGCAGTGAAATGTAGCAAAATGACTGACCTGTTCAGGGATTCAAGTGCAGGTCAGTTTCATCAGTAAATACGCTACTGTAGTTTTGTCTTTATTAACCTAGTTGAGTAGGCTATTAAACTGCTTTTAGGCTATCAGGAGCACCCCATTATTATCATCAATCAGAATACTGTGCTAAAGGGCATCATTATTGATTGTAAAGTTACATTAATCAATTTAGCAGACATATTCATATGGATTTATTGTATAGGGAGGGAGCTAGACCAGACAGCAACACAAAAATATGAGTCACAGCCTAATAATGCAATAGTGTGTTCAATATTAGGATTTTTCAATAAAGGTATTGTACTAATTTTGACATTTAGGCACTTTAGAAAATGTGTTTTAATATATTTGTATGAAATATACTGTAGGTTTGTTAAATCTTGTGCATTTGAGTCATTTTAAGATAAATAACAACATTCTGTGCTAACAATTGCAATGAGATGGTTGTTTTGCAACAAGGTGGACACAGTTCTGTTCATAACAGTAGACCTGCTGGTGAAGATGTGACAGTTACAAGGGGGGAAAAAAGGGAGAGACAGAGATATTGGGGAAAATGAAGAGGAAAAGGGAAGTGAAGGGTGCAGTTCAAGAGAGAACCTTTAATTATTTTCCACGGCCCCAGACTAAGGATTTAGACCTTTTTATATGATGGCCATACAAATAATAGGGTTGTCTGTGGTTTCGGAATTTGTTGTGGGTGTATAGGATGGCCTGGATGAATGTGAGATTTCCCGGCCTGAAATTGCATCCCAGTCCGGCCCTGCATAGCGCTGTCTTATGCACCTGCAACTTTAACTGTTTTTAGTCTAGTAGTAAACTTAATTCCTTTTAGGAACTGCAGGTCCTAGCCATATGATTTGTATGGATATGACACTAAGTTAGAATGAGCTTATGCAACTTTACACATTTACTATTACTATATTATTAGTTACTATTAACGTTACTCCACTAGGTCTGAAATATACATTTTAATCCCCTGGAACACACTACAAACATGATGATCTAGATTCTAGAACATGATGCATTGCTGTGTCTGTCATAATCAAATAATTCTGGAGAAAGTGGCTGTGTGTGTGTGTGTGTGTCTACATAAAAAGGTTTTTTTTGTTTACAGTCTTCCTTTAACGGACATTAATATAAGACAAATTTCAACAGAAACTGACAAGGTTTCTAGAGAGCAAAGGTTTTCTGAAAAAAAATGGGAAGACTTAAACACAGACCAGAAGTCTGTAAAATAATTTGTTAAAAGGATTTGATGATCTCTAGTCTAGTGATTATTCGTTATTGTTGTCATCGTTCAGGTTGTATTTCAGCTTTAATGTACGGTTTTTTAAACAAAGCAGCGATATTTGCTATAGTGACAGCAAGAAGCTAGTGGACTGCCGAGTCGCTTTCACTCCAAAATGGCGGAAGCGTAGGGCTGCTGCTGGGCGCTGCTGTTGCAATGGAACATTCTACTGGCTTTCACTTCTTGTCAGTATAAGTTATTTGGCACAATGGGCGCATGCTGCTCCTGCTCTGCATACGCACTGCTTGCGCATCTAGTGTGAAACAGGCGCTGTTGCTTTAAGATCTGACAGATAGATCAAATATTTTGACACATCCATATTTCTCCCAACTGTTCAAGTTCACTTAAGACAAAACCGACTGCATTTACATGAATAGTATTAGTCTCCAAGACGGGCATTTTGACATAACTTTTCATGTAAGTGTGTAGCAATAACAGAACTTAAGCGAAAGAGAACTCGGCATTCGCACACTGACTGAGAGGCACGTTCTGTGGCCGCAGTTTCGGTGTGTGAGCACAGAAACCTGTCGGCTTTCAAATGCTGGACAAGACTTAAAAACACATGCAAATACTGAATATCACTTTCGTGATAATGCATCGAGTCAGTGACATGTCCGTCAAATGTCCCTGGACTCGGTTTGACTCGGACATATTTTCCGAGTTGAGTCCGAGTAATAATGCATCCGAGTCCGTGACAAGTCCGAGTCCTTTAAAAATTGTATTTGAGACCGGACTCGAGTCCGTGTACCCCAACTCTAATATTATTATTTTTTTTTTAAAGGGTGGATTCCATCATGTTGGTAGAAGAGGGATTTAAGGTGGTTAGTGTGGATGCCAGTGACAAAATGCTCAAATATGCTCTTAAAGAGAGATGGGAGAGGAGAAAAGAGCCTGCCTTTGATAACTGGGGTAAGTGGAGATCCCTGTTTTGAGTGGGTGACTTTACTGTTATGCGAGAATCAGTTAAATGTTTCTTCATGGTCTGGACATTTTATTTCAGTAATTGACGAGGCCAACTGGCTAACGTTACCAGAAGATGTTAAAAAACCTGGAGATGGGTTTGATGCAGTAATCTGTCTAGGCAATTCATTTGCTCATTTACCAGACTTCAAAGGTAAGAATACCAAAGCAAATAAGTTGTAATATTTTTTTTTACGGATTTGTCTATTTAACCACTTTCTCATATCTCACAGGGGACCAGAGTGAACAGAAGCTTGCCTTACAAAACATAGCCAGCAT
>NW_015645541.1:52759-56989 GCF_001515625.1 Sinocyclocheilus rhinocerous
AAATTTAAATGTAGTCATTTACTGACCCCCATGTTGTTCCCAAACTCATAAGACTCTTTAATTCCCCTTCAAAACACAAAGATGTTTTAATGAAAGCTGAAAAAGTTCTGTCTCTCCATTAAAAGTCCATGTCTGTTTTTACATCCATTTGCAGTTTATTTTTTCTCTCCATCTCTAACTGTACTAAGCCAGAACAATAACCACAGTGACACTTGCAAAATGGACACTTTATAATTCCTTATTATCTGTACTTTTAAAACAATTGTCCATAATTGTCTAAAATACAGTATGCACAATCTGCAATAATACCCCATCCAGTGATGTCATGCTTTGTTTATACATAATAATAATAATAACAATAATAAAAAGATAAGCCTTAAATTTATGAACAATTTGTCCAATGACTGATCAGATTTTGTGTGCTAAGAGGCCAAACAATTTGTGCATCCCTAGTACATGTTAAATAATTTGTAGTTTGCAATTAAGATAAATACAAATTACTTGTGGAATTGCAACGAATATGTTATCCCACCCAGTACTCAGAATCATGGCTTTTTAGATGTTAGACACAAAAACTAGTTCCTGAATGGTTTTCTATACCTACTTGAGGTTTTTGTTGAACTGTTGTTGATGTTGCATGCATGATGTTCTTAAGAGGTTTTCTTTTCTGTCTTGTAGTAAATTCCGCCTGTCATACTACCCCCATCGTTTGGAGAGTTTTAAGGAGATTGTAAGAGCATCATTTTTTGGAAAATGCGAGCACAATGTATATGGAGACTTCAAGCAATACACCCCAGGGCAAGGAGAGGTGCCCTGTTATTTCATTCATGTGGTTAAAAAGACTACTTAAAGCCACATGCATTCTGTCATTTTTTATGTTCACATGCAAAATTGGTTGTGAAAATTGGTCTATGAAAAAAAAAAAGACTAGGGCTTGCATGACATGATTTTAGTTATTTTGCTTTGTTGGGGGGGATATGTTTTTCTCTTTTTATTTACTCTTTCATATTACACATTCTTAAGCATGACCATTTTACTTTACAGACCACTGCTAAAAGCATATCACACAGAATGTGTTTTTGTGTTCCAATGTGCTGCTTAATTGTTTTTTGTTTTGTTTTTTGTAAACATGCACTAGACGGATGTTTTTGTCCGTTGACCCACATGTCAGATTACAGAAGTCAAAATAAAAAGATAAATGCATAACTAACCCCTTTATCACCCCTGAATATGAAAGCATTGTTGAATATGCTATGTAATATAAACGGATAAATAAGTAATATAAAAATGGTTGTGACACAAGTCTGCAGGTACATCCATGCTATTCAGACTAACAGCTCTAATTGTGCTGTATATTACTTTTAAAAACAAGCAATATAATTATAGCCAGTTACTCTGTTTGAAAGCTGAAGTAGCAATTCATACTGTGTTCAAGAAACATACAGTGTGAATGTTTTTAAAAAATAAAAATAAAGAGTTAATTTAATTTCTCACTTATAAAGACAGTTGTTTCCAACTACTAGCTTAACGTTGTAACCTGAAGAAAGAATTGCTGAAAAATCCATAGCAATTATGCACAGACTGTTGGCCTGTTATGGTGAAAACACAGATAAAAAAAGATGATACAAACAGTGTAAGTAAAAGTGCGAGTAGGGTGTACATTAAACTTACACATACATAATGAACCACTTGAATACACAGTATGAAGTAGTCATACATATGTGTATAACTGAATGTTCAGACAAATACATATCACTGCTGTGTGTATTTCAAAAATTTTAAGTGCTGATTCTTTGCTGTTTTTTTAAGGGTGCTTTAAATATGCACTAGCTGATACACAGTGTAATGATCTATAGGTATGCAAATATTAAAGTTTACTGGACCTTTTTTTTCCCTTTCAAATTGTGTATTATCTTAAAAATCTCATGGAGTTATTCCAGTGTTTCTTTTGGTTTGCTCATTAGTGGTTGTAAGGCTTTATTTTATTTTCCTTCATTGTGTTGACCCATATCAAAGTCCTTTGACACACACAATGTAAAGACTGTTGAATTCCAAAATAAAAGCCCTCTAAAATCCATATATAGTCTCCCCCTTTTGTGTCCTCTGTCATATCCACTGTTTTGAGCATTTTCATCTTCAAGATTAATAACTGTTTAGCCACTATATCATTCTGAAGTGAAACTGGTCTGTGGAAACCAATTTCTTTCTAAAATTATAGAAAACTGTGTACATGGGAAAATTTAGGTGATTTTTATTTATTTATTATTATTATTATTATTATTTTTATATATATAATTTAGCATCAGAGAGTCCTGACATTTTGTGAGTGAAACTCTGAGGTGGTATCATTCTTGTGCACAAACTGTTCTTTGGAAACAGGAATTTTTGGGCTCAAATTTGGTTTTTATTGTGGAATTATTTTATTTTGAAATTTAACATCATATTGTGTTGTTGTGCTGAAGATGTTTCAGTCTGTTGAACAGACTACAACTCTACCTTTATTTTACTCACACCTAATTCCACAATGTTGTATCCCAATCTCCAGTGAGAAGTAGCTGAATGCATTTTTTAAATAATAAGGCTTGCTCAGACTATTAATATTGAGTAATATTATCAGTTCACCTGCACTGATACTGACATCAGTTCAGAAAAAATAACTGAATTAAGATGGATAATGACAATAAAAAATAAAAATGCTTCTGTAAAGCTGCTTATAGCTTAACTGAATTTGTTCCATGATTGATGAACTTGGCAAAATTGAATTTCTTATTGAACTTAAATAGTTTATCAATAAAATAAAATAAACTTTTTCAAATATAATTTGAACATTTTACATTTCTTGAAATAATAATTTCATTGAACATTGACTTTCTCATGGTTTCTCATTGTTTTACATTAAAATTCATAAAAGTAATTCATGTAAATTACATCACTAAAGTCATAGAATAGCATAGTTCTAATAATAGCAGGGCACATAGTAATGCAGCGTTACAACATTTCACATCTGCACAAACTGGAATTTAAAACTGGTTAGTGTCTTCTGCTAGTTAGTGAAGAATTAAAGAGCCATCTAAACTGCTCTCATGCTTCTGTGTGGGGTAAGGACGAGGAGCGCACGAAGAAGATAATTCCAAAGAGAGATTTATTACATTCACACACGGGGTAACATTAGGGTGAACATACGTGCCATTTTCCCAGGATGCGTCCTGGCCAGGATTTCTATATTGCCTAAAATATCTAGGTTTTGGCTTTGTTTGCATGTGCAGACCGATCGGTGTATGACATCAAAGTACCATACAGACGGTTATGCTTTCGAAACGCTCTCGAGGTACTTTGATGTCAAACACTGATCGGTCTGAGCCGCACTGCTTTTAAGTCGAACACACCTAATATGTACGCGTAATTGCATCGCTTTGACCGTAGATCCCACCTTCTCACACGCCATGATTGGTCCATTATGTACAATGCTTGCATGTTATTGGTCAAACTACTTTTCGATCATCACCTTCAGCAAGCATGAAAACAGGAAAACAAAGCCAAAACAAATCCTGGCCAGGACGCGTCCTGGGAAAATGGCACGTATGGTCACCCTAGGTAACATTCAACAATAACCAACAACTCAGAACTAAAGGAAGGGGATTTATACAAACGGAAGAGGAGCTAATGACTAAATTAACTAACACAGGTTATCTAACTAAAGCAATCAAGGGGAAACAGAAACTAGGTCAATGAACAAGACAGGTGACCAAAGTTCAAACATGGTGATAGTCCTTGCGCCGCAGAGATGAAAAGGAGAAGGAGAAGGAGAAGGCGGAGGGATGGTGACAAGGGATAGCAAAGGGGCTGGCAGAAAAACAGGCGGACAATATAGGTGGAGGTTTGGGCACCCGGGAGGAGGATGACAAACAGAGTCCAGGGTGGAGACGACGGAGGGAGGAGACAGGACAGAGACAGGAGGAGCCAAGGCGGCTCAGAAGGAGGGAGGAGCCAAGGAGAAGACAGGAGGGACTTGGAGCAGGAGGAGCCAGCCGGGACCCAGGCTACAGCCCTGATGGTGACCCACAGTGGAGCAGACGGAGGGAGGAGCCATGGTGGAGGAAGGGCTGACTCCAGGGGGCCGACCTACGGCGGCGGAGCAGGTGGTGGTGGAGCCAAAGGCAGAGGCGGGGATCCGGAAGGCCGTGGTGGAGCCAGAGCAACAGAGGCCCACGGTGGAGCCGGAGGGAAGGA
>NW_015645541.1:57543-60724 GCF_001515625.1 Sinocyclocheilus rhinocerous
AAAAAAACAAAACTATTGTTATAATCACTGAAGCTGTATACACTGTGAAATGAATATCTTACTTACATTGTATGTACATCTATCTGCGCTTTGTTGTTTATGATGAGAGAATTCGCAAGAGTCCGGAATTCATTCAGCGAACCCGCGCGCACTCACAAAACTGATGAGTTTGAACGATGACTCATCTGAACGCCTCTAATTGGCCATTGCATTCCTAAGCTCAACAGAATTGTGTGTGATTGGTTAAAATGCGCAACACTGCAAAAACGCCTAAAATGAAATACGGCCTTACACACGCTCTGCCTATGAGGAAGATTTAATGTTAATAAAATTCACAATTAATTTTCAATTCATCTCAGAACGTGTATTTTTTGTTAGTAATTTCACAGCTGTAATACCAACCATGCCATAACATGTTACTGAAGTTGGAAAGCGCTGCTTTTCTATTGCGAATGTGCCAAATCTGCTGATGTAATTACAACCGCTAAATGATAGAGAAGGGGAGGGGGAGGCCGCGGGAGAGCTGAGCTCTCGTGCCTCCGTTGGTAAAAAAAAATTTGCCAATCAGCATCGAGTGTTCACTTTCAGTGCTGAGGAGTGTTGAGAAAAGAAACCATGTAGGGGAGGCTAGCCTCCCTTCTGGTATATCAACCAATCATCATAGAGACGTAAATTACGTGATAGTTTGAATGTCTCCCGCTACGCTGATAATGTACCAAGTACTTATGATGAATAGCAATATTGAATATTTGATCGCCAGCAGATTTACCAAGCTGTCATTCAAACAGTATATATACAAATTAAAAATAAAGCGAGAACACGCCTAAGCTGGATACAGGCTAACGTTACAGCAGTCGGCTCTTTTAACAGACTT
The DNA here is from genome assembly GCF_001515625.1 of Sinocyclocheilus rhinocerous. NCBI lineage: Eukaryota > Metazoa > Chordata > Actinopteri > Cypriniformes > Cyprinidae > Sinocyclocheilus > Sinocyclocheilus rhinocerous. The sequence goes on from NW_015645541.1 coordinate 58,418, forward strand.
TTAAGAAGGGATGGATCTTGCTTCAAGTGATAGGCCAGGTAAGTGAAATTATATTATCTTGCTGCATGTATGTCGTTTTCTTTACGTTTTCTGACTAAAAGCAACCAAAAAGCCATTTTAAAGTGGTTAAGCAAATAATAATAATAATAATAATAATCGGCAGGGATCCCCAGACCAGTACAATTAGTGTGCCTCCTCTATTTTAAAACCCACGAGCCGCCACTATTTATTGCAGGTTTGTATAGAGTTCAGAGAACTCTATACAAACCTGTATACTTCAGAGAACTCTATACAAACCTCTATACAGTTTATTTGTATAAAATGTAAAATTGACAGTTCAACGTAATTATTGCAGGTTTGAATAGTGTTCAGAATTTGAATCCCCTGAATGACATGATGTAAAATGAGGAACACAAAATCAGTTCTATTATTGTTGTGATTGTTAACCCTCTGGCCCTCTTCGTTTAGGAGTCACACTTGCCTTCTTCGCGGTCAAAAGTGACCGAAGCCTTGAAATGTAACTTTCTTTTTTTTTTCAGGAAAATCAATGTAATCTATTTTTGTTCAATAATATTTTTTTATTATTATTTATGATTTTGAGGGAATTTTATGACGCTATGCAATATTTATAAAATTTTAATGAGCCATTTTCTCCATTAGAATTAATATATATTTTTTATCTCTTTATTTATTTACTATTTTTTAATAAATGCAACATTTCACATTAAAATAGAGTGAAGGCATTTAAAATCCATTTTTTGAAGTGAGAATTGGGACATCTGGAGGCATTAAAAAAATAAAAACTTGTGTAATGTTGCATAACCTCTTGTATTAGCACCCTATATAGATATATACAGAGGCTTTTGGATTCCCGTTGTTTTTTAGTGAGACGACCTTACAAATGAGCATAGCCTAAGATAACATGCTTAGACAAGTGTTTAGCCTATCTGCGGATTTGTTAGCATTCTGTTTCGCTCATCATAACAGTAACCTAGACTGAAAAATAATGCGGATGGATTGTGTTTTTAACGTTTTTTTATTATGATTTTCATCAGACAATCCCCTTCACTGAGATTATACCGGGCGGTCTTCACCCAGGAGAGATGATTGTTATACAGGGATGTGTTCATAATGATGCGGACAGGTAAAATCCACTAAATACATCCGTTGGTTTATTCACATAAAGTACATAAATGGATTGTAAAGGTTCTATGTCCTTCTATGACCCAGTTTCATTTAATGCTCATTGTAGCGAATACTATTTGCCTGCTGCTAAAGGAACCGTCTGAATTTTCCACCCACAGTGCAAAAACGTAAACGATGTCCTGTCATTAATTCAAATGAGTTTTAACATACAAAATCACTATAATTCACCTAAATGTTATATTCATATTTCAAAGGTTGTAGTAGGTTCATAGTGGCCACTAGATTACACTACTGACTTACTACAGAGAAAATTTTGGCAGTATTTCTCTTTATCCATGTACCATACTCGATAATTAGAGCGAAAAAAGAAGAATATATATATATATATATATATATATATATAAAAATGTACCTATGTTATAATGGCATTAGTTGCTGTAGTAAGTCCTTAGCTAGACTGACTTATCTGACTACAGATAATATTTTTCAAATATCTCCCTTTATATGAATGTATAGTTAGTTAGGTATTTTATACAGGTAGATAACTCAAAGGAAGCAAGGGCAAATTACTATTATGGGGTTTTATTATTGAGGACTTTCTTTCCTGTTTGTCAATGGACCTTTATTCATATTCTTTGTTTTATGCATGGAAAGTAATGTGAGGAGTGTTTTTTCTATGAACTACCTGAATTGATTGATTCTTTCTCAATTATTTGTGGTATTTCATGTTCAGGGGTCTGTTCTATGTACATCGCTAACTCGGTTAGCTGGATTTGATTGTTGACGATTTGGCATGATCTTGGATATTTTTTGACTCTTTAACATATCCGAATCATGTCCACGATTTTTTTGTGTTCATATTGCTAATGTGACAAAACTCACCAAGTGTAATCTCATTCCGATGAAGCTACGATTTTTAAAAATTCAAAATATAAAATTTTTCGGTCAAAAATGACCGAAGAGGGCCAGAGGGTTAAGGGAACCGCAAAGTGACAAACATGGCTGGGACATATTTATCAATGTTTGCTCTGAAAGGTGATATTTTTGTTTATTTTAACATCCTGATCATACGATTCCTTTGCTTCTTCTTTTTTTTCTTTGAAATTATTAGCCTAAATAAGCTGACGAAATACACAATTACTGTAACTGTGAAAGCATGTA
>NW_015645541.1:60784-61454 GCF_001515625.1 Sinocyclocheilus rhinocerous
AAGCTCATCCCGGAGTTGCTGTCATAGCAACAGGTCCGTAAACTTAAACCTGCTCGGGAGCAGGTTTATTTCACATAAACAGGATTAGATTGCATTTTTTTAAGCAGAACTGATACTTAAAATATGTCCCAGCAATGTGTCCCTGCTACATTATTACAAGTGTACCCTACTGATCCAGGGACAATAATTAAAAAATTAATTTGAAAATAATATAACGTTGTGTAGTCTATAATACTATAGACACAGTCAGTTTTACTCATTTGAAAGATTTATTAGTGATAAAATAATTACTTTATAATTGTATTGGAGTCTTAAACACATGCTGTACATTTAATCTGAGTGGTTTGGAGTAATAGTGATCTATTATAAATTACCTTTTATTAATTATTAATTATCTATTATGGGAGTGGCTTGATGGAGCGCAGGAGATGCAGATAACTTGATCTTGACCCTTAAGAAACTTTAAATAATGCTTTCATGTAAAAAAAAATTTAATAAAAAAAATTGCTATAATTACAACATTGAAATAAAAATGTAAAGCCTGTACAAATATTAGAAATCGTGAATATAAATAATTGGGAATCGTGTAAAAAATATAAAATAAAATAAAAACAGTGCACATTTCATTTATCTATTATAACATTTATGTAGTTTTGTTCGCTTGGCTGTT
>NW_015645541.1:62773-74431 GCF_001515625.1 Sinocyclocheilus rhinocerous
GGCTTGATGGAGCGCAGGAGATGCAGATAACTTGATCTTGACCCTTAAGAAACTTTAAATAATGCTTTCATGTAAAAAAAAATTTAATAAAAAAAATTGCTATAATTACAACATTGAAATAAAAATGTAAAGCCTGTACAAATATTAGAAATCGTGAATATAAATAATTGGGTATCATGTAAAATAAAATAAAAAACAGTGCATAAATGAAATGTGTCTATTATAACATTTATGTAGTTTTGTTTACTCAGCCGTTTCCTTATAAAGGTCCAGAAATTCGTCAAGTTTTTTGTCAGGTGTCTTTTCTAATTATATGATGCCATTACGTTGCTGTCTTGCCGCCAGCCAATCGCTGCATTGCTGATTGTGGTTTCGAGTATCGATACATCTTCCCTTTTCAAGGAACACGAGAACTCGCAGTAATCTTAGGGTGCTTCTTAAACGGAAGGCTGCATCCTACCGAGGCTGCGTCCTTCCTAGTTCAGTCCTTCAGAGTATTGTAGCCTAGAGTCCTCCTCGGCATTAAACACTAGAATGAGACAGTCTAGTTTACAACTTAAAAGTAGCTGCTTAAAAGTATGTAAACCTTAATTATACAGTAACTTTAACAAATAAGCAGAAGTCAACTTGCCATACAAAACAAGACCACGGAGGCCTACATACACAGATCCATGCAGAATAACTAAACACACCAAAATACAAATTAAAATTGAAACCATTCTGAATGTGTGGAGACTCAGCGATCGTAAGGTGGGTCGATGTCATCACTGAATAGTTCCTCTGTCAGAATAAGCGAATTTGAAGCATTTGATGCCCATATGTACATAACTGATCCTCAGAAACTTCTCCAAAACACGCTTCTTCGGCTAGCATCCGTTATAAAGCACTTGCTGTACATTACTTTTGACAACTACATGAATATACAGAACTGTGTTCAAGCAGAAATATGATGTTATAGCGATCAGTGCGCCATGAGCGTAGATACACAGTTTGTTTGCGCATCAATAATAACGGACACAGTGTAATACGTGACGTGATTTGCAGTCATTCGTAATGTCATAGCATTTTATTTAAAAAATGGATCGGTTCCTTGGGCAAAGTGTCACATCACGTTCTTGTTCTTTTTTTGGGCAGAAGGACACTATGGTGTGTGTCTCGGTGAACGCAAACAAAGATGAAAAACGAGTCCTGGGGAGAGTATTTGATCCTTTGATCTTATAGTAGCTGTGGCAGCAGGCAGGGGGAAAGGTGATTGTTTTATAAACAAATATTGTGATTGGCCTGGAGAGCGTGTGTGTTTGTGTCTGTCTGTGTGTGTGTGTAAGAGAGAGAGAATGAGAATCTCTTTTGGATTTTTTTATTTATGATTTATTGATTTTATTTCAATAAAAGCTGTCTTACTCTGATGCAGTCTTACCAGTTCATTTGTGTGTGTGTGTGTGTGTGTGTGTGAGTGAGAGAGAGAGAGAGGGTCAGAGGGTTTTAATGATGATTATTATGATGATTATAATACATTATTATTATTATATTTTTTTTAAATTATTATTGATGTTGTTGTTACTATGGTTGTTGTTGTTAAAGGAGTGTCATGTATTCTAACCGAACATTTAAATCGCGTTCCCTTCGTTTTTGTCCAGTCTGGCACCTCATACAAAATGATGCTCAAGTATGCTGTTTTAGTTCCGTAGTTTTTGAGCCTTTTACTTCGTCAGTGGAGGAAACAGGGTTTTAACAAGACGTTATTTTTAAAATTCACGCCTTTAAGTATGTTACTGTTAATTGCTAAATACAGGAATTTTAATGTCAGTGGCAAATGCAAAACGGACGATTCTCAATCCGGTAAGTCGATTTATGAATTTGAGACGACCTTACAAATGAGCATAGCCTAAGATAACATGCTTAGACAAGTGTTTAGTCTATCTGCGGATTTGTTAGCATTCTGTTTCGCTCATCATAACAGTAACCTAGACTGAAAAATAATGCGGATGGATTGTGTTTTTAACGTTTTTTTATTATGATTTTCATCAGACAATCCCCTTCACTGAGATTATACCGGGTGGTCTTCACCCAGGAGAGATGATTGTTATACAGGGATGTGTTCATAATGATGCGGACAGGTAAAATCCACTAAATACATCCGTTGGTTTATTCCCATAAAGTACATAAATGGATTGTAAAGGTTCTATTATTAAACACCTAGTGCGCACCTAGTGTATGACTCCTTTATGTCACTTTAATAGTCTTTACTGGGCGGCGCTTGGGGCTAGCACCCCCATACATAAAAAAGATGAAATAAAATAAAAACATTTGACTCACATGGATATCTCGTGCAATGCAATACGTGACGTGATTTGCAGTCATTCGTAATGTCATAGCATTTTATTTAAAAAATGGATCGGTTCCTTGGGCAAAGTGTCACAGTCACCAGTTGAGCCGTCTCTGCACTACATTTTCCAGCATCCCTCTTGCCACTCACCTGCACTTCCTTGTCAATCACTCACACCTGGAATCTATCAGTGGATCCTCCTCACCTGTTGCTGCCAATCAAGCTTCCCATAAGAACACGCTCACTCCACACTCTCATTGTCTGGTCTCGCAGTTGCTATGTGTTGCTTACCTCAGTAGTTCCCAACCCTGGCCTGGAGGCAACCCCGACACTGCACATTTTGCATGTCTCCTTAATCAAACACACCTGATTCAGGTCATCAGCTCATTAGAAGAGACTCCAAGACCTGAAATTGGTGTGTCAGAGAAAGGAGACATGCAAAATGTGCAGTATTGGGGTGCCTCCAGGAATGTGGTTGGGAACCACTGTTTAGATCACAACACTGGAGAATAGAGCGCTATGAATCGTTCTTCACACACACAGTAACTGAAATTTAAAACTGTTAAAAGAAAATGCTCAATAAACTGCTGCATAACAGCACTGCGCGCTGTGACTGTGTTGCTTAAGTGATGCGCATAAGTGCTTTGTGCCGCTCTGTATAGGAGCCTTTATAGGTGCCTCCAGGACCAGGGTTGGAAACCACTGGTTTACCTAACCCAAGTCTCTGTTTACTTACCCACAAGTTCTCCAGCGATCTACTCCTTATTGTCCAGCGCTCCAAAGATCCTCTGCTCCTGCCATCCCACCTGGAAGAAAGGAAGGACACGTAAATCCACCAAGCTAAGCCACCAAACCCTATCCGCTACCAAGATACTTCCCCTCTCCCTGGTGTCTTGTCTTCTCCTGCCACAGTCTTCAATAAATCTACTGTTATACTGATTTACCCTTGTGTTTCCATTGTGTTTGCTGACAGAAGACCTACAACGCAGCAGAATGAGGGACTCACCACTCTGTCACTAGCTACCCCGTTCATGTCTGTTCATGAGTCTCTTCCAGAGTCCACTACAGTCCATAAGTCTGCTCCAGCTTTCAGCCCAGAATACGCTCCTGAGACCATGCTTCTAATGACCTCTGCCAAAAGGAGGAAGCAGAGAGGGAGCAAGCAGTCAGTGTCTGCTCCAGTGTGTCTTCCTGAGTGGCCCTCAACTTCAGTCCCTGAAGCCAGTAATTAGTTTGTTTCTGTTCCAGAGTCCAGTGATGAATCCACTCCTGCCTCAGAATTCCATCCGGATTCCCTAGCCAAAATGTCCGTCATGCATGAGGCCATGCCAGAACCCATGAGCAAGATGGAACTTAGACTAATGTCCAGTAAGATTAATGTCCAGTGTGGCAGATCCCCTGTTGAAGGTAAGTGCGAGCAGCAGGCATCCTGGTAACCCCAATCCTCAAATACAGCCCTAGTAAAGTTCCTGCTCAGAACCTCAGCCCCCTAAGGATGCTAGCTTCAGACTCCAGTCTCTGACCTGGTTCCGCCCCAAGATCTGCTCCAGTTTTCAACCAACTGCCCATTCTAGAGGCCTTGCCTCATTCTACCTACGCTCCTAAGAGGAGGCGAAGGAAGAAGAACCGGCCTGCCATGAGTTCAGCTCCTGATCCTGAGTTTAGCCCAGAGAGGGCTTCTGTTCCTGAGTCTAGCCCAGAGAGAGCTTCTATCCCCGAATCTAGCCCAGAGAAGGCTTCAGTCCCCGAGTTTAGCCCAGAGAGGGCTTCTGTTACTGAGTCTAGCCCAGAGAGGGCTTCTATCCCCGAGTCTATCCCAGAGAAGGCTCCAGTCCCCGAGTTTAGCCCAGAGAGGGCTCCTCTTCCCAAGTTTAGCCCAGTGAGGGCTTCTATCCCCAAGTCTAGCCCAGAGAGGGCCCCAATCAGTGTTGCCAACTAATCAGGGGAAGTTGCTAAAGGAAGGTTGATTTGTTGCTAAATGACGCTGTGATATCATTGTGCGATGACGTCATTATGTAATCATGATGCAAAATTGTGTCACTACATCAAATCTCAGCAAAAAATATTTATTTTATGTGTTAAATTAGATTTTTTTCGTAAAATAATATAAATGCACATATAATATTAAAAAATAACTATTTGTAAATACAACATTGAATTATTGAACACTTACACATTTTTGAACGATTACAATTTAAGTTTTTTCTTCTAGAAAACTAGAAAAACTACACATTCTGAACAATTATAGTTTTAAGCAGTGTATTAGTAGTTAGTTAGTGTGCTACAATCTAAGAAAAGTCTGTAAAAATAATCTACCATGTTAATATTGAAGGAATTTTCTGTATTAATTTTTTAAAGTTTTTTTTTTTAAACCTGCATTTTAAATTACGCTTTGTATTTTGTGTTTTCGGGTTACAGGATTATAATGGATAATGCCATGGAAAATTACTAGTACCTTTTCCATTTTTGAATTTTTCTTACAGTGCACTAACTGTTCAACAATCACAGGTACAAGCCACTAACAGGGTGTATCATAAATGAACAATTATTCAATCATTAAATTGTTCTATTATTATTAAATTGAACAATTGCAAATAGCAGCTAACTTAATTCACATGATGTGTGTACTGCTAGGCATCTTTGGTTTCCTCTTTTTTTGTAATTTAGAGTCACTTAACAAGAGTTGCTAAAAATTGCCAAAAAAAGGCTAAATTTGTTGCTAGGTGCTTTTGGAAGAAAAAGTTGCTAGGGTAGTCTGAGAAGTTGCTAAATTTAGCAACAGAATTGCTAAGTTGGCAACACTGGCCCCAATTCCCGAGTCTAGCCCAGAGAGGGCTCCTGTTCCAGAGTTTAGCCCAAAGAGAGCTTCTGATCCCGAGATTGGCCCAGTGAATTTATCTGTTCTAGACCAGAGTCCAGTGCCCGCTCTTGCCTCAGAGCTCTGCCAGGATCCTGCTCCTAATCCAGAGTCCTCTCCAGAATGCCTCCAGTGTCCATTTCTCTCGAGCGCCCTCCAGTGTCCGCTCCTCCCGAGCGCCTCCCAATGTCCACTCCTCCTCTACCTGAGTGCAGCCTGGATCCGGCGTTCATCACAGAGTTAAGCCAGCAGCGCTTTCCAGTTCTTACATCTGGTACTGTGCCTGCCCCAGTCCAGGAATCCGTTCCAAGGAATGCTGTCCCTAAACCCATTCCAGAGAGTGAGAGGTCCGACACAGCTCTGGAGAAGGAAGGCCCTAAGTTCTCTCCTGGGAGTCGAGAGCTCGCTCTAGCCCCGGACCTGAGTCGAGAGATGGTTCTAACCCCTGACCAGAGTCAGGAGATGGCTACAAATCCCGAAGTCTACCCTGAGAATGTTTCAGGTCCTGAGTCTAGCACTAAGAGGGCTTCCATTCCCGAACACCTTCCGGGACCAGCTTTAATATCTGAGCACAATTCAGTGCCGACTTCAGCCTCGGAACACAGAACAGTGTCCGCTCGCATCCCAGAGCTTAGCCAAGATCCCGCTCTCAGTAACGAGTAGAGCCAATCTCTGGATCATGCCCTAAAATTAAGCCAAGAATCTGCTCAAGTTCACAAGTTCCTCCCAGAGCTTGCTCCTGACCTTGAATCTGCTCCAGAGCCTGTTCCAGTTCACGAGTTAGTTCTAATGATTACTTCTGTCCTGAAGACCCCCGTTCGGGACCCCCTTGAATGTCCTGCCATGGCCAGGGTCAATACGGTTTGTGAACCCGCTGCCTGCCCTATTGCCGTTGTAGTGTCCACTGGTAATCTGTCAGTGCCCTATGTTCCAGTTATGCCTGCTTCTCCCTGGTGGACCCCGGCCCCATCTGCTCCGCCCTGGTGGGCGTCGGCTTCCTCTGCTCCACACTGGCAGGCTTCAGCTTCCTCTGCTTTGCCCTGGTGGGCATCAATTCCACCCTGGTAGGCTTCGGCTTCCTCTGCTCCTCCCTGGTGGGCTTCGGCTTCATCTGCTCCACCCTGGCTGGATTCCTGCTCTGCCTTCCTCCCCTGGATCTCCGTTGCTTGGACCTGGTCCTCCGTCCCCCCCCCATCCCGGTTCCGCCTCTGCTCCACCTCTCTCCTGGACTATGTTGTTGTTGTTGGAGCATCTGGAAGCCGCTCCTTTGAGGGGGGGTTATTGTCACAGTCACCGGTTGAGCTGTCTCTGCACTACATTTCCCAGCATCCCTCTTGCCATTCACCTGCACTCCCTTGTCAGTCACATACACCTGGAATCTATCAGTGGATCCTCCTCACCTGTCACTGCCCATCAAGCTCCCCATAAGAACATGCTCACTCCACACTCTCATTGTCTGGTCTCGCAGTTGCTATGTGTTGCTTACCTAACCCAAGTCTCTGTTTACTTACCCATAAGTTCTCCAGCGATCTACTCCGCATTCTTCGGCACTCCAACGATCCTCTGCTCCTGCCATCCCACCTGGAAGAAAGGAAGGACACGTGAATCCACCAAGCTAAGCCACCAAACCTTATCCACTACCAAGATACTTCCCCTCTCACTGGTGTCTTGTTTTCTCCTGCCACAGTCTTCAATAAACCTGCTGTTATACTGATTTACACTCGTGTTCCCATTGTGTTTGCTGACACCAAGTAGGCCTGCCCCTGACAAAAGATTTTTATTTTTTTTTAGTCAACTAGTCACACGTTTATATTAAGTTCTTTCTGTAGGTAAAAAATGCCAGGGATTAATCCATGTCATACAGTAAGCGCAATAATACTCCCACACTCCTAAAAATTTGAAATGAGCCTATATAGCGATTTTATTGTTCATATAAAAAATTATCTATTCTGGACACCATTACAGAGGACTACAGAGGCACACTGTGTGAACCTACAATCCTATATTATATATACATGATATATATATATATATATGTATATATAAATATATATATATTATATAGTTTAATGCAGTGGTTCCCAACCCTGGTCCTGGAGACACACCAACACTGCACATTTTGCAAGTCTTCTTTCTCTGACACACCAATTTCAGGTCTTGAAGTCTACTAATGAGCTGATGACCTGAATCAGGTGTGTTTGATTAAGGAGACATGCAAAACGTGCAGTGTTGGGGTGCCTCCAGAAACATCAGCATTGGTTCCGATGGCGGAATGAATGAAGCAAAATTGCATTAATAACAGACTTATGTATGACACTTACACTGTGTCTAGACCAGACGTGAGCAGTGAGACGTGTCGCGACAAAAGACAGCAGAACGTATTTATTATAATCAATACTATCTACACTGAATGCAAAATTCCCAACAGCAAACAGATTCCCCGTTATTCCTAACGTAGTCCAAGCTCTTTGCAATGGGCGCTTTGTCACTTCAAGCAGTCGCGTCCGTATAGACATGGTGTTGCACCACGCCGCATCCAGTGTAGGAAATATCACTGATTATAATCAATGGGCTCTACTGTCTTTTTTGCTTTCGCTCGTGTCCTTTTGTAGACACAGTGGCATGCTAATCACTTTTCACACCAAATATACTTTAAACAAACACGAGAGACCGCTTAGACAAATGTTTCACATGCTGAGAATGCTAACCTAACATATAAGTATATAATTCAATTCAATTCAAGTTTATTTGTATAGTGCTTTTCACGATACAAATCGTTGCAAAGCAACTTTACAGGCAATTAAGTTTCTACAATATTTAGTAATAGCTTATCAGTGGTAACTGTCAGTTAATGTACATATGGCAGAAATGTTGGAAAAGCAGCGTAATCGAATAAAAAACCTATAAAGAACTGCTGTATGTCTGATATTTCATGTTTGCATCATGGTGACAGGCTGATAAATCGCCCAGCCCTACCAAGAGATTCTGTGAACTGTTTTTTGTTCCAATAAGTAATATCTCTGTCTTATCCGAATTTAATAGGACTTTTTCTAAAATTTTAGACATAAATGGAAGATTTGAAATGGGCCTGTAATTTGCCAGTTCACTAGGTTCTAGTTGTGGTTTCTTAATAAGAGGCTTAATAACCGCCATAAACCATAAATGTTTAAGAATCACTTAGGCCAGGGGTTCTCAAACTCCATGAAGTACCCCCAGCACTGCACGTTTTGTATGTCTCCCTATATCAGACACACCCACTTCAGGTCTTGCAGTCTCCACTAATGAGCTGATGAGTTGAATCAGGTGTGACAGATGAGGGAGACATACAAAATGTGCAGGGCTGGGGGTACTCCAGGACAGGTTTGAGAACCACTGACTTAGGCTACCTCTGGTCGATTCATGATCAGGTAGATCTTGAACCGCATGCTCACGCCAGAAAACTACTAATTGGCCAAAATGCTTTGTTTGATTTTTCGGAGATCATCTACTCTTCCCTGTGGATTACCTCTGACCTACTTTCTGTACGATCTGAATTTCTGCGTATTGAATTTTAGAATATTGAATTTGATGTTCCGAATTTCCTCTTCATCTTGAAAACTTGAAGCTGTATTTTTAAAAACTGGATATTTGCTGTCTAAGATTTCAGAACAAAAAAAATATTGCTGTTTGAATATACATGTTTATAAAACTCTGCCATAAAAAATATTCAGTTGTGTTAAATTTCTAATGTTTAATATTCAAGTAAAAAAAAAAAAAATTCAGAACTATGTTAAATGCCACATAATATTCAGTTTTGTTAAATGACACTTGTAAATAATTCAAATGTACACAATACAAATTCAATTAGTTTTGTCATATTATAAACTCCATACTTCACCCTTTAAAAGTTTCAGAAGTATTTTAATAGTGTGATTTTATCATAGGCCTAAATATAGGCTACCGTATGTTCAGTGAAGGGGGCTTGACAAGGTAGTCTCTCCTCACCTTACTTTTTCACAGACTGTGAAATGGAATTTATAAACAATCGATTTAGCTGTACTTATGCTAAATCTGCTACATCTGAACTCAGTAATGTGCACACTATTTGGAATCTGTGTTGCAGATTTGGCACATTTTCTGAAGATATCTTTAGAGTATGGTGGCTGAGAGAGCTCAAATTAAGAAAACATCTTCATCAATTTTATAACACGCTGCATACTCACAACGTGACAAAACACAGAAACATGCTGCAAATACTCATAACACAAACAAATACAGAAAAGCGCTGCAAATAGGAACAGACCACATCAGGGGTGGACTGGGGCTAAAAAGTGGCCCTGGACTTTCTGGCACAGAGCAGCCCACCACACCCGGTCTCGCAACACACCACACCACACCATAAACCCACCAGCTAACATATAACACAATTCAGAAATAAAAATGTTATCTATTTTTTATTATTGAAATGATTATAATTAACGTTAATGAATGACTGGCCTACTTATTTACATTATAATTAGTCATTTCTGGTTTATATGACAAATAGTAAATAATTTAGAAGAATTTTTACACTTCTCTTTTAGAGGGACAGTTTAGTATCACTAACGTTAAATACCTACCATAATATCAGTCCATATGACACAATTCTCTGCTTAAAAGACTGTTTTTTATGGTGCCTTTCTATTGGTCCTTTAGAAATTATTCTAATATGCTGATTTTCTGCTCAAGAAATATTTCTGATTTTTATCAATGTTGAAGACAGTTGTGCTGCTTCATATTTTTATGGAAAATGTGATACATTACCATTTAGTCTAGGGTAATATAAAAAAATAGATATGTGTATAAATTAATACTTTTATTCAACAAGGTTGCATTAAATTGATTTAAGTGACAGTAAAGTTATTTATACTTATCACAAATTAATTATATTTAAAAAATGCTGTTCTTTAACTTTGTATTCATCAAATAATCATGAAAAAGTTGAAGTATCACTGTTTCTACAAAAATATTAAGTGAAAACAGTTTTCAGTAGGCCTATTGGTAATAATGAAAACCGATAGTAAAAGCTTAACTGATCACAAATAATTACTGATAATAATTAGGCAGCAAAACAGCATATTAGAATGATTTCTGAAGGAACATGTGACACTGAAGACTGTAGCAATGATGCTGAAAATTCAGCTTTGATCACAGAAATAAATTACATTTTAAAATATCTTTAATAGAAAACATCTCAAGGTTACGTGTGTAACCCTAGTTCTCTGAGGGAACGAGATGCTGCGTCGAACATTTTGAGAATTTTGTAGGGCGTAGCAATTAGTAATATGCATTGCTAAGAACTTCATTTTGACGACTTTAAAGGCGATTTTCTCACTAATCAGATTTTCAAATAGTTGTATCTCGGCCAAATACTGTCCTATCATAACAAACCATACATCATTGGAAAGCTTATTCAATTTCAATTAAGTAGAAAAGACAAGTCCAAAGACGCTCTTAATAGCTGGATCTGCGCCCTCACCCTCACTCTCGTTCACTCCGCCACTGTCGCAGCGATTATTTTCATTCCACGGATGCTTTATTGCAAACTGTCTAAACTGAATGATACATGCAGACACTCATATGAGGAGTTCTGAACATCAAATTATTCATTCAGAGAACAAATTTTATGTTTGAAAATGAAAAATTTACAGAGGTTCGGACCTCGGTGATCTCATGGCTACGGCCATGTTTGCAGCACATGTGCTGTCAAACCGATAATGATGTTATCTTAATTTGCTAGTGCTTTTTGTATTTGCACGTTTTCTTAAGTTGCAGCTGTAGCATCTGCTTAAAATCATGGATGATCATTGGGGTTTTATGTCTTAGAGACCCCTTTTAGCCTTTTGACATTTGCATATAAATTACAGACATGGCCCCACATTCTACATTTATATGGGTGCTAAATTGTCAATGGTTCCCCCCACTATCAAGGAGATGTTAAACAGTTTCACCACTCTCGTCTCCTCATCGAACTTCAAACACATTCCAAAGAGATGTAAATGACCCCCGGTAAGCCAGGCACCAACGGCCTGACTGACCAGCAAACTACACCATGCTCACATAACACACACACATAAAGACATTTTCTTTATATGAAATGCATCATACTATTTGTACTATATTTGGGGTAAAACTGCACCAATCCTCCAGACCGGCCATAAACATGTAAATGGGCCATAAAGGGAGACAAACAAAACCTCTCTTGCTCAAAAATTTACGCCTGGTATTGGCTATTCCACCCAAAAGGTGGGTGTGTGGATAGGAACTATCAAAAGTCATTAACTCAGACTAATCTTTGCTCAGAAACTTTTCTTCTTGAGACGGACAATCTCCAAGACTCCTCAAAACTCTCCTCTTGAGTTTGATTTTCCGGCAGTTTTTATCTTCAAGTAACTTTGTCGATCCGCTGTGGACTTTCCTATCTTCAGAAGAACCAGAGGAAAACCTCCAGCTCACT
>NW_015645541.1:74538-89360 GCF_001515625.1 Sinocyclocheilus rhinocerous
GAGTCACTGAATGTTGATCCTTGCTACCTAAACTACTGCTAGTACTGCATAAAGTAGGAAAGCAATTTTTCCTTGGCCAGGAAAATAATCTTTCCTTGAATTGATAAATGATTATATTGTCTGCTCGGTGGACGGACAGATCAAATAATTGTAATATTGATTCTGCTACAGTTAATTCTAAGATCTAATCTAAATATTTATTATTAATTATAACCAGTTATAATTAATTATAAATATTTACCTTTTGAGCTAATTTGCTACACAGCGCATCGAGCTCTCTCTGCCACCTTTTAGAGTCTAGAAACTCATTGAAGCTAAAGACACAAGTCTCACCATGTATTTCCAATCTGAGAATGCTGAAATTATTTTAAGATGAGACTGTTTTTTGCTGTTGTTGTTGTTGTTGTTTTTTCTTTGTTTTTATAGATTATACTTTCTTTTTGGGCAAACCCAAAAAAAAAGACAAAATGAGAGGTATGAATTGAAACATCTAATATGTTTCTACTAATAGATGCTGTAAGGGTAGAATTTCAAAACACAACTTTTGCCTACACCGCAAATGTAACAATGAACAATTTGCAAATAAAATGATTTAATTTATTTTTAAGTAATTTATTTTTGTTGAATCCTCTTGTTGACCTGTTATGATTGAATGTACAATTTGATACACAGTATTTGATTTCAACTTGTTGAGTATAAAAATAGTATAGATAAAAGGAAATGTTTTGAGTTGCAAAATAATAACAATAATAATAATACTTCATAATCATGCAGTATTTTTAATAATTATGTCCTTTACTTTTTCAATAATTTAACCACACTTCAAAGTTATTTCTATAGTACTTTTCACAATTTTGCATGGTTGCAAAGCAGCTTTACATACATATACAGTAGAAAGCAGTTACAAAAGTAAAGATATGTAAATGCAAACAACAGCAAAAACACAGTCAGTTTGAAACTGAAAGAAATTCACATACTTGATCAGAAGTAATATTACTTTTGCATAGTCTTTAAATCCATATAATTTGTGCTGTCATTGATGGAAAAAAATGTTTGCTTATAGTAATAGTTGTAAGAGTATGGAAAGAAAACAATACAACGTCTCGGTTACGTATGTAACCCTTGTTCCCTGAAGGAGGGAACGGAGACATCACATATGTGACTGAAGAATTGGGGATCTCGCCAGAGAGACCAATTTACTTTGAGTGTAAACTAAATTAGCCAATGCACACTGGCATGCAATAATTGCATCCAGCTGCCGCTCGTCGCAGCGCGAGCATAAATAGGAAGTGGGTGCAATGCATATTCAGGTTTTCGCTGAGGAGCTGAGCTGGAGACCCGGCCCGACCCGGTGGTGGTACAACTGTGATGACGGGACGTGACGTCTCCGTTCCCTCCTTCAGGGAACGAGGGTTACACACGTAACCGAGATGTTTCCTTTCAGTCTATCACTTTCGACATCCCGTCGGTGACCAATGAATTGGAAATCCCTACCAAAGCGTCACTGGTGCTGCTCCTCTTCAGTGCCCTGCACAAGCCTCCTAAACCCCTTATTAGAATATGGGACAGGGCTCATGCCGGGAAAGCCAGTCACTGCTGTTTCTGCACTACCAGTCAGTGAGACTGGGCATAACACTGGGAAAGCGCGCCCTTTCCACTGGAGAAAGGAGCACTGCGGAAGCCACATCCTCCAGAGGAGGTTTCTAAGTGGAATTTACACATATGGACTAAATCCGTAGGGCCGTACTGCATATGGAAGTCTCTGGGGTTGCCCAGAACCAGTTAGGGCAGCTAAACCTTTGCAGAGATGGCAGAGTGGGCTCTGCCAAGGGAAAACACGGGTTTAAAGCTATACCGTTGAAGAAGAATACACATATGGGATCGCCACAGGGTCATCACATATATGGGCACCCAGCCTACCACTGGTTTTCAAGAATACTTAGAGTGCAGGCCTGGCGCCCGACGCTCCACCACATGTGGCTTGCTGAGGGTGATGGAGGAACTCGACAGGGTTTGCCCAACAGGGAACTCTCTGGAGCAAAATAGCACAGATTGTGACATAGCAAGCCGACACTAAACTGGGGCCTCTCCGTGTCTTTCCCTGTTTGAGGTGAGAACACAGGAGGATACCAGCTCAACACGAAGGCTATAGAATTTAATGAACCTTTGGGGGTCGCCCACAGCACCAGACTCAGGTCCCAAGAGGATATGGAGAGCGGTCGAGGAGGATTTAACCTTCTCGCCTCCCTAAAGAACCTGATGACCAGGTTGTGCTTCCCAACTGTTTTACCATTCATGGGGTCATGGTGTGCGGATAACGCGCCAACGTAAACTTTAAGGGTGGAAGGAGACAGCCTTCGCTCCAACCCTTGCTGCAGAAAGGAAAGCACGGCTCTGATCGAGCACCTTCAGGGTCCTCTCGGTGAGAAGAACACCACTCGATGAACAGGTTCCACTTCAATGCATAAGCATGTCTCATAGACTGTGCTCGTACCAAAGTGATTGTGTCCACTACCTCGGTCATCTAGAACCTCCGCGTCCCGTCCAGGGACCAGACATGGAGCTTCCAGAGGACTGGACGGGGGTGCCATAGGGTGCCCCATCTCGAGGGGCTGTCACAAAGAGCATCAGTTCTGGGAACCAGGTCGGGTTGGGCCAATAAGGCGCCACTAACAGGACCTGCTCCTCGTCCTCCCTGACTTTGCACAGAATCTGTGCAAGGAGACTCACTGGGTGGAATGCATATTTGCGCAGGCCCTGGGGCCAGCTGTGTGGCAGAGCATCCATGCCTTGGTCAGGGAATAAAATAGCTGGCAGCGAGAGGTTTCTGGAGAAGCAAACAAGTCTACCTGAGTGGCTCCAAAACATCTCCAAATCAGCTGGACAATCTGGGGATGGAGTCTCCAATCTCCCGGGAGCGCAGCTTGTTGACAGCTCATCGGCCACACGGTAGAGCAGACCGGAATGTGAATGGCACGAAGTGTAGCGTAGACCACCTTGCTGGTTGCAGTGTTAAATTTGACAGGCATTTTTGATTTAGTCTTAGTCTTTATCTTGAGACGAAAATGCTTAATAGTCTTAGTCACATTTTAGTCATTTGAGTCTTTCATAGTTTTAGTCGACGAAAAGTCATTGCATTTTTGTCAACTTTTAGTCATTACTTTTAGTCAAACTGCAGTTACCAACACTTATTTTGGTAGCTATTTTATATGTAGTCTTCAAGCAAAAATAGTCATTAATTCTTCTCTCTTTAGACCAAATCAATTAAGCTTATGAGAAATTTGAATCAAGGATTGAATTTGAAAAAAGTTGAATAAATTATGACATTTTTCATTTTTGGGTCAACTATTCCTTTAACAGTAGTGAAAAGGGAGCAACTTATAAAAATGAAGGCATGCATGTAATACTGATACACATTCTGTTTTCACTCACCTGTTTGCATTCACTTAATCCATAACCGACTGTATTTATGTGAGATACTATACACGATAAACATCTGGACTGCTGTGTGTATATTTGAGCACTGAGAACTGATCGCACGCTGTATATGAGAACTGAAGAAGTGGAGCGTGTGCGAGAGAAAGCACTTCTAACAGCGCAATTCCACCTATCCCGCCTTCACTAACTTTAAGTTAATCGACAACGAATTGTGACTCCCGGGAAAAACGGGACGTCTGCTCACCTTATCCCTACCCCTTCGGGAGCTGAGGCCATTGTTTCAGATCGCTAGTTTGCATTTTGGTAGCCTATCCATCCACTGCGGCTGCCATACTGCGACTAGATATGCAAACGCCCCTTATCCGATTGCAATCCAATGAGAGGGACGCACATTTTGAAGGACAAGACAGTAGCCTATAGGATGTATTTTGAATGTCCGGTAGTGCTCAAATAACATTATAGTCCCATCTCTTCTTGTTAACGAAGATGCGGCATAAATTTCATCATAGATTTTATCATCAGATATTAGTTTTAGCTCGTTAACATCTCGTCTTAGTCACAGAAAAAATGTTCGTTAACGAATATTTTTAGTCGTCGTCTTCGTTGACTAAATTAACAACTGGCTGGTTGATGTACGCAACAGTCGCAGTGTTGTCCGTAAAGATATGCTTGCTTGCTACATGCTTGCTGCGTAGCCGCGCTTCAGGTGGCCCAGAGGTGACTGAGCACCAGATTCCTGTGTTCGCACAACTGAATCCATGATTGTGTCAGTACGAGCCAGTCGTTGAGAATGTGAACACCGTGTTCTCTCATGGTAACAAGACACGGGTTCGTTAAGACACGGGGAGACAGGGACAGCCCGAAGGGGAAGGACCTTGTACTGATATGCTCGACTGATATGCTGTAAAACCCCGCCCTCATATCAGCTGGAGGGACTGGCTCTATTGCGTCCTCCATGACTTTCGTGAAGACAGGGACAGGCCGAAGGGAAGGAACTTGTACTGATATGCTCGACTGATATGCTGTAAAACCCCACCCTCATATCAGCTGGAGGGACTGGCTCTATCGCGTCCTCCATGACTTTCGTGAAGACATGGAGAGACAGGGACAGCCCGAAAGGCAGGACCTTTTACTGATATGCTCGACTGATATCTCTATTGCGTCCTTCGCCCAGTCCTTCGCAGGACTGCGATCTCCACATGCAAGACATGAGCATTGCCAGCATTCACTCTTCCTCCCCATAGAGCTCAGGCTCGCCCTCTGATGCAGCGATCGACATCCGATCATCGGGGGGGAGCCCCCAAGGATACTGTAAAACCCCACCCTCATATCAGGCTCATACCTGGCTCTATCGCGTCCTCCATGACTTTCGTGAAGACATGGAGAGACAGGGACAGCCCGAAAGGCAGGACCTTTTACTGATATGCTCGACTGATATCTCTATTGCGTCCTTCGCCCAGTCCTTCGCAGGACTGCGATCTCCACATGCAAGACATGAGCATTGCCAGCATTCACTCTTCCTCCCCATAGAGCTCAGGCTCGCCCTCTGATGCAGCGATCGACATCCGATCATCGGGGGGGAGCCCCCAAGGATACGACTGGTGCTCCTCGAGAGGGTCTAGCACGTTCCCCAGGCATCTCCACTGGCTGCGGTGCGCAGGTGGAGTGAGAGCCCCTGGGAGGTTGGTTCCTTGGAGAGGGGAAGTCCTCACCGTCACCCTAAGACCGCCCAGGCGACTGCCTGAAGTAGCCCTTCCCTGGCTTTTGCCAGGAGGAGCACTAGATCTTGGCAGAGGCACTGG
Source organism: Sinocyclocheilus rhinocerous (assembly GCF_001515625.1). Lineage (NCBI taxonomy): Eukaryota > Metazoa > Chordata > Actinopteri > Cypriniformes > Cyprinidae > Sinocyclocheilus > Sinocyclocheilus rhinocerous. The sequence continues at coordinate 79,779 of NW_015645541.1, forward strand.
AACTCCGCCCCTCTGGAAGTAACAGAGTCTGGTCCGCAACTCCAAGATGGTCATCTTCCCGCAATGAGAACATGACTCATCCACGAAAGCTGCCTAAGCATGCTTAATGCTCAGACACGTGAGGCAGCGATCGTGTCCATCGCCCGGTGCCAGGTAACAAACGCATCCAGAAACGCACAGGTGATACGACATCTATACCAAGACGCAATGTCAATTTTACAGAGACGCAGCGTCGAGTTGGCACAGATGCAACGTGGTCTTTTAAAAAGATGCACCCGTGAATGCTCTTTCAGGAAGTGCTCTTTTAGTTGTGCTGAGGCAGTTTCACACAGTGTGTGCCTGTGTGGTGGCCCAACTGGTAAAGCGCACTTGTGTGGCAGCGACCCGGGTTCGAATCCAGTCCATAGTTTTTGATACATTCAGTGTTCAAATATCTGCTCCCAATGTCCCTCTGATGTTCTCTAGATAAGCGAGTTAGCTGGTATGCTGGGGGTGTTAGTAAAAGGTGAACTCTTAAACTATCATTATTTATAAAGATTAATTTATTGCATTAGAAGCACATAATAATGATTTCATTAGTACACTTCAAGTTTTCTTAGACTCCAATTACATTGTGGTTTATAGTCACTAAAAGTAAAGGATAGTATGACCTCAGTTTGTTATTAGTATAATATTAATGTATGTTCAACACTCTTACAGTGTAATTGAATTGTTGAATCACATTGTTTAGGCTCCACCCATGGCGGCTGACTGACAGCCCTGCATTGCCATATTTTCCACCCTCAGCGAGTTGTTTGGTTGTACTCTGTCCTCCATTTTCTCCACGCTTGAGCAGCTGTAACGTCAACAATGTCTCGTAAGCAATCCCAGTGCTTTATGTTTGGATGTAAGACTGAACATAAGAGTCTTCATTTTCTCCCAGCATCTAAGCCACTGAGGACAAAACCTACCTAAATACTTTTATGCCTGTGTAAGTCATTTCACTCCAGACTGCTTTGTGAATGTCATGTCGTTATACTGCATGTGTACAAACAAATCATTCAATTTTTTCAGGAAATTTAAACAGATCGCTGTATAGAAACCTTAGTTCTAATGGCAGTGTGGAGCGCGATCATCCCTTCCTCTTTACTACTAGTTTTAATGTGAAATAAACATGAATGAACAAATCATGCCTCATGTAATCGCCCAATCAGTTTTTCAATAGAGGAAAGACGTCATTAAAACAGCTTGTAAACAAAATGTCAAGTAGCATTTAATTAACCTCAGGCAGGTCATCAGTGTCTACAGCTCGTTATTTGCAAGAGAAATGGAAGTCTAGAGAAGAGCATTTTGAGAAATATTAGACTATATACTTGTTATATTTTACTTTACCTGTTAGTGATGTCTTAATTATTTAATTTATGTTTAAATAAATCTTTTATGAAACAAGTTATGACAGCCACTGTGTAAATGATTAGGTTTCAACAAAAAATAGAAATTGTATAATTTAGAAGTTAATTTAAAAACTGCATTATGTGCAGTTTACATGATTGCATACACATTTTTAATTTGAGTGTTGATTATTATAGTTAAAAATAAATAGTAACTGGATTAAAGTTTGGTCTCTGTTGTTAATTTGGCATGGGGGAGGGGATTCACCCATAGCACTGCCAGGCCTGAAAGAAAGTTTAGGAGGGAGGATAGCATCCTCTTTGTCTTCCTCCAAATCCTTTTCTAAAAGACGAGCAATCGTCTCATCATCTTCCTCCTACCAAAGGGCCTGGTTCAAAGAGGGGAGGAAGTTCAGGAGAAATCTCGTCCATCAACTCTCCCCAGCTGCACCAAGCCTGCGGAGCAACCTCGTTCATTTCCGCGGGAGGCGCGGAAAGACTCGGGTCCCCTTTATTTGCGGCCGCGACTCGTACTCTGCGCTCTAAAACCGTTAACGGAACTGAGAGCAGTGCAGGCAGCACTCGGGATTAGCGAGCACAGCCTGTGCGTCTAACTCCCAAACACGCTATGCACAGAGGGTGAGAGTCTTTAGACAAAATCATAGACCCACATGCACACGGCGAGAGGGATCTTTCCCCTTCACTGTGCCACTGTATGGGCACTCAGTTGCCATAACAGAGATGCAAACACCGGGAGATTAACGAGATCACCACAACGTGCCTCTCGATATCAGGTCTTACAGCAATTATTCCCTTAATGTGAGGGAATAATTGAGAGAAAAGAGCTGTAACTGCTCTATTAAGAAAATGAGAACCCGCCTTGATGCGCTGGTCCCCACCACAAAGATAGAGATATAGCAGAAAGAAAATATTCACTTTGATAGAGAATATTTTCCCTCCAAAAAAATTAAAAAAAGCAGCCGCATTCGGCAACGTACCTAAAATATGGCTCATCCGTGAACAGTTAACAGCTAGCAACGATATATATGAGAGAGGCGGGACTCCCGTTCGCGGCGGGAGCACAATGCACATTCAGCCCCCTCGAGAGCTGACTGTGCGTGCTCCGCTCCCAGACAAACAACACAACGACCGCGTGCATTCACACCCGTCCCAGGTAGCCAAAAAGATCTGGCCCAATAACGGCCCAATTCCGGCAAGCCGGAAGAAATGACTCGGTCCGGTTGCCAAAACTGAGCCGACACTGCCGGCATCGGGCCACAATCACGCCAGCATAGATTATACAATTAGCCGGTACTGGCCCGAGTCTGGATTTCAAATGGAAATGTATATGAAATGCAGACCTATATTTATATAATTAATAATAACAACAAAATTTTCCAAAGCAATATTAGCTTGTTTGCTAAATTAAGTAAGCTATTTGGATTAGTAGCCTATAACTGTTCATGAAATTAATTAGTTCACTAAAAACTACAAAAAATGTATTATTAAAGACTTCCTACAGTTTTTATAACATTGTTGTTTCTACACACGTGCGTGCGTGCGTGCTCTTCCCCCTCACCCCCAGAAAGAATTACACCAATAAATATGAGAATTTATTTGAATTTATTATTGAAAAAGTGACATCAACAAATGTGTAAAAACACTATAGAAACTCCAAGAACTCTCAGGACTTCGAGTTTATCCTAAAAGAGGGACAGAATAAATGAAAGAGAGAGATAAAGAGGGGACACATATTGACACATAGTTAGTTAGATCTCAGAGATCTCAATGGCAAATGGTAACAACACTTGAAGCATACCTTAAGAATAATTTCTTTGTTGTAGGGCCTGCTCTCTTCTTCCACCATGCCATCTGTTTATAAACTTCTCAGTTTCGCCATCCAGCAAACTGCAGTATTTGCAGAAAAAAATATATATAAAAAAGTGTCAGTCTGGTATATGTGGCACAAGTTTGCCTATTTAAACATGAAGTTGGTTATCCTAACTTAGCATAAAGACCAGGTAGGAAGAAGATGGAGAGAGAAAAATACTACCATTTTATGTGGTTAAACAGTAATTTCAGAAAGTATTCAGACCATTTTTTTTTTCACTTTTTGCAGACTTTATTATGTTGTAGATTTAATTTTAAACTAATACAATTTTACAGTTTAAAAATGACAAAAAAAGAAAAAGGCCTATAAAGGTTTGGGCACCCTGCATGGTGTCACAACTGCTAGTGTGGAGGAACGAAGGAGCGCGGAGATGGAGTTGAAGGAAAACAGTCTTTAATAGTCCAAACTGGGGGAAAACACAGGGTAACCAGGAGACACACACACGTAGCATCGGGATAAGACATTTAACACAGCACGCTAGACACAGGAAACACTAGGCTTAAGTACACGACTAAACGAGGGTATGACGAGACACACCTGGACTCAATGAAACACAATAGGAACAGGAACTGGAAGGAAACCAAATATGGGCATCTCACACACAAGGGAAAACTAGGTCATGGAAGGCACATGGGGAGAAAAACACAACACAGACAGTCCATATTTCGGACATATCGTCCACCTCCCGGAAGGCGCGTCCTCGCGCCGAAGAAACAACAGAAGGAGGGACGGTTGGGAACTTGGGAGAAGGCTCAGGAGGAGGAGGACGGACACGCGGGAGGGGGCCGGCAGACAGAGTCCAGGGAGGTGACGATGGAGGGAGGAGTCAAGGAGGAAACAGGAGGCGCCAGGGCGGATCAGACGGAGGGAGGAGCCAGGGAGATGACAGGAGGGACTTGAAGCATGCCGCGCCAGGTGGGACCCAGGCCACAGCCATAATGGCGACCCACGGTGGAGCCGATGGAGGGAGGAGACATGGAGGAGGAAGGGCTGACAACTCTAGGGGGCCGACCAACGGCGGCGGAACAGGTGGCGGAGGAGCCCGAGGCGGAGATGGAGAGCCGATGAGCCAGGGTGACGAGGAGGATCCGGAGGGCCGAGGTGGAACTGATGGCTCCGGTGACCGATGCGAAGGCGGGGATCCGGAAGGCTGCGGTGGAGCCGGAGCGACAGAGGACCAAGGTGGAGCCGAAGGGAAGGAGGAGCCTGACGGAGCCGGAGGGATGGAAGGACGAAGCGCAGCTGGAGGAGTGGAGTCCCGAGGCGAAGGATGGTCAACGACAGACCAAGGCGGAGCCGGAGGGAGCCCGGTGGAGCCAGTGGACTGATGGGCCATGGCGGAGAGGAGGGAGCTAGGAGCCATGGTGGAGCCGCTGGGTCGACGGGCCAAGGCAGAGTCCTGGGCTTAGAGGCTGGAGACGGAGGCCAGGGATTCTGCAGCCACTGTGACGATGGAGGATGGCAGACCCGCAGGCCTCGCACCGTACCGATGGTGGGCTGAGGGCGAGCAGAGGGGCTGCCAGACGACAGTGGTGGAGGAGGCAGGAGTGAGTGGGTGGGTGGGCATTTGTAAGCCAAAAAATACTTACAAAAAGGGGCTAAACTGCCCAAATCAGCTCTCTGGGCGTAACATGGGAACAGGAGCCCTCTCTGGGCTGGACGTGGGAACAGGAGCCTTCTCTGGGCTGGACGTGGGAACAGGTGCCCTCTCTGGGCTAAACTCAGGAATGGGAGGGACAGAGGTCACCGACGGAGAAGGGTGGAAAGGGGGCAGGTCAGTATATAAGTCAATTAAGTTTTCCTCCGCTTTCCCTTCACCCAAATCCCTTCTCAGCTCACTTTCAGCCACGGTGCATGGGGCGGAGCTCCTCTCCGCGCTCACTCTGTCCACGGCTTTCTCCCTAGTGGCGGGCATTGTAGCCGGCTCTCGCACCTGGTCTGACGTCATCAGCAGCACCGGCACTGCGGCGATCCTCAGCTCTGTCGCTCCTTGCGGCAATGGCTCGTCGGTTGCGGTGGGCTCGGGCTCTCCGTCATCGGTGGACTCGGGCTTAAGCTCTGCGCAGCGGGGAGATGGTGGGCCGGGTACTGGGTCTGGCTGTGTTCTGGATCGGGGGTAGACGCTCTCCAGACACCAGATGATTGCCTCCCTCCAGCACAATCCGGTGGTGTCTGGGAGGTTGACAGGGCGGTAGTAGTTGGCCCCAATCCAGAACAGAGAGTTCAGTGCAGCATCGTCGAACACCGTTGAAATGGCGAGCTGTCTGAACTCCACAGCATACTCCAAGAGGGAAAGGAAAATGGAGGTAAACTTTACAGCGAGGGAATCCATGGGGCACACGAGGAAAACAGAAAACAAACACTGAAAAAACGCAAAAAATAAACGGAAGGGAACAACACAAATAAACGACTTAGTCTGTGCTTTGTTTTGTCACAACTGCTACTGTGGAGGAACGAAGGAGTGTGGAGACGAAAGTGTTGAAGGCCTTTAATAGTCCAAACTGGGGGAAAACACAGGGTAGCCAGGAGACGCTAGACACAGGAAACACTGGGCTTAAGTACACGACTAAACGAGGGGATGACGAGACACACCTGGACTCAATGAAACACAATAGGAACAGGAACAGGAAGGAAACCAAATATGGGCATGTCACACACGAGGGAAAACTAGGTCATGGAAGGCACATGGGGAGAAAAACACAACACAGACAGTCTATATTTCTGACACATGGTCACTACTTGGCAATGCACTCTTTGGCAAGTATCACAGCCTGTGAAACGGTACAGTTTACAGCTATTTGAGTAATAGAGTATTCAAAATGTAATATGTAAAATGTCAGTAAAATTAATAATATTAATTTTAGCCTACTTGACCTCTCACAACATCCTGGCTCAAACAGTACAACAAAATTAATCTTAAGATATTATGTCCTAGCCCATCTGATTTCAATATCCTAAAAGAAACTATCAAATCCAATCGAAGGTTTTAGAGAAGGTGGCTTTTAATCAGTTACATACTTTTTTGCTACAAAATGACATTTTTGAAAATTTTCAGTCAGGCTTTAGGGCTTACCATAGTACTAAGTCGGCATTGATCAAGGTTTTAAACGATTTTTTGACTGCAGTTGACTCAGGGTCCTCAGCAGTTCTTGTTTTATTAGATCTTAGCGCTGCATTCGATACTATTGACCATGAGATTTTACTCTCATGGCTTGAGAAGGTGGTGGGAATCCATGGTATAGCGCTTACATGGTTTAAATCCTTTCTTTCAAACAGATCTTTTTCTGTAAATGTTGGTCAAGATTATTCACAACCTGTTTCTTTACTTAGTGGGGTTCCACAGGGGTCAAGCATGGAATCTCGTTTCACATCTATGCAGATGACATGCAAGTGTATCTTCCTCTGCAAAATAATTGATCTGATTTGGGCAGTTTAGCCCCTTTTTGTAAGTCAGTAGTGCGAAATTTAGGAGTTCTTTTTGATAGTGATCTCAAGTTTGAAAAACTGATTTATTCTGTGGTTAGGTCCGGTTTTTATCACTTGAGATTAATAGCCAAGGTGAAACTTTTTGTCCATACGTGATTTGTAAAAAAGTCATTCATGCCTTTGAATTCACAAGGTTAGATTACTGCAACTCATTATATGTTGGCATTAATAAATCATTGCTTAACCGCTTACAACTGGTCCAAAATGCTGCAGCGAGGCTTTTGACAGGTTCTCGTAAGAGAGATCATATTACTCCTGTTCTGAGTTCTTTACAATGGTAACCAATCCCTTATAGAATTAATTTTAAAATTTAGTTTTTTGTCTATAAATCATTGCATAGTGGGGCTTCTTTGTACTTACTGGAACTGATTGAGAAATATGAGCTAAAATGGTCTCTAAGGTCAGCTGACCAGCTGGCTTTGATGATTCCTAGAACTAAACGGCGAAGTGGAGATCGAGCTTTTGTAGCGATAACTCCGAAGCTCTGGAATGAATTACCGTTTTCTCTCAGATCAGCTCCCACATTAAGTGTTTTTAAACACAAGCTTAAGGAATATTTCGTTGCATTAGCATTTAATGGGGTATAGACATTTCTCTGTATATTGAAATTGTGTCATTTTATTGTGGTTTTACAGCACTTTGGTCAATGGATGGTTGTGTGAAAGTGCTCAATAAATAAATAAAAGAAGAAAAGAAACCATATATTTACACATCTAAATATAACATTAAATTACTTACATGGCACAGGTGAACTCTTCAAATGATCTTGACAAATCTGACAAAAAAAGAAAAAGAAAAAGCAATCACAAAAAGATTAAAAGAATAGCAGGAAGGCACATTACACAATTCACAAATGTTGTTTAATTAAATAATTAAATTTCACTAACCAACTAAAAAATACATTACTTTTAAAAACAGAATGGATGATGCTGTAAGATAAATAAATAAATACATACATACATAAAAACTGCTGCATATATTTAATGTACCTAAATACAAATATTGAGAATGTATTTGACAGTCAGCTGAAAAAAACAAAAACAAACAAAGCCAAAGACACTCAGTGCTGTGGAGCCTTTGGGGTGTAGCAGCTACTGACACAAAAACAAAGGGGAGAAAAAGAAAAAGCATCACTGAATACGAGTCAGATAATACATATATCTGTACAAATTGAAATGTACTGATTTTTAATCAATGATTATTGACTGATCAGTGTGTAATATGTAAAATCTAATTAAAATTAGGGTGTGTACCCATTAAGCCCATTTACCCTTAAACCCACTTTCAACTTTGACATCAAATTTAAAAAAAGAAAAAAAAAAAGAAGAGAAAATCATATTTTATGCTGATCATTATTTTAACCAATCCAGTAATTTGTTAATTTCAAGACATTTTTATTGCTTACCAATCACATTTGGTAATTCTGAGTTAGCCCCACCCATTTCTGCAGTGTTCAGCCATTTCTTTGATAAGTACAATAATATTATGTAAAATATGAGATAAATGTATTGTTTTTTTTTGTGTATGAACAAATAGTACTTTATCATTTTATATAATTTTCCTTTAAATGTAAAGATGAGTTTTATAAGCTTGCACACAAATCTCAAGGTCAAAACTGAAAGATTAGCCTTACTGAAAGATAGACTGCCAACAAATTAAGCAAGTGAACCACAAAACACTAAGTGTTTTTTTTTATTAATTTTATATTAATTTACAAATAAATGCATCATAAATTGTTATGAAGAGCATATTATTTCAATAAATTAACTATTTTTTTAAAGATGGGCTTTAGAGGTCTGCATTCCTGCGGCTCTCCCGCGGGAACTGCGGGACCCGACCAGATTTTTTGCGCCTCGGGATTAAATTCCTGAATAAAATGCGGTAGCGGTCGGTAACTCTGGTGTAATTTGAACGGGAACGGGTGGTCTAACAATATCCTGTTCCCGACGCCCATTCAGAACAGCATATCTGCGCTTTATTCTTATTCTCCACCGGTACAGCCTGCACTGGGACTGTTATGCACGTGCTGCACGCATGCTTTCTGCGTCACACATTATTTTCGGGGTCTGCAGCATGTGCATAACAATGCTCAGAGCAGGCTGTACCGGTGGTAAATATACGGCCCTCAGACAGAACAGGCAGGTTATCGATGAGTGACAGAGCAGAAAAAGGATGGAACAAAGTGTGGATGCCCTGTCCTTGAAGGACGTTCAACTGGTTTTGCTTAGCCTATAATTTTAAATGGCAGATGTCGTATTTATTTATTTTTCTCTGCGACACTTTTCCTACTGTGTCAACAGAAAAATGTCGGTAACACTTTATAATAACTTTCATTAATAAATCATTAACAAACATTATGTAATGCTTAACGGATCATTAGTTCATATATATTCACATATCTAGAAACGTGAAATAATGTGCTTGTTAATGTTTACTAATAAATGTATTAAACATTACCTAATAATTAACATTCCATGTAAATTAAAATGCTTACAAATGTCATTAAACTTCTAATTCATATGATCATGCACATCTTGAAAATCTACAAATGATTTTAACAGATGTTATACAATGATTAAAAGCTTTTGTTAATGCACAACACTTTTGCTGCTGTTGAGGTGTGATATGGGTAAGGTTAGGGACAGGTTTGGTGTATGGGTTGGTTTAAGGGGTCAACAGTGTACGGGGTCAATTTGATTGCTGTAAGGGAACACGTTTCAATCTGTTTATATTGCATTGTTCTGATAAATAATAAATTCTTTTCTTGATTTTTTAAATTTGTTATTGTTTTTTATCCCCCTCCTGTTGATGTATGATTCAAGGAATATTCTGTTT
>NW_015645541.1:92127-95554 GCF_001515625.1 Sinocyclocheilus rhinocerous
TTGTTAATGTTTACTAATAAATGTATTAAACATTACCTAATAATTAACATTCCATGTAAATTAAAATGCTTACAAATGTCATTAAACTTCTAATTCATATGATCATGTACATCTTGAAAATCTACAAATGATTTTAACAAATGTTATACAATGATTAAAAGCTTTTGTTAATGCACAACACTTTTGCTGCTGTTGAGGTGTGATATGGGTAAGGTTAGGGACAGGTTTGGTGTATGGGTTGGTTTAAGGGGTCAACAGTGTACGGGGTCAATTTGATTGCTGTAAGGGAACACGTTTCAATCTGTTTATATTGCATTGTTCTGATAAATAATAAATTCTTTTCTTGATTTTTTAAATTTGTTATTGTTTTTTATCCCCCTCCTGTTGATGTATGATTCAATGAATATTCTGTTTAACGATTCACAATAGTATAATAATATAAGTGTTGAGGCAATAAAAACATGTTTGCACCCAAATTACAATGTGTGTAATGTCTTTACCTGTCTAACTAAACTTAACTAACCACCCGTTACATAAACTTTGTTACAGTAGCTAAAAGTCCAGTGCCAATAAAGATACAAAAAAAATAGTAAATGTTTATAAACATTTACAAATGATGAATAGTCTCAACTTTAGATTGGGTACTGCAAAAACATGAACAAATGATTAAGAAATGATTTGTAAATATGTGAATATAGGGTAAATTCTGGTCATTTTGGACACTTTTTTTGTCATCAAAATGACTGCTCATGAAGGTACTAATGATTAGTAAATGTTTATAAACATTTACAATTGATGAATAGTTTCCACTTTAAATTGGGTACTGCAAAACATTAATAAATAATTAATAAATGATTTAAGATGTGCAAATAATAGAAGTCTACACAACAAACAAAGACCAAATATATGACCTTTACAGACTGTGATTATGAGTTAAGGAATATATTAACATGAATAGTTTGTGAAGTGCTTAAAATTAATAATTAAGCTATATTTTCACAACATTTGTAAATGTAAAAATGAGCATTAGCTAATATGTGAACTAAAGTTTAATGGCACTTGTAAGCATTCAACAGTACATTAACAAATACATTTGAAATCATTGTGTAATTTCTATTAAAATCATTTGTTGGTTTTTAAAACACATTGAATGTTTAATGGCATTTGTAACCATTAACTAATGATCAGTTAAGCATTATATAATGTTAATAATTATTTATTAATGAAGCTTTTAATCCTTGTAAACCATCTGTCTGTCAGGATCATGGACCTGTTTTGTTGTGTTTTACCCGTCTTTGTTCCTGGTTTTCCTTATATGGTCTTTTTCCTGTCCTCGTTTAGTTTAATTATTATTCCTGGCACCTGTGTTTGTTAATTATCCCCAGTATTTAAGTTCTTGCCTTTGTGTTTGTCTGTCTTTGTCGGTTCTACTCATTATGTTTGTGTGTTTCCTGCCATTTCCAGTGTGTATGTACCCTGTGATCCGTGGATTAAAGACTGTTTTCGTTTATTCGTGCCTCCTGCGTGCTTCCTAAACAGCGAACCGTGACACTGTCAAGATCATTTGAAGATCTTTTTTTTTAAATGCATGATCATATGAATTGAAAGTTTAATGACATTTGTAAGCATTTCAATTTACATTAAATAATGATCTGTTAATCATTTGGTGTAACGGACGGAACACGAGGTATGCAAATACATATGTTGACAGGCAGTTAGGAAAGCTAATTAAAACGCTCGGACCGAGCGTTTTGATTGGACGAACATTTCTTGGTCCTACACCTTCCACAGAATATATAAATACAGATAAATACATTTAGACCACTTAACTTAATGATTGCTATCGGGATGTGAAGAGACTTTCAACCAGCATAACAAAAAATGTTTCTGAAGACAATCACCTATTATACCTTTAAGTTCCATGCATGTTTTTGAAAACACATCTTACATTTTTAAAGGAAAACATTGTCTGTTTTCACCATTACTCACTGTGGTACCATTTAAGCCCACTTTATGTTTTTCAATGAGGAATCCCTCTAATTACAAATATTGATACATTTTCTGAGTGAAAGTGTTTAATAACAGTTCTTTGTGTGCTTTTACCTTACTAACCTTTTACCTTAACTTACTTATTACAAAGAGGCCTACAAATTACACACTGTTTAGCACCATTATATAATAGATGTTTGCTAATGTGTATCATTTGTTTTCAGCGAGAAAATGACAAAAAAAAAAAGAGGAAAAAAAAATACCTGTCCAAAAATCATAGAGGCATGTCGCCTTTATCATGAGGGCACAGTAAAAAAAACTTGTCTATACCAGCAAAACAGTTTGGAGTAGACAGAAAGTCTTTGAGGGAAAAAGTGAAGGCCAAGATCAGAGTTAATGCTTATCAGGTTGAATAATATTGGTACAGGTGATGAGCGTTATATAGCAAACATTAGTAAAATTACATTTCTTTTTAAACACGTCACTCTCACTAAATAAATATATTGCTGTTTTATTTCTTTAAACTCAATAAATTTTAATATTCTGTGAATAAATCATGATGTGGGCTTATTTGGAACACACGCGGGCTTAAATGGTGCCAAAGTACCAATTAAGCCTATTATTCATAAAATATTTTAGTTTTATATTCTAAAATGTACATCAACTAATTAATACATTTTCAAACAAGAGATAAATATTGCATTTTAACAAATGATTTTTCTTATGAACAATGTCAATATCTATGAAAAACACCTAAACTTAGATTTTGGTGGGCTTAATGGGTACATTTTTAAGCTAATAATAATAATTTTGACCCTTTACTTGACCACTTACAACAACCCAACTCAAACAGTACAACAAAATTAATCTTAAGATATTATGTCCTAGCCCATCTGATTACAATATCCTAAAATAAATATATTTTACACATCTAATCTATAGCAAAATATAACATTCAATTACTTATATGGCACAAATAAACTCTTCTCAGATGATCTTGACAAATCTGACAAAAAATATAAAAAGGCAATCACAAAAAGATGAAAAGAAGTATAGCAGGAAGGCCTACACTATTCACATAAAATGTTGTGTAATTAAATAACTAAATTTCACTAACCAACTACCAAATACATTACTTTTAAAACAGATCAGATGATGCTAGACTGTAAAATAAATAAATAAAAAAACTGCTGCATTACATATATTTAATGAACCTACACTCTAAAAAGTCCTGGGTTATTTTTTTTAACCCAAATGCTGGGTTGAGCCTTTTGGGTAATTTTTTGGGGTTATTTTTTCAGTGTTTGGGTAGTTTTTGTGTTACCCAGCTCCTGGGTCAAATGTAACAACCCAGTGTTTGGGTTGTTTTGCAGCTCATGGGTCAGAAATAACAACCCAATGTTTGGGTAGTTTTTGTGTTACTCAGATCCTGGGTCAG
>NW_015645541.1:95577-103610 GCF_001515625.1 Sinocyclocheilus rhinocerous
AGGTTACGCATGTAACCATGGTTCCCTGAGAATAGGGAACGAGACGCTGCTTCCTCTAGAGGGCGCTAGGGGAATGCCTCCAGCGTGACCAGTGTCTGAAGCATGAATGAAAAAACGACAATGAACTTGACATTGGCAGGCGGAATATCCATGCCCCCGCGAAATCGCTGTGGCCAAACCCAGAGCTACAAAGCTCTACAGGCAGGCCCAAAGCTCGCCTCGTAGACTAGCTCACCCGCCAAAGTACGGAACTCTAAGAGTGGAGGTCTCAGCATAACGACTCTCTAAAGTGAGAGTGGTGGAAAAAGAATAACAGAGACTGGTCGATTACACGTGAATTACTTCTATTTAATGTTGAATTTTTCTTCTAATGTTTGTTAAACGAGTTTAAATATAGGCAATATGTATAGCCTGTTAAAAACGATATAAACAATGCTTTAAATGATAAATAAAGGAAAATAAAGGAAGTTATCATGCAAACCAGTGGTTGTGTGGAGTATTTTAGAAAGGTTTAGAGAATTTAAGTTAATCTGTAAACATTATTTAATGTATGAAGTAAAAAAATAAGCTAGTAATATAGTAAAAATGAATAAACCCATTAGCTGGGTTAAATCAACACATTATGCTGGGTTAAATAAACAACCCAATTTGCTGGGTAAATTTAACCCAAGATGGGTTCTGTCCTATATTTACCCAGCCCTTGGGTTAATAACAACCCAAATTGGGTTGTTTTTAACTCAGTGTTTTTTAGAGTGTAAATAATAATAATAAAATAAAAAAAACATTGAGAAAGTGTTTGACAGTCAGCTTAAAAATATATATACTTACAAAGCCAAAGACGCTCAGTGCTGTGTAGCCTTTGGGGTGACACAAAAACAAAGGGAAGAAAAAGAAAAAAAGCATCACTCAATATGAGTCCGATAATACATATATCTGTACAAACTGAACATGGCAAATCAAAGATGCAGGATGACTGCTAGACTGATCACTTACAACAATCAGATGACAATCTGAAAAAGAAAGAAAGAAAAAAGAATAAATAGTTTAATTTTTGAAAATAATTGTAATTTCAGGCCTACTTGAAAATGACTTTTTTTCTTCCCTGGTCTATACACAGACCTAAATGTTTTACTTTTATTGTAATTCTTTGTTATTAAAAAGCAGAATTATTATTATTATTTATTTATTTACTATATATATATATATATGTATATATATATATACAGTGGGTACGGAAAGTATTCAGACCCCCTTAAATTTTTCACTCTTTGTTATATTGCAGCCATTTGCTAAAATCATGACTAGGGCTCCGTAAAGTAGCTATCTGGGGAAAGATAATCGCTGAAACAATACTCGGCAGAGGGAAGGGAACAGAGTGAGTGTTAAATAGTGAGGAAGTGATATGAAACAGCTGGGTGCAATCAGTGTAAACAGGTGTGTGCAATTCGTGCTGAGTGCAATCAGTGCAATGCATGATGGGAAATGTAGTCCGGGGTGATGTGCAACAGTGTGTAGTGCGAGAGTCAATGAAATGGAAAGTTCATGGACCGGATTCGTGACACACACACAGTCAGAAAGTGTCATGTAATTTAAATGAAGGGAAATTTTTTTTAATTATAAGTCCATTTGAGGTCAGCCTAAAAATGAATAGAAATATTAATTAAAATAGTAATGCAATTAAATAAATAACATTTGAAAAAAAGCTTGACAACTCTAAAACATTTTGTTTAAAAAAAATAATCTTGCAATTTTGTAATTCAGCCTAATTAATTGATTGTGTGTGTACATGTTTAACCTCCATTGTGGGGACCAAATATTCACACAATGAGTTGGCATTTTTGGTACTGACACTTATGACCCATAGTTGTGCTGAATGTGGCTAAATGTGCCGTTTCTCAACCAGAATCGGGCCAGATCCGCAGATCCAAAGCCTAGCCAAATCTGGCAAGCATTACTGGGCCAGAGCTGGCTCACTTCTGGCGAGCCGCTGCCAGCACACAGCCGAGTGCGCTGGCTACCTGGGGTAATGTTTAGCGCGGGCAGAGAAGAACACACGGACTAAAGTGCTGTCTGTTTAGCTCGCCATATAAAGGTGATTGTGCACTGTTTTTACAAACAACAGTAAATAAGACGGAACGTGTTCCAAAAATGCGTTCAACGCAGCGTGAGTTACTGAAGGGGAACTGAAGCTACAGCCTGTAGCAGTTAGTAGCAGTTGGAGCGAAAATTAAATACAGCTTTATTTATTCCAAAACAGAAGTCATTTAAAATGTTATTTGTAGCCTATATTTTAATTTTAATTTCATCATTCTACAGTAAATTTAGCTTATTCAAGGCACTGTGAGAGTGAAGCAGCTTGATATCAGTGACGAATATTCCACACTGGACACCACCAGTCTTCTCTGCCATGAGACGGATCCAGTGGCTAGGATGATACTGGCAGGTGATGAAGTCCATAGTTTGGTTGGAAATAACATAAAAGTCACACTGGGAATAAAAGATGTGTATTGTATGTGTAAAAACAGAGCTGTTGGCAAAATTTCATCTGTAAGTCAAGCAGCAAATTGTGCCCTACCTACAACCTTTAGAATGTGAAAATGTTTGTTTGTTTTTTTCTTAGATCATGCCAACATTTTAACAAAGTGGGTGGAATTTTTAGACCATGCAAATTTATTTTATTGTCTTTGAGATTTTGTATAGCAGCAGGGCTGCCAGATCCTATTCCTGGAGTTCTAACTTCTTATAGAGTTCAGTTCCAACCATGCTTGAACACACGTGCCAAGCATTCCTGAATATCTTAATTAACTGGATCAGTTGTATTTGTTTAGGGGTGAAACTGTTTCTTCTTTTTCTTCTTCTTCTTCTTTTAAGGCACTGTAGATCTCCAGGGACAGGACTGGGCACTTCTGCAGTGTAGAGTACCATTGTTTGAAAATTTCCTTTAGATGTATATTAAGTCCCTTTATCATAAAACCACATATTATATAGTAACAACAACGCTAATAATAATAAATATAAATCTATATTTTAAGAAAAAACATATATAAAAATGCTTTTAAATGTTTCCAAAAGAATTCTTATTCTACAAAAAAGTAAATAAAATGACACTTAAGTGCTAAAGCCATTTTATTTTACTATAGGCTATCATTTATTTCAGTGCAATACCCAATGTGCCTTCATAGGTTTCAGTTCGATTTGACATGTGGCTGCAGCACAAAGCCACGGGCGGACGTTGCCTTTCACTTCAATCCCCGCTTCAGCAGCTCTCCACAGATCGTGTGCAACTCATTACAACATGAAAACTGGGGAAGAGAGGAAAATATTGACCTTATGCCTTTTAAACAAGGAGCAACTTTTGAGACCATAATCTTGGTTCTTTGTGATGTTTTCAAAGTGAGTGTAAAGCATCACATCACAGGTAGCAACAAACCTGGTTAACAGCCCTCGGCCTGTCTGGTTTAAAGCATTTTAACCCACATATTAATAGTAGTAGTAGTTGTTGTACTTTTAGAGAAAAAGTTTTGATTTGTCAAGTGACAGGAATTTGACTCATTTACTTTTGTAGGTAGCAGTTAATGGTGTTCACATTTTGGAGTTCAAACACAGAATTCCTCTTGAGATGGTCAACACATTTTCAGTCTCTGGAAAAGTAGAACTGCATGCCATTGGCTTTATCCCTGACTCAGTAAGTGACATACACTACTAGTTGGTATGTATTGTTAGTATAATAGTCATCACCTGTGAAATAGCACAAATCAAGTATGGGAATGATGTAGAGACCAAAATTATATACAGTATATATATATATATATATATATATATATACACACGTGGACAAAATTGTTGGTACCCTTCCATTAAAGAAAGAAAAACCATGGTCACTGAAATAACATGAAACTGACAATAGAAATAATAAATACAAATTTACTGAAAATTTACTAATGAAAATCAGACATTGCTTTTGAATTGTGGTTCAACAGAAGCATAAACAAAATGAAACTGGCCTGGACAGATATGATAGTACCGTTAACTTAATATTTTGTTGCACAACCTTTTGAGGCAATCACTGCAATCAAGTGATTTCTTTAACTCTTTTGTGTCATTCCCATAGGAAAGAAAAATCAAAAGTGAGATCTCTTTAACATCTCAAATATTTCTCCTAGACAGAAATTAGGTTACTTTAAGATCGAATGGAGATTTTTGCTTGAGTCTCCTTCTTCTCAAACTTGTCTCCTGAGACAAAAACTCTAACACTCTCAAAATGGTCTCCTTTGAAGCTTTAAAAGAGATCTCAACAACATCCCACATTGTGCACAGATATTTCTCTTTAGCTAGAGACTCTGGCGGTCTCACATTTGTCTCCTCCAAAGTTTCAAACAAGATCTCAAACGCGTCACACACTGTGCTCGGATATTTCTCCTAGTCTAAAGACTTTGTTGCTCTCATATTTGTCTCCTTTAAAGTTTCAGAAGAGATCTCAACAACATCACACACTGTGCTCAGATTTTTCTCCTTAGCAACAGACACTCTCACATTTGTCTCTTTTGAAGCTTTATAATAGATCTCAACAACATCACACACTGTGCTCAAATATTTATCCTTAGCTAGAGACTCTGGTGGTCTCACATTTTTGTCCTCCAAAGTTAGGCACATAATTTGTTGTTGGAAATAGTGGATGCCTTAATCAAAACTGATCTACAGAAAATGTAACCATGGAACTTTCTTTGCTGAAAGGCACATAAATGGCTGATGACTCAGTCTTGATTATTAATTAACTAATATGATTATTAATACATATTATATGGTAGAAATGTTTGAGCTCATATTGAGGCATTTGACTTGGTGCACACTTTGTAAAGTTATTGAGATCACTTCTGAAATTTAGAGGAGACAAATGTGAGAACTCTCGAGTCTTTAGCTAAGGAGAAATATCTGAGCACAGTGAACAATAGAGCTAATGTACATTATGCATAAGTCATTTCTGTCTAGGAGAAATATTTGAGATGTTAAAGAGATCTCACTTTATTTTATTTTTCTTCCCTATGGTTAGCTTCAATGTCATGTGTCCACACCAATCAAAGACAATACATGCATTGTCATATTTGAAGTTGTTTTATGTAGACAGTGTTTTATTGCACAATGATTTAACAGAGGAAACCATAACCTATATTTACATAAATGCAAAAATGGGCTGTACACGACAAAATTGTAATGCTAAACATTACAAGATACATTTAAACATTTAAACTAGTAACCCTTGATATTCTGAAATGTTTATTGCTATTTAAATGATAGTTTTAGTATTTACAATATTAGTAAAAGTACAACGTTTCTTCTAAAATAAAACTGAAGACATCTTAAGACAAAGCTGATATCTCAATGAGACATATAAGAGAATTACCCCTTAGTATCCTGAGCGTAGAGCAACCTCTGTCAGAGCCATAACCTTGTGGGCAGCACAACGACATGAAGGCACATCTGCACCTCAGACAGCATGGGTTTGAATCCCAGCTAAAGGTAATTTTCCTGCTCCTGTTCACTTCTCACCTGTCCAATTGTTTCCTGTCTCTACTCCTACTGTCCTGACCATTAAAGGTGAAAAACCCCATTGCAATGAAAAAACATATAGACACTCATTTGTGTCTACTTCTATTTCTCCTAAGGAATTTTAGGAGAAACATCTGAAATGCTGTTGATACTAAAATGAGAGATATTTGAGAATCTCATCTAAATCTCCTGAGCTTAGGAAGAGCAACCACTGAGCAATAAATTTTTCCTATGGGTGTTCAGTGTGGTGCACACCATAATACCAAACAGCACAGTGACTACTTTTCACCCTTTAAATAGGCAGACTGACTGATCACAAGTTTGAAGACACTTGTGATGCTAATTACAGGACACAGTTTAACATGTCCCTATGGTCAAATAATTTTTTTATCTTTTCTAGGGGTACCATCATTTTTGTCCAGACCAGTAAAAAAAAAAAAAAACTTTTCCACAATAGCCACACTTTGCCTATAGCTCTGCACACACTGACCAACTTTAAAGAGTATTATATCTATACACATTTTTATATTCGTCTACATAATTTTCAAGTATATTTTAAGATTATGAAAACTGTTAATTCAGTCAAGTGTGTCCAAGCTTCTCACTGGTATATAGCTAGTTCATTTTTTATGATATTTAAAAGTGTAAATAATATGCTTTTCACCTTTATTTCAACAATAACATATTTTCTTCTTTTGCACAGGCAGTATTTTCAAAATCTGGTGACCTAGTAAGTTCAGCATCCCTTCAGCTGAGATCAACAAAATAATTTGCATAATTTATTTTTTCATATTAATATAATGAAAACATGACTCACTACATATGCTGTGTCATTTTGCAGAGCATACCCTACAAGGGCAGTTTACTTAGAGGACTCATTCCAGGGCAGCATATTACAATCAAAGGGCACATCAGCTTATTTCCTCACAGGTAGTTACAAAGCTTATATTTTGTACAGTTTTGCCCTTTAATTGACACCTTTAATTATGTTGTTTTGTCTCTTTTTAAGTTTCACTGTTAACCTGAGGTGTAGCCAATCAAGCAACATTGCCCTGCACCTGAACTCGCACATCAAATCTGGCATGCTTATCAGGAACTCTCTTCTCTGCCAATCATGGGGCCCAGAAGAACGTGAACTGCAATACTTTCCTTTTTCAGCTGGAAACTACTTTGAGGTACCTCTACCCTATGCCACCAGACTATGCAGACCTATGTCATTGCAAGAGCGATGTTTTAGATAACCATGGGGAACTGTTTTGAGGGTAAAGAAAAAGTGAAAGTGAAAAAAGTGAGTGAAGTGATGTGTGGCCAAGTATGGTGACCCATACTCGGAATTTGTGCTCTGCATTTAACACATCCAAGTGCACACACACAGTAGTGAACACACACACACACACACACCATGAACATGTGTTCACACCATGAAGTATGATACAGTTAGGTCCATAGATATTTGGACACAGGCACATTTTTTATTATTTAAGCTGTTGACCGAAACATATTAAAGTTACAGTTATATAATGAATATGGACTTAAAGTGCACACTCTGAGCTTTCATTTGAGGTTCCTCTCATCAAAATTGGAGGAAAGTTTAAGGAATTACAGCTCTTTAATACGTATGCACCTCCCCCTTTTTCAAGGGACCATAAGTAATTGGACAATTGACTTAAAAGCTGTTTCATGGACAGGCGTGGGCTATTCCTTCATTATTTCTACATCCATTGAGCAGGTAAAAGTTCTGGAGTTGATTCTAAGTGTGCCATTTGCATTTGGAAGCTGTTGTTGTGAACCCACATCATGTGGTCAAAGGAGCTCTCCATGGAAGTTAAACAGACAATTGTTTGGCTTCAAAATCAAAACAAATCCATCAGAGAGATAGCAGGAACATTAGGAGTGGTCAAATCAACAGTTTGGTACATTCTGAGAAAAAAACAACACACTGGTGAGCTCAGCAACATAAAAAGGCCTGGACGTCCACGGAGAACAACAGTGGTTGATAATCGGATGATCCTCTCCATGGTAAAGAAAAAACATTTCACATCATCCAGCCAAATGAAGAACACTCTCCAGGAGGTAGGCGTGACACTGTTAAAGTCTACAATCAAGAGAAGACTTCACAAGAGCAAATACAGAAGGTTTACCACAAGGTGCAAACAAGGCCAGATTAGACTTTGCCAAAAAACATCTAAAAAAGCCAGACCACTTCTGGAAAAGCATTCTTTGGGTGGCTGAAATTAAGATCAACCTGTACCAGAATGATGGGAAGAAATAAGTATGGAGAAGGCTTGGAACAGCTCATGATCCAAAGCATACAACATCATCTGTGAAACATGGTGGAGCAGTGTGATGGCATGAGCATGCATGATGTCCAGTGGCACTGGGTTACTGGTGTTTATTGATGACGTGACAGAAGACAGAAGCAGCCAGAAGAATTCTGAAGTGTATAAGGATATACTCTCTGCCCAGATTCAGTCAAATGGAGCAAA
>NW_015645541.1:112773-120027 GCF_001515625.1 Sinocyclocheilus rhinocerous
CATTCTGAGAAAAAAACAACACACTGGTGAGCTCAGCAACATAAAAAGGCCTGGACGTCCACGGAGAACAACAGTGGTTGATAATCGGATGATCCTCTCCATGGTAAAGAAAAAACATTTCACATCATCCAGCCAAATGAAGAACACTCTCCAGGAGGTAGGCGTGACACTGTTAAAGTCTACAATCAAGAGAAGACTTCACAAGAGCAAATACAGAAGGTTTACCACAAGGTGCAAACAAGGCCAGATTTGACTTTGCCAAAAAAACATCTAAAAAAGCCAGATCACTTCTGGAAAAGCATTCTTTGGACGGCTGAAATTAAGACCAACCTCTACCAGAATGATGGGAAGAAAAAAAGTATGGAGAAGGCTTGGAACAGCTCATGATCCAAAGCATACAACTTCATCTGTGAAACATGGTGGAGCAGTGTGATGGCATGAGCATGCATGGCTTCCAATGGCACTGGGTTACTGGTGTTTATTGGTGACATGACAGAAGACAGAAGCAGCTGGATGAATTCTGAAGTGTATAGGGATATACTTTTGGAAGCTGTTGCTATGAACCCAGCTCAACAACATAAAAAGACCTGGACGTCCATGGAGGACAACAGTGGTGGATGATTGGAGAATCCTCTCCATGGTAAAGAAAAACCCTTTTACAACATCCAGCCAAGTGAAGAAGACTCTCCAGGAGGTAGATGTGTCACGGTCAAAGTCTACAACCAAGAGAAGACTTCACAAGAACAAATACAGAGGGTTCACCACAAGGTGCAAACAAGGCCAGATTTGACTTTGCCAAAAAAACATCTAAAAAAGCCAGATCACTTCTGGAAAAGCATTCTTTGGACGGCTGAAATTAAGACCAACCTCTACCAGAATGATGGGAAGAAAAAAAGTATGGAGAAGGCTTGGAACAGCTCATGATCCAAAGCATACAACTTCATCTGTGAAACATGGTGGAGCAGTGTGATGGCATGAGCATGCATGGCTTCCAATGGCACTGGGTTACTGGTGTTTATTGGTGACATGACAGAAGACAGAAGCAGCTGGATGAATTCTGAAGTGTATAGGGATATACTGTCTGTCCAGATTCAGCACATTTCACTTGTTAAAGACAAAACTAAAGGCAGAAAGACCCACAAACAAACAACAACAGAAGTCAGCTGCAGTAAAGGCCTGGCAAAGCATCACAAAGGAGAAAATCCAATCTTTGGTGATGTCCCTGAGTTCCAGGCTTAAGGCAGTCAATGCCTGCAAAGGATTCTGAACAAAATATTATATGGACCTATATAAGTGTCCAAATATATATGGACCTAACTGTGTGTGTATATATATATATTTTGTGTTTTGGGTAATATTTGTGCAGAAATATAGAAAATTCTAAAGGGTTCACAAACTTTCAAGCAGCACTGTGTGTGTGTGTGTGTGTGTGTGTATGTGTAGCCTATATAATAAACCTCCAGTACTAATTTGAAAATGTCACTGTAGAGTAGTAACGAAGGAACGTTGTGTTGCTTCATTAAAAGCTTATTGTATTACTGTACTAAAAGCCAGAGATGGGCACTTGAGTTAGTGACTCGGACTCGAGTGTTATAGACTTAAGACTTGACTTCAGACTCGACCTGAAATGACGTCAAACAGTGCTCACATAACAAGCACTCAGGGTCGTTTATGGTAAATCCTCTAGTATTTTTATCTAAAGCCAAACGCGCTTTATTCAAGCCCTTTCAGCCCCGTGCACTTTCTCTCTTTCTCTCCGGATGCGTGCCAGTCTCCTGAAATTTTATCCTACCCGTCAGATTGTCCTACCAGGGTTTACTGCGCATGCGCACATCAATATTGTGTCCTTTTTCTCATGCTGAACAACAATATTTAATATTTCTGCATTACTGTAGGGGTAGATTTAGGGTTGGGGTAGGTGTAGACGTTAATAGACCATAATTTTACAGGCAGCATTTTTCGTTGTCAAATTGTACTACCCACTGTTTTAATGGAAGGTAGCAAAATCTGACAGGGTAGCACAAACCGACAGAACAGCGGCTGTTCTGTAAGTAAGTTTTTTATATTAAAGGATTTGCCACTGATGATTCAAACGTGAGTTTTGAGCAGTGTAGAGTAGCATAGTTATTTTTCTTACTATCTATTTATCTATCTATAACCTATGTCTCTGCCTGTTCAAACCAGATGTGACCAGACGTTTCTGATCTATACTACGGCGTGACCATCGACCCCAGGGAGTTAATCTGTAGGCTAAGAACATTTCAAACGAATCTTGTAATTATAATTGGGAAAATTGTTGTTCGAGGGCTAGGAAAGAACTTAAACTTTAAAACTGCTAGTTAACTTTATTTTCTGCTCAAGATGAGAATGTTTTGATTATTGTAGCTACATTGTTTTTAGTAGATACTGCTTAAAATATTAAAATAGTATAGATTTCAGGAGGAAACTCTGAACAGAAACAGTATTTTTTTTCTATCACATGGCCTCGCATGTATCTAAATGTAAAAATACAATAGGTCTACATGTAAAAAAGTTTTTTTGTTGTTGTTAGTTTTTTTTGTCCAGACCTCTGCTTGGAAGAAAATATAAAGGCAGCACCTCTTTAATTGAATACCCCTGACTTTTATTATAAAGAAATACTTTATTTGTATGTTTTTGTAATATCTGTCTCACATATTTCCTTATGTGTCATGGTAGATCGGACTCTTAATGATGTTTTATTAACAAGGTTCGTGAGGAGCACGATCAGATAATCAACCAATTTGGCACAGGTGTAGCTCGTTTAGCTAACCATCCTAACTAGCACAATACATATATATGTATGCAGCCTACCTACCTCTGTCCTACGACAGTTTTCCGGTGTTGTGCCAAATTCTAACCCCCGGCAGATTATTACCCCCCTAGTATTGGTAGGTTTAGGGTTAGGTGTGGGGGAGGGGTTAGGATCAGGCAATCAGATAGTGATTTCAACCAGAGGGGTAATAATTTGGCAGGGGGGCGAAAATGGGCACAACACTGGCATTCGGTTTTGCTCCTTTGGCCATTATATCTAGGGTTGCCAACCGTCCCGTATTTTGGGCATAATTGATTTGTCCCGTACGTGACCTCTCTTGTCCCCCGTTTTTGACTGCTACGCTGATCCAACCACTGACTGATACAACAGCAGCGGTGCTGATCACTTGAGAATGATCACCGATACCTGTCATCATCCAATCACAGCCCCCTTCAGCGCCGCTCGTACTAACGCCAATTCCGTCCGTGTTTTGACTTCAGTAAATCAGTTTTGGTGAATACAAACAACGTGATTATTTTTCATGAGTCCAACATCCTGGCGTGCAAGAGATGGGATCAGTAAGGGAAGTCGTCTTTCACTATTGTAATGTTGTTAAATAGAGAAAAACATATTTAAGTAACTAATAGCATAAATCTTAACCTTGGACCTTATTCTTGAAACACTTTTTCGGATCCTCCGTCGAATTCTGCCGGCCCTAGGTTCACTCCTTTTCCGCCAGTCACCGCCGCCGAGCACCAGGCTTCATCGCGGCCACCGCTCTGCTCGACAAGCCACACGCTCTCCACAACGCCGAGGTTTAACCTCGCCTCCACCGGCGAGACTTCCAATTTCTTACCTGATATCCTCGTATCATTCGGCCATGCCAATATATCCTCCGATTGGAAAGTGGATTGTTTTTAAACCTGAGGCAAATGCTGATTATTCCGATGAACCATTCTTGCGGAGGGTAAACAAAGCGGATCTGTACGATCTATTAGTCACCCTGCAAATTAGCCAGCCTCACTCCTAAATCCACTCCAGCCACCAAGGCGACCAATAGATCGAGCAAATCCCCGAACTCGCCTCGCTCGACACGACCATCGTCCCACACAAGACCCGGCTCTCCTCGAGCGCTGGATCGCAGCGGCAGGCCTCAAATGAGCCTGGGCCACGCCCCCGTTCTCACTGCAGCAAAACCTCACTCGCTTCCCGCTTCGGCTCAACTTTTCACAGTGGCTCTTCCGGCCGCAGCGCAGCATGTAGCCGGGCCTCCAGCTCTCGTAGCAGACGCTAGCGCGAGGCTGCCTCCGCTAGCGGCGCAGGCCGTGTTGCAAATTAATTTTTAGGTAAAGTCGCTAAAGGCAGGTCGTTTGTTGCTAAAAGTTGTTAAACGACGTGATGACATAATGGATGTTGATGTCATTTTGTAACCATGACGCAAAACTGCGTAGAACACACAATGAAATTAATTCTGTATTAATTTTCACTAGCATTTTACCTGTATTTTTACATTTCACATTGTACTTGGATAGACAGATAAGATTAAAAAGATTGATTTTCGAGAAAATAAGTTAAATGGTGTACCTAAATAATGAACAGTTATGGGTCCACCTAGAAACTATTGATATTATTATTGAACAAGTGCAACTAGCACCTCTCTCCAAGTCTCTACCAGCTGATGTGCTGCTTGGCTGGCTAGCCATTTCAGTACTTTCTTCTTTTTGTGTGCACTGTTGCCAACTCTTGCGAGACAAATAAGCAACCGCAGCTTCAAAAACAACCCCAAAACAAGCCCAATATTTTTTGATAATTTATAATCATCAATATTATTTCTTATCAATAATTTATTACCAACAAATGAGCCTGCAACATATTAAACTGAAACTACCCTTTTATCTGAAAAGCAAAAACAAGTTATTTTACAAAAATCAGCAATCGGCAACAAAGCGGGAATAAAACTAATCTCCAGTCACCTGTGAGCAGAATAGGATTGGAGAGATGGAAAAGGAGAAAAACACAAGAGCTTCAAAGGGGAGCTGTAACATAGCCACATATTTATAGCCTACTAAAATATTGGCTATTCGAACCAAATATACTCTTAGTAATATACAGTGGGGAAAATAATTATTTGATCCCCTACTGATTTTGTAAGTTTGGCCACTTACAAAGAAATGAAGGGTCTGTAATTTTTATGGTAGGTTTATTTTAACGAATAGAGATAATATCAAGCAAAAAATCCAGAAAAAAAAACACTATACAAAGGTTATACATTGATTTGCATTTCAGTGAGTCAAATAAGTATTTGATCCCCAAGCAAAACTTGGTGGGCCTACTTGATTTTTTATTACAGCCCGTGATAATTAATACATTACAAAAACATTGTAAAAATTAAAAATGAGGCTACCTTATAAAGAAAAAGAAAAGTAATCCTCTCTACGTCTACTATCATTGCTTGGATTACAGCGTCACGCAAATTTGCAAAATTTTAGATTTTTCTTCAATGAGGGATTGAACCACTCCCCTTTCCCGTGGCCTACAGCTAAAACAGCTGAAGCAAGCGTGAGGCTGCCTCCGCATGCAACACAGGCCCTCACATCTCAGACTTTCCTCCTGCTACTTCTAACCCCTCTTCCTTTTCAGTGGTCTCTAGCTCCCGTAGCACACGCTAGCATGAGGCTGCCTCCGCTAGCTGTGCAGGCTGCACAAGCTCTCCAGCATTTTCCTCCGAATATCACAAGCCTCCGTGGCCTACAGCTACAGCAACTGAAACAAGCGCGAAGCTGCTTCCGCTTGCAACACAGGACCTCACATCTCAGTCTTTTCCTTCTGTTATTTCTAATCCTTTTTCTTTTCAGTGGCCTCCAGCTCCCATAGCAGACGCTAGCGTGAGGCTGCCTCCGCTAGCTGTGCAGGCTACACAGGCTCTTCA
The DNA here is from genome assembly GCF_001515625.1 of Sinocyclocheilus rhinocerous. Lineage (NCBI taxonomy): Eukaryota > Metazoa > Chordata > Actinopteri > Cypriniformes > Cyprinidae > Sinocyclocheilus > Sinocyclocheilus rhinocerous. The sequence continues at coordinate 118,476 of NW_015645541.1, forward strand.
GGATGTCACAAACCCCACTCCCTTCCCGTGACCTACAGCAGCTGAAGGAAGCGTGAGGCTGCCTCCGCTTGCAACTCAGGCCCACACATCTCAGGCTTTTCCTCCTGTTACTAATAACCCCCTTTTTCTTTTCAGTGGCCTCCAGTTCCCATAGCAGACACTAGCCCTGAGGCCGATTTAAGCGCAAGGCTGTCTCTGCTGACAATGGCAGCCCATGCTCCTCTCCCTCACAGTTCTCTACTTCATTCAAAATAATGTCATTTTCTGCCAGACCAAGTTCCGGCTCCTCTCGAGCGTCAGGATGCAGCAAACCATCAGCAAGCCTGGGCCGCGCCCCAGACTTGGCCGCTCCTAACACTGCACTGCCTCCCTCCTCTTCTCAACCAATCACTGCGGCACCTTCAGCTACCTCGCCGCATGCAACATCGCCCGCTGGCATGGCTTTCCAACCTCCTATACTTCCCACTCCCTTCCTTCTACCTCCGGTGGCAGACGCTAGCATGAGGCTGCCTCTGCTAGCTGCTCAAGATCAGCCATCTTACTCTTACCCTTCCGCTACTCCTTTTCCCTGTCAATGGCCAGGGGCTAATCCGTGTGTGAGGCTGCCTTCGCAAATGGTTATGGCCCCTCCCTAATTTCCTTCTACCTCTTCCTACATGCTTCCCCAAGCACCAGGGTCTAATCCATGTGTGAGGCTGCCTCCGCAAATGGTTACGGCCCCTCATTATCTTCCTTCTAACCCTTCTCTCCAATCTAAACCTCAGTACACTTTATTCACAGCAGTTCCACTACCTTACCCCACCGAATGCCACCGCTCTGGAACCACCCCCTGTGCCTAATACCATCAAGTCTCAGATTCTCTCAGAAATTCAGAGCGCTGGCTCCGGAGACAGACCCATCGCCAACCCCAGTACCTCACTATTCGCAACTCATATTCCCATAACTCATCCCTTAAAACCTCTCCTCGACGCGTCACTCGATTCTACCCTCCAAGCAGTTTCACCCAGAACTATCCATTCATATCTAACAACTTGGAGATGTTTCAAAGCATTTCACCTCTCCTATAACCTTCCATTTCCCAATTTTTCTCTCCTCACAATTACTTAATTTATTTCCTACCTTAATTCCGTTAAGAACCCCCAGGCCGGGTCTATTAAAGGTTACTTAAGTGGCATTCAATTTTTTCACAAACTAATCTACGGCTTCCCCTCCCCCAAAATAAATAATTCTCAAACTTCTCTTCTAATCAAAGGAATTCAGCGCTCTCAACCATCAAGCCCGGATTCCAGACAACCTATAACTCTGGACATCCTTAAATGCATCCAAAATCTCCACACAGGGTACCATTCGATCCATACCGCTCGTACCTTCGATACCATGTTTTTTTATTGGCTTTCTTCGGTTTTCTGAGATGCTCAGAAATTGCAATAACCTCTAAATTCAACCACAAACTCCATCCGACCATCTCTGATTTATCCATACTTGATAGCGAAACTATTGCTTACTTCATTAAGCAAATTTGGTAAGAAAGACCAAGAAAGAAAAGGCCACT